>NC_072474.1:20723372-21032009 GCF_027574615.1 Eptesicus fuscus | reverse complement strand
GGTGTGCAACATAGTGGTTAGACATTTATATACCTTACAAAGTGATCACTCTGGAGTTTGAATTCTTACCCACTGTTTAATGTTGGGATTAGCTGAAACTTTATAGGACCTGGATACCAGGGTAGGAAGTCAGAGCCAAGATTGTTCCCATCAATGGAAGCTCTTATCTTTGGAATGTCCTATCCCATCGCCAGAACAGTACCTGGCATTACTAATGGGAACTTTTGTTGTTATCTTGGCATAGGTAGGAAAAGCCTGTTCAGCAAGAAGAGTATGAACCCATCATCTGCTACTGGCTTTTGTACTCGAATTTTGTAATTATTTGACCATATGCCCAAAGCCTTTGACAATAGGTACATTCAAAAAGTCTTATTGTTTTTAGCTGCAGGCAGTCTATACAGTGAGTCATTCTTATCAAAAAAACAAATCCCATCAACTTCAGGATCATTTTTCTAGCCCCTCCCTTTGTAGGCCCCACAAGTTTCCCCACAAAACATTTGATGATAGAAAACTTCCCCAACTTGTAAAACTGGAAATTGAGTAGGAGATCTGGGGGCTGTGGAAGGCACTGACAGAATGACAGCCAAACATCTGTGAAGTCAACACTTCAAAAGTCCTCTTTCATGGGCTTAGCTGGAGCATTGTGGGAAGAGAGCTATTGATTGCTCTTCTCAAAGAGGCCCCAAGGTTTTGGTTTCTTTAATGACTTATGCGGTAAAGAGTGTTTTATATCGTTCTCATGAAGAATTGACTTCTTCTAGGCAGTGCCTCCAATTTGACAAAGGTGTATTTTTTTTTAATCCCATTGTGATTAACACCAGGAATAAAAAGGTATAGGACAAAATTCCTGACCTCAACATGCTCACAGTCTAAAAATAATGAAACAGTTAAAATATACAAGCAATCTCAATACCAATGACATGCTATGAGAGCCTCCTAGAGGGTCTGACTTGGAGGTGCACTTTACTCTAAAGATGGAAAATCTCCCCGATTTACTCAGAGTTGAGTGTTCAAGGACAAGAAGTTTGCCAAGCAGTCAAGAGGAGACAGGGCATTTCAGAGTGAGGGAAGAGCATGTCCGAATGAGCTGAGGTGGTGCCCACGCTCTCAGGAGGTGGTGAGGTAGGCACCCCAATGGGAGGGAAGGGTGAACTCGGAAAGAGGAGCCAGGCCAGAAAAATGGGGGGATGCTCCTGGAGACCTGGACGCTATAGCAGCCGAGGGATTCAAGGAAGTCAGAGATCTGAGCAAACACAACCAATAGCCAGAGTGGACAGAAAGCTGATAACTGATGACTGCACAGAATTCAGAGAGTCAGCGCCAAAAGCTTGAGATGGTTTTAGGCTAGCAGGGGCACATCCAGTCCTCCTCTGGGAAAGCTTCCACGCCCATCCCCTTAGCCCTCCTCTGATCACCGGAACGTGCAGCCCCAGTTTGAAGAAGGGAGGAACTTGCTGTGCAAGCACTGTTTCCAACCAGATTGCTGGTCCAAAGCCCTTCTATAGCAATTCTAGAGCAACCACTGAGAACCAGAAGGACAAAAAACAACAACATGTGGACTCCATGACCTAGGTCTGAGTAATAATTGATAATAAATAAAGTCAATATTGATTGAGGGCCTACTCAAGCACAGTATCATACATTGTTCATGCATATGTCCATAAATTTCTACGTGATCCTGTAAAGGAAGTCCACATGGGCTATCACTTCCACTGTAAGACTACTTATTTCTTGTCCCAGAGATTTCTTTAGTATGAAAAATTTTTTAATTAGCAGCTTTTTAATGCATATTACTTTTTATTTGTTAAGTGTTTTATTGATTTTTAGAAAGAGGGGAAGGAAGAGGAAAGAGAGATAGAAACATCGATCAATTGCCTCCTTCATGCCCTTCACAGAGGTTCGAGCCCACAACCCTGGCATGTGCCCTGACCAGGAATCAAACCAGCAACCTCTTGGTGCATGGGTTGACCCTCTATCACTAAGCCATACCAGCCAGGCTGCACATTACTCTTTTTAAAGTGAAGTAGAATCAACATACAATATCCTATTAGTTTCAGGTGTACACTATAATTTAATATTTATATACATTATGAAATGATCACCACAAGAAGACTCATTAACATCTGAATACATATTACTTTTTTAAAAATAAATTTTTATTGATTTCAGAGAGAGGAACCAAGAGGGCGAGAGCGATTAAAACATCAATGATAAGAGAAAATCATTGATCAGCTGCCTTCTGCACACCCCCTACTGGGGATTGAGCCCTTGACCAGAGACAAACCTGGGACCCTTCAGTCCACAGGCCTAGGCTCTGTCCACTGAGCCAAACTGGCTAAGGCAATACATATCATTTTTAAATGTTCCAGATTCAAAGATAAAATGTTCAGCTATTATATTTGTCCCCATTGAAGAATGTAGCTTCTCAGCCCTAGCCGGTTTAGCTCAGTGGATAGAGCATCGGCCTGCAGACCGAAAGGTCCCAGGTTTGATTCCCATCAAGGGCACATACCTTGGTTTCAGGCTCCTCCTCCGCCCAGGCCCTGGTTGGGTCTCATGCAGGAGGCAACCAAACGATGTGTTTCTCTCACATCAATATTTCTCACTGTCTTCCCTCTCTCTTCCACTCACTCTAAAAATCAATGGAAAAATATCATCAGATGAGGATTAAAAAAAAGAAGAAGAATGTAGCTTCTCAGAACTAAAATGTATTCTTAAATATTTAAATTCTACAAAGTTACAAGAAATACTGTAAGATCTAGCAACCATTTTTTTAATAGAAAAGAAGTTATTGAAACAAGTAAGCATTCATGCCAAGGGCAAGTCATGTAACTATTATACAACAAACTAGAAGCCCAGTGCATGAAAATTCATGCACTGGAGTCGGGGAGGTCCCTCAGCCTGGCCTGCCCCCTCTCACAGTCCGGGAGCCCTCAGGGGCGGGAGGCAACCTGGCAATCAGGGGAAGGCAACAGCCCCATCACACCTCTGCTGCTGCCACTGCCGGCAGCGCAAGCCTTGGCTGGCCCTGGTTACCTGCGCCTCAGGCCAGCCCTGGGTGGCTGAGGGGCCAAGGGGACTGGGGAACTCTGGCAGGGCTGAGGGGACTGGGTGCCGCCATCTTGTGGCTGTGGGCACTGCCATCTTTGAGGGCATGGCAGTCAATTAGCATATTCCCTCCTTATTGGCTGTGGGCGCTGCCATCTTTGTGAGGGTGTGATGGTCAATTAGTATGTTCCCTCTTTATTAGATAGGATTATCAAATAGTACAGACTGCTTTTTTCATTACTAATTTGGAACTAATTACTAATTTTTATTACTTTGTGTTCAGTAATTTGATTTGTATAACTTTATAGGGTGATTTTGGAATCTTTGTTCTTATTAAAGAAATAAAGTATACTAACTTAAATGTTTTTTAGTTAAGGGAAGGGCACATTTTTCTAAGTATCACGAAGCCATCCCCTGGGCCAGCAGCAACGCTGGGAGAGGAGCCAAGCATGGAGCAAGAAGCAAGTCCTGTGCCCATCCTCTGAGGCCATGTTAAGCTTCTCCTGAGATCTATTCTTACACAATTAGTACATAAGCCAATAAATTCCTTGTTTGCATAGGCTACTTTGGTTGGAGTTTTCAATCACTGACTACCAAAAGGATCCTAACTGTAACAGCAACATGGTGAGATTTCACTTCAGGGAAATCAGACAGTAAGCTAATGTCATGTCCAAGAAAAAGAATGGGGTGAGTCACATAAGGCAGCATAATGGTGATGGACTTAACAGGTGGTCAACAGCTAGACTGGATAGATGGAACCTGGATAGACAAATGGGATATAATCTAAACTGACTCCTATTTCTAAGCACCATTTATAATTTCATAAATTATTAACTGATAACATTTGAAATTTCCTAAGCCTGGCTCACTCTCTTTTCCTCTATCAGGATTATTGTCAAATCACTCCAGTCACTCTAGAAGTTTCAGGTAGATGCAGTGATCCTTATGAAAGGAAGAGCTCCATTTTTTATTTATTTATTTTTGAGAGACGTCACTCAGCAAGATTAAACCACAAGGAAGAAAAGCAGACAATAATAAATGAGGAAATACACCCGGCTCAACTTGAGTGACAGCCATAGCATTAACCCTACTTAGGGTGTTTTCTAAGAACATAAATCTCCAAGTCGTCAGGATGATGTTCAGCCTAAAAATCACAACATATCCAAATATACAACATATTCAAGTAATTGACTCACCTATCTGTCACCAGAAAGGGCTTTATTCCCTCTGAATCTGTGCCATCCATGAACCACCTCAAACATGAGACAGGTGCTTTCAATGACTAGCTAAATACTGGATGTCAGCCATCTCGTTGCATAACTATAATTTCAAGAGTTGAAAAACAAACTCATCTTCACAGTTTTTATATCATGTAACCACATACCTTGTTCCTACTATCCCTAGAGTTTAAAATAAGCATGTTATTCTTTTAGCTCTAAGAAAATCGACATTACCAAATATAATCAAATGTAAATATTGGTAGTATTTCACACCAATTACAAGGATTCTAGAAAATGTCTTTAAAATTTATTTCACAAAGGCCATATGTACACACAGCCAAAATTTAAGCAAGCAATTGAAGTGATACCTGTACATAACTCTCCAGAGACTTGTCTGTTTGTTTCATTGACTTTAAACTGGCACTATTGATGCTGGCCATAGCTCTTTATTTTCTAATCTCTCTACTCCATTGGCTTCAAGGACACGTTCGATTTCTGTCCTGTACTAGGACTCTTCTTAAGCAAATTATTTGGAGAGGAAATTTTTTAAACCACTCATTGGTGTCACTTTGACCCAGTCTCATAATTGTCTACTCTGTGAGAAATATAACTAAGCGTTCCTTTAAAAGCTCAGGGTCGTGTTTTAAATTGTGTTTTTTTTAAATAATCCTATTCTTTCTTTAATACATGCCCAAGCTTTGATGCTAAGGAAATGCACAGCAGCATTTTTTTTATGAAGTGCAGTTTTCTAGGATGGTATTTCATTTTCTCACATTTCCCGTTAGCAGTTATGATAGATCTCATACTTACAAACTAAAAGCATGATGAGGCTACCCTGGCATAGATTCTTCTAAAAATAATGACATATTTAATTTTGATCTTCAACTTGTGAAGAGTTATTTCTCTTGTGGTGAATTTTATCACACAGTTTTCCACAGCCATGGCGCCCAGCCCTGGCTATGCCTCAGAATCCCTGTGAGGTTGTTTAAACATACAGATGCCCGAGGTCTTGCTGCCAGAAATTTTGAATCTGTAGCAAGCATTTGTATATTTAAAAGCTCCACAGGTAATTTTGATGGGCAGCCAGCACTGAGAACTGCTGTTCCACAATATGTCTAAGAGTGTTTCTTCTTAGGAAATGGAGTATAAAGATGAAGGAATTCCCAAGTTTTGAAAGCAGCAATTCACTATTGACCCACATTTAAATGTAACGACGCAACGGAGAAGGGGCTGTGTAAGCAAAATATGGAGAACAAGGACGACAACCTTCTTCACTCCAGAGTACTTCATCCCAGTTGTCACACCTTCTGGCAACCTTCTCAGGTCACTGACTTCTTCCCTGTGACACGGCTGTCTGCTACCCAGATGTCCCAAGTCCTGCAGCCTGCTGGGATCCCCTTGTTCTCTGAGATCTTAATAAACATGACTTAAACCCCATTCCTTAACAGGGAAAACTCAGAGACCTTTCCCTAACCTTTGGGATTTATTCGGAGGATACACAGGATGGCAGAACTTGGCATTTTTCCTAGGCTCTTTAGTCCTGAAGTCCACTCAGGCTGCGACACCAAAAACACCATAGATTGGGTGACTTAATCAGCAAACATTTACTGCTCACAGTTCTGGAGGCAGAGAAGTCAGAGCAAGGTGCTGACAGACTCGGTGTCTGGTGAGAACCACTGCCTGGGTCGTAGGTGGCCATCTTCTCACTGCAACCTCACCTGGGAGAAGTGATGAGCAAACTTGCTGGGGTTTCTTTTATAAGGGCATTTATTCATCCCATTCACAAAGACGCCATATTCACAACCTCTCAAAGCTCCCACCTCCAAACACCATCACATGAGGGTTAGGCTTCAACATATGGATTTGTGGGAACACAAAGATTCAGTCCATAGACGTCTCCAAGACCCTGCCTCCTCTGGATTCCCTCCCTCTGCTTTCCTGGTTTTTCCTCTGTGTGTGCAGCCCCTTTTCTGTGCCACCCACCCCACTGGATACAGCTTTGGCACCCCCCCCCCTTCCCTACAATACCACCATCATGAAGGAGGAGGATAGCAGACATGAAAGTTTCGGGAAACAGAGGTGGGTTACAGGAGCAGAGCACAGCTGAAATTCCAATTGCAATACTAGGAATCTTTGTTCTAAAAGTCCCTTGGCCATTCTTGCCCCAGGATCCCCTCTGTCTCCATTCCTCCCTGTAGAGCCTTTCCCATGGCCATGTTGCCTTCCCGCTCTCCCATCCACTCCCTTCCAGCTGCCAGGGAGCCTGCTCCACAATGGGCCCTCCCCTCTCGTTCCCTGAAACACTACCAAGTTATCTGATAATCCAGAGTGACCATGCTCTCCCTCAGGAACTTGACCAGTCGCTGTTAAACTAATATTTTCTGTCCATTAAACTTATCTCCAAACACCTCATTGAAATGGACCTGAATTAATCATCAGATTTTTAAAAATCTGTTAGCTTCTTTGAACTCTTGAAAGATTCAATAAATAAAAACAAAGGAGTCCTATCACAAATCTCTTAAACACTCCCCGTGGCTTCGCTAATTGTATTTAGAATTTTGATTCTCTCACACCACAGTCATGTGCTGCAACGTTTTTGACAGTGGACGGGGTGAGGGAAGCCTGATTTGCAGTAGCACTCCGAGATATCAGGACTGCCACCGAGGCCAATTTCAAGCTCCTACGTGGTGTTTGCTGAACCCCTCGGAGGGAAGAAGGCACCTTCAGCTCTCTCAGAAGAGTGGCTCCAGCATATCCTGGGCCAGCTCACATCAATGGCCATGAATGCAGGGGACAAAGGCCAGCCCTCTTGCCTCAGTCAGAAGACTTTCTGAAGGGCCATCCTCCCTCCAGAGTTCCGGTGGCACATGCAACTGCACTGCATTCCCATGTCTGCCTGCGCCCAGTCCTGCATCCCTCACTGCTCTGCAGACACTGCCCCCAGGAGCGCTCCTGAGGCAGCAATCTGCTGGAGGCCCGGGATCTGAGCATGTTTCCCAGGTCGAAGACTCCTGCCTACATTTATTGACTGGATTAGTCTAAGCTGATTGTCTGAAGTGACAGATCCCAAGTGTACTTCTCAATGGCCATAACTGCAGAGATGTTTGCAAGATGGGACTCAGAATATTGTATACTGGCAGGGCGTGGGCATCCACGAATCAGAACAGAGGTCTCTGTGATCAGCCAGCACACCTGGACCAATGTAGGCAGGCATTCTGGATTTTCCAGCAGCTGGCTAATTCTTTCCTACTACAGAATTTTGTTGGCCATATTAATAGGGACCAATACTAAGGCTAGAGTGCCAAGACACAAGTGGTTACTACTTCAATCGCTTGCCCTAATTCACAATAAAAGAATACAACTGTGCTTCTCACAAACAGGTCTAATCTCCTTGACTGCGTTAGGCTCTGCCTCATAATTATGTTGTGGGGAAAAAAGTTGTTTCCTGACATAGTAACCAGATGTTCAGAGTATGATCTTTTTACTTTTAGAGGAAGAATTCTGAAGACCTAACTAAAAGAATCTCCTCTGTATACATCGGAATTTATCTTGGAGCATAACTAGCACATTTATATTCATGGGTAGGAAGCCCAAAATATCCAGGTTTTGTGGGCCCTGAGGCTTATACAATTCTGGAGCACTTCTTTAAGGAAAAGAATACAATATCATAAATATTAAACAAATGTGAACATAAATATGTATTTTTTGTTTGTTTTGTTTTGTTTTGGGGGTTTTATTCTTCTTCTTTATTGATTAAAGTATTACGTATGTCTTTTTCTCCCATTGACCTCTCCCCTGCCACTCCTACCCCCCAGCACATGCCCTTACCCCCCTAGTGTCTGTGTCCATTGGTTATGCTCATATGCATGCATACAAGTCCTTTGTTGGATCTCTTACCCTCCCCCCTCCCCTGCCTTCCTTCTGAGGTTTGACGGTCTGTTTGATGCTTCTCTGTCTCTGGATCTATTTTTGTTCATCAGTTTATGTTGTTCATTATATTCCACAAATGAGTGAGATCATGTGATATTTACCTTTCTCAGACTGGCTTATTTCCCTTAGCATAATGCTCTCCAGTTCCATCCATGCTGTTGCAAATGGTAAAATTCTTTCTTTTTTACCGCAGCGTAGTATTCCATTGTGTAGATGTACCACAGTATTCTAATCCACTCCTCTGCTGATGGGCACTTAGGCTGTTTCCAAATCTTAGCTATTGTAAATTGTGCTGCTATGAACATAGGGGTGCATATATCTTTTCTGATTGGTGTTTCTGATTTCTTGGGATATATTCCTAGAAGTGGTATTACTGGGTCGAATGGGAGTTCCATTTTTAATTTTTTGAGGAAACTCCATATTGTTCTCCACAGTGGCTGCACCAGTCTGCATTCCCACCAGCAGTGCATGAGGGTTCCTTCTTCTCCGCATCTTCACCAGCACTTGTCATTAGTTGATTTGTTGATGATAGCCATTCTGACAGGTGTGAGATGGTACCTGATTGTCATTTTGATTTTCATCTCTCAGATGACTGGTGACTTTGAGCATGTTTTCATTTGTCTCTGGGCCTTCTGTATGTCTTCTTTCGAAAAGTGTCTATTTAGGTCCTTGGCCCATTTTTTTTATTGGATTGTTTATCTTCCTTTTGTTAAGTTGTATGAGTTCTCTGTAAATTTTGGAGATTAAACCCTTATCTGAAATAGCATTGGGAAATATGTTCTCCCATGCAGTGGGCTCTATTGTTGTTTTGTTGATGGTTTCTTTTGCTGTGCAGAAGCTTTTTATTTTTATGTAGTCTCATTTGTTTGTTTTCTCCTTAGTTTCCATTGTCCTAGGAGCTATATTGGTAAAGATATTGCTACAACATATATCTGATATTTTGCTGCCTGTGGATTCCTCTAAGATTTTTATGGTTTCCTGTCTTATGTTTAAGTCCTTTACCCATTTTGAGTTTATTTTTGTGTATGGTGTAAGTTGGTGGTCTAGTTTCATTTTTTTGTCCAGTTTTCCCAACATCATTTATTGAAGAGACTGTCTTGACTCCATCGTATGTTCTTGCCTCCTTTGTCAAATATTAATTGAGCATAATGGCTTGGGTCAATTTCTGGGTTCTCTGTTCTGTTCCATCAGTCTATATGTCTGTTCTTGTGCCAGTACCAGGCAGTTTTGAGGACGGTGGCTTTGTAATATAGTTTGATACCTGGTATTGAGATCCCTCCTACTTTGTTCTTCTTTCTCAGGATTGCTATGGCTACTTGGGATCTTTTTTTTTTATTCCAGATGACTTTTTGGAGAGTTTGTTCTAGGTCTTTGAAATATGCTGTTGGTATTTTAATGGGGATTGCATTGAATCTATAGATTACTTTGGGTAGTATGGACATTTTAATGATGTTGATTCTACGAATACATGAACATGGTATATTCTTCCATTTGTTTATGTCTTCCTCTATCTCTTTTTCAATGTCCTGTAGTTTTCCAAGTACAGGTCTTTTACCTCCTTAGTTAAGTTTATTCCTAGGTATCTTAATTTTTTTGGTGCAATGGTAAATGGGATTTTTTCATTTAATTTTTCTTTTTGTAAGTTCATTATTGGTGTATAAAAAAACCATAGATTTCGGGGTGTTAATTTTGTATCCTGCTACATTGCCAAATTCATTTATTAAGTCTAATAATTTTTTTGATGGAGTCTTTATAGTTTTCTATATGCAATATCATGTCATCTGCGAATAATGACAATTTTACTTCTACTTTTCCAATTTATATGCCTTTTATTTCTTCTTCTTGTCTAATTGCTATGGCTAGCACTTCCAGTACTAAGTTGAACAGGAGTGATGAGAATGGGCATCCTTGTCTTGTTCCTGTTCGTAGGTGAAATGGTTTTAGTTTTTGACCATTGAGTCATAAATATGTATTTTTAACAAGAAAAATTTTTTTTACCAATTTCAGAAGATGACAAATATCACAAATACCACAAAAATCTATGACTTATAATAATTTCATTTTAATTAACTATCTGACACACCTCTCTAAGACTTTTTCCCCTGCATTTTTGTTTTGTTTTGGTTGCATATTCTTGATGGCACCAATTTGTAATGTTTTACAGAGAGAATACAACAATGAGTCAATGTTTCCTCTAGCATGGTTGATCAAAATTTGTGTTTTATGATTGACTAGAGGCCTGGTGCACGAAATTTGTGTACTTGGGGAGTCCCTCAGCCTGGCCTGCACCCTCTTGCAGTCTGGGAGCCCTTGGGGAATGTCCAACTAAAGGCTTAGGCCCACTCCCCATGGAGAGCGGACCTAAGCCGTCAGTTGGACATCCTTAGCAATGCTGTGGAGGCAGGAGAGGCTCCCACCACCGCAACTGCACTCGCCAGTCGTGAGCCTGGCTTCTGGCTGAGCGGCCTCCCCCTGTGGGAGCACACTGACCACCAGGGGGCAGTTCCTACATTGAGTGTCTGCTCCCTAGTGGTCAGTGTGCATCATAGCAACCAATTGTTCCACCGTTGGGTCGATTTGTATATTAGCCTTTTATTATATAGAATAGTTTAGAAAAGTTCCAGCCTCACAAATTGATATTGGTAATGTCATGTAAGTTTTTAGGACTGTTGTTAAAGTTGAGAAAATAAACTTTATTAGATTTTTTTTCATATAGATTTGAAAGAATATTCATTCTACAGAGGAGCTTGTGGCTTCACCTGTGTCAAACTTCTTCCTCTATCTACAGCTTCCCAGAACCTTGCACTGTCCTCCAGTTTCCTCTCATGATTCAATGCCTATCCCTGCACCTTTCTTTCATGACACCAGGCAGTCAATAATATTGGCAGTAAGAGGAAGTTTGTGAAAGTCAGAAAACAAAACAGCTGTCTTATGTACCCCACAAAATTGTTTTGTTTTGTTTTATATAAGGATTAAATGTGAATAGATGTGAACAGCGCTTTATAAATAGTTGCTAATTTGTTGTTTTATGAAAGTGTCATATAAATGTAAGCTTTTTTATCATTGTTATTTTTGTGAGGTTAAAAAAAAATACCCTGGGCCCTGGCCAGGGTTTCTCAGTGGTTAGAGCATCGGCCCAAGAACTAAAGGGATGAAGGGTCGATTCCCAGCAAGGACACTTATCTGGGTTTCAGGTTCCATCCCAGCCCTGGTTAGGGCATGTGCAGGAGGCAACCAATCGATGTGTCTCTCTCACCTCTCTCTCTCTCCCCCCCCCCTCCATCTCCCTCCCTCCCTCGCTCTCTCCCTCCCTCCTTTCCATTTTATCTAAAATCAACAGAAAAATATCCTCAGGTGAGGATTAACAAACAAAAAAATACCCTGGGAATTCCTGCTGCATTATCTGTGATCTCTTCTCAATCCACCCACATTCTAGAAGCACATATGACAAAACAATTGGCATAAGCTTGGATAGAATACAGTTGATTCATCTTTTCTTTTTTTAGTTTATAAAGTATATATTAAGATATCAAAAATATTTTCTTTAGGTGGTATCATTGGTGAATGTATACCTAGGGCAATTTATCTAGCTTCCAAGAATTTCTGTTCAGATCACAGAAAACTCTGGACAGATGAGGAATGGCATATTAGAATTAGTAGGTTTGGCAATTCATTTATTGAAAGCGTATTTCCATAGTCATTTCTAAAATTCACCCTGCAAGGTTGAGAAAATAAGGTTCTCAGGAATCAAATTCTTCTGACCTTGGAGATTCCTGAATCGACTCATTACTGTAGGTATTTTTTTTTTAATCTACATCAATTAATATTTTTCTTGTTCTCTTGTAACAAGTATTTGTGATGAAGAAGCATGCTACTGTGCTGTCTCCTCATTTCAACAAATCGTGCAGCCATTAGCCAGGCACAGGTGGACAAAAGTCCCCACATCAGATCTTCAGAAATCCGAAGTATCTTCCTTAGAGGATTCACAATATGTAAATTAGTGTAAAAAGGACTGAGAAATGCCTTTATAAGAAAGCTCTCCAACTGGTGGACTAAAACCCCCTGGGTGTTTACCTGGGTAGAATTTCTCACTTCATTTCTCATTTAGCCTGAGAGTGTTCAGTAGATAATTTTCTATTTTTGTGGAACTGCAACAAATGCCTTATTACTGCCTCTGTAATTGAAACAGAAGAGTGGAGCTGAATGACAAAGAAGGAGAAAATAACATCAGTATTTTGTATGCTAACAAAGGCTTTCACAACAGGTCTGAATGCAACCTATTTCCATATTGAGAAAATTGAGTAACTCAGCGAAAATACACAGATGACCCCTCACAAAGAACATTCATTGTTCTTTTTGACTGTGCCATATTTGAACCTCCTTCCTGAGTTTGACAGTCTGAAAACTTCATGACTGTGCCAGACACTTGCATTTCCAGGCTCCCTTGCAGCCAGTGTCTGGCCGATAACATTGCCCCACCCCCAGATGCTGGCCCAGAGCACAGGAAGCAGCCACAGTGCAGCATGCGCCTTCTCTAATGTCAGTAGCAGCTTTGTCCAGGAATAAGTCCATTGAACCAAACTATCTGTCAAGTGGATTCCCCCAGAAGCAGACCTCGAGATAAAGATTTAAAGACAAGTAGCTTATTTAGGCTGTGCCCTCAGGAAGCAGTGGTCAGGAAGTTGGAGAAGAAATGAAAGCCAAATAGTGAACATGTTACCCGGTGAACACCTGAGGTTCAGTCATGCTGCAACCTCTGGAAGATGGTACAGAACAAACCTCAGAGTTATCCCTACTGGGGGATGAGAAATCTGAAATATTTATTCTATCCCCCAGTGAATTCAACAAAATTCATATGTTGAAGTCCTAATCCCAGTGTGGCTGTTATTTGTAGTAAGGAAGTAATTAAGATTAAATGAGGTCATAAGGGTGGGGCCCTGATCTGATAGGATTAGTGTCCTTATAAAAAGAGACTCCAAAGAGCCCCCTCCTCTCTCTCTCTCTCTCCCTCTCTCCCTCCGTCCCCCACCCTTCCTTCATCCATACTAGGAGGAAAGGCCACAGGACACAGCAAGAAGGAAGCTGTCTTCAAACCAAGAAGAGAGCCCTCACCAGGAATTGAATCAAGCTCAACCTTGATCTTGAACATCCCAACCTCCAAAACTGTGTGCAAAAATTTCTGTTAAGTCACTTACTCTGCTATTTTGTGAGGGCAGCCTGAGCAGACCAAGAAATATTTTGATTCTCATTTGTCCTGAGGTCATTAGCACTTCATTACATCCAACCTGCCCCACCTGGGTTGGTGGAACATTGCCAGCAGCAGTCCGAGTGCGGAGAATCACAGGTACTTCCAGAAAGATAAGGGAAGGAGCAATGGGTGTCAAGGGGCTCTAGTGGGGCATTGACAGAGACTGCTGCAATGGTGGGCATGAAACAATGACATAATGTTTTATATCAGCAGAAGAGATTTTTCACCAGATCTGCTCTGCTCCATCATTCTCATCCTTTTTCCTGGTTACTTAGCCTTGCATCAAGGTCTCTGGCCCTCCCAAGGATTCAGAGAGCTACCTCTTAATAAATTACTTTTCTGCTTAAACCAGTCAGTTCCATATCTGCTGCTTGCAACTAAGAATGCTCACTGTAAACTCCAAGTTAAATCTAGACATGAAAACAGGAATTTGAGTCATCTGCATCTTACTATCCAAAATTACAAAAGCGAAGGTAAACAATTCCTGGCTAAAACAAGGCAAATTAGCAAATGACTCTAAAAAGAAACTTTTTGCAAAATAAAATTATAACATCTGCCCCAAATATGCATCCAAAGCCTTAATACTTTGTTTTCTATGTTGCCCAGCAATTCTATTTCTAACTAATTGACCTAAGTAAATAATTGAACAAGAGCTCAAAGGTGAATGATTTGTATAAATTTTTTTCAAATCATTATATATAACAGCAAAAAACTAAAAACAAATAAAAAATCAAGGAAGTATTTAAATAAATGATAATACATCTATAGTAGAATACATCCCAGCTATTAAGAATGACATTGCAGAAGTATATATTTTTAAATATATTTTTATTGATTGCAGAGAAGAGAGGGAGAGGGAGATAGAAACATCAATGATGAGAGAGAATCATTGAATGGCTGCCTCCTACATGCCCCACATAGGGGATCAATCCTGCAACCTGGGCACATGGCCAAGCCAGAAGTATGTTTTTAATATGAAAAAAATATTTATGGTTTAAGTAAAAAACCAAATAAGAGAATTCTATATTTAATGGGATTCCATTTTGTAAGAAGAAAAGCATATAAATCTTAGGGAAAATTTTGAAAAGATATATAACAATATATTAATCAAAGTTATATTTGGGTGGTAGAACAAAGATGATTTATTTTCACATTATATTTAGATACATTTATGACTCTTCTACAATAGTATTCATCAATCATTTACCAAAATTTGTATATAATAATAATACCTGCTCTACCTAACTTACAGAAATATGATAGTGTAGGAAAGTATGATTGTCATTAAAAATTTCATAAACATGCAGTGAATGTAAACTTTCAGAGGAGAAGATGCATGAGAATCTTCAAAGCAATTTAATATATAATTTAGCAATGCTTTACTAGGGCTGCTATGATTAATATCAGCAGGCACAAAAATAATGCCAAGACTATGCAAGAACAATTAGCCATCAAGTGTGAATCAATATGGTTAATTCACTCAGTACTAAAAGTACAAACCTAAGATGTCTTCAGCATCAGTTGCAGCAAGATGTCCTGGAATAACACCAATTATAGGAGATCAAAAAGTTCTGGCTAATAAATAGGCACTGGATAACAAAGATATATATTAATAAAGCAGTGGGTATTACTGCTATCATAATTGCTCTTAGCACTTTTCAAACCTAAGGAGACAGAATCAAACAAGTATCTCTGGAAGAAGAATTAAACAAATGTGTAAATCAAACACTTTAAATTAAATTCTGTTGCCCTGGCAACTCTAGTGCTTTGATAAATAAGTTATTTGACATTTTAACAGAACTTGGAATTTATCATGTGTGAATGAAAATTCAGAAGTTATTCCTTCTATGTACTTGTCATATGGCCAAAAGATTTCTATCTCAAAAATAAGTTATAGCCACGTAGTTAGTCCCCAGGAACTAAAAGGTACCAGTGAGGTAGCAATTATGGATTGCTCCCCACTATTTCTTATTCCTTTACGTGTGGTCTCCTAGCACCCACAGCCTGCCCTGGGTGTCCCTCCAGATCTGCTCTTCTCCCTCCCACCCTGCTTCATCCTGGGAGCCTGGGAGCTCCTGACCTTGGGTGTGCCCCTGCAGGAGGTCAGAGGGTGGGAGAAAGGTAAGGCCAGGGATGATTTTCCCTCGGCCTCCCTCTAAGCAGGCTGGCTGCTTCCCTCAGCCTAGGGTTACAGGACTGGGCAGCAGCCCGCTCCCTACAGGCTATCTGTACCTGTGGTACCTTCGTCTCTAGGTTTTGGAAACCATTCACTAACCCAGCCAGCCCTTCAGATGTAGGGATGCTAAGGCTCTGCTGTTATTAGCCACAGGGCACTATATTCTTGTGGATTCCCTATACCCCTCCCACCTTTGTAAAAAGTTGCTTTGTTAACCTGCTCCAATGACTCTGTTTCCCGCTGGAACCCTGACTGATCAGGTGCCTCAGGGAAAGCTAGCCCCAGCTGCAATTCCAAGTTGCACCATGCTTTGTTTAAGCCCGTCAGCACTTTCTATTCCACTGATTAAGGGGTGGACAGAAGATGTGCGATCCAATAAGAGTGAACCTGAGGATTCTGGCTTGAAATTCTAGGCCTGAAGCAGTCTCTCTTACAACAGATAATGTTGGCCCCAAAGAACCCAACATCTCAGTGGCTTAACTCAAGAAAAATGTATTTCTTGTTCACATAATGTGCAATTAGGGTCAGCACGAGGTGGGAGGGGACCACTCATCAAGCTCATCTCGTTCTCATGTTGCTTTCATCCAGTGTCTCCACTATTCCCTAGGGTTCTTGCTGCAGATATAGAAAGGTCAGGAACATGGATCGGGCATGGACGTTACATACATCACCTCCATCACATTCCATTGCCAGAACTAGGTCACACAGCTCCACCTAACTGCGAGGTCTGGAAGGTGTAGTCAAGCTGTGAGACAAGGAAGAAGACAAAACAGCCGGCCTCTATTTCACCCCTTCAGCAAGGGGTAGCTGCATCAGTTAGGACTGCATTTAGCAGCTTGTAACTAAAACCGAACCGCAGTGACTTAACCAAATAGGACTTTTTATAGAACAAGGAATCTGGGGATAGGCAAGTCAGAGCTTCTCCAGGGACCAGGCTTCTCCTTCGTTTGCAAGACAGCTTTAGGCATTCTGTCCAAAGTCCAGGAAGGAAGAAGGGAAAAGGCCAAGTTCAAAGGACAAAAGGAACATATCTAACAAGTTTAGTCCCTTTTTAAAAAAGCTTTCTGAAGGCCCATTTCAGCAGACCGTCTCTTTCATTGCCACACTCCCATTAAGGAAGCCTGGGGTAGGGTTACCAGATAAAATAGAGCATGTTAGGTTAAACAGGAATTTCAGATAAACATATACATTTTCATGTAAAGTATGTATGTCCCCTGCTGGGTATCCTGTTTTTGTTTTTGCTAAATCTGAAAAGTTTTAGCCTGAAGAGATGTGTATTTTTTCAACCTAATTAACATATTTTATTGAAATGGTTTAAATTCTTTTCTGAAAAATTGGAATATGCAAATAAACCTTAATGGGGATAGGAGACTTTTTTTTGTACCTCTATATTTCTTATTTTTGTGATATATTGTTTATCCCTTTTTATTGCTATATAGTATTCCACTGTCAGATTTATATAAATCTTTTGTTGGATTTATCTAGATGTATTTCTTTTTTTCTTTTTCTTATTTTAGTTACTTTAATTTTTTTATTTTTCCTTTACAGTTTATAGTCAAATTATTCTGTATTAGTTTCAGAGGTAAAGCATAGTGGTTAGATAATCATGTACCTTACAGAGTTGTCCCTAGATATTTCAAGTACCCACCTTGCCCCATACATAGTTATTATGATATTATCATATTACCCTTTTATTAGTATAGATTTGGGGACCATTACAACCACGCAGAACTTGAAGAAAACACATGGCCCTGGTCAGTTTGGCTTAATGGAGAGAGCATCGGCCTGTGGACTGAAGAGTCCAGGTTTGATTCTGATCAGGGGCACACATGCCTGGGTTTCGGGCTCAATCCCCAGTAAGGGGCCTGTGGGCGGCAGCTGATCAGTGATTCTTTTTTTTTTTTTTAAATATATTTTATTGATTTTTCACAGAGAGGAAGGGAGAGGGATAGAGAGCTAGAAACATCGATGAGAGAGAAACATCGACCAGCTGCTTCCTGCACACCCCCCACCAGGGTATGTGCCCGCAACCAATGTACATGCCCTTAACCGGAATCGAACCTGGGACCTTCCAGTCCACAGACCGACGCTTTATCCACTGAGCCAAACCAGTTTCGGCTGATCAGTGATTCTTATCATTGATGTTTCTATCTCTCTCTCCCTCTCCCTTTCTGAAATTTTAAAAATATATATATTTTTAAAGAAAACACATGATCTTCACTTTGGGCTTTGTCATCTTACAATATCCTTTGTGCAGTGTTTTAACTTCCCTCAACTTTCCTTTACCCACCTTTAAAGTGCAATCTATTTTGGGGAAGATGATCAGGAAAGTGATTCCAGTGGGTAGAAGTTTTTTTTGGAGGGGATGGGTCATGAAGATATTTAAAAATTGAGCATGGTGATGGTTGTACCACTCTGAATTTGCTTTAAAAAACCAGTTCATTGTACACTTTAGGTGACATGTACAGTATATGGGTTATATCTCAACAAAGCTGTTCTTTTATTTCTTTTTAAATAAAGACCAGTCTTATAATCAATTGCAGATGTTTTCAGAGGCCCCTCAAGATTTGCTCACCATGTCCCAAATCACGGCTGTGATTCCCAGTTGCCTCCAGTCCTGGTGGATCTGGATGGTGTGGTTTGCAAAGGAGAAGGCGGCAAGAGGCTTATGGAATTTCGGCAACCCCATTCCCCCGGTCTCCTCATAGGGCACCAGGGCCATTCCCACTGTGCCAGCTCTGCTCCCTTTAACCTGTTGGGCAAAAGAATCCTGCGTGCTCTGGCCAGAAAGTGCATTCTTTCTTAGGTGGCCCGGATGCTTTTTTTAAGGTCGTTTTATGGATTCAAAAGAATAAACAGAGATGTGGAAAGCTTTTGTCAAAATCCTTTTACATGGTTCTTCCAGTCTCATGGGAAATGAGATGTGGCTCTGAATTCATCCCAAAGTGTGTCTTTGGGCAAAAGCACCCAGAATGAAACAACTCCTGCAGAATGCCCCACACACTTTGCTGTCAGGACTCAGGGGGGCTTGAGGGTGAGCGAGGCTGCGGTGCCAGCACAGGACCTGGGAGAAGGTAGCGCTTTCTACACTGCCCAGGCCACGTGGACTACAGCAGTACCCGCCCAGGTGGGCAGGGTGTTTCTGCTGTTTTGTTTTGGTCTGGCCTCCACCCCGTCAGCCACAGACCTGTGCCTGCACTGAGACTGAATGGTTTGATGGCCCTACTTTTTGGTGGACAGTGGATGCACTCCCAGAGACTGGCAGTTAGACTCTGGTGGCTTCTGAGTCCCTTGCGGGGAGAGCCCGGCCCTAGGTCAAGAACAGACTCAGGCGTCCTCAGCCAGGAGGCCTCCTTGGGCTAGGGGCCGCCACAGTTTGAAGGCTGGCCATGACCCCAATCCTGGCAGGGGTCTCCTCTGGGGTGCTGGCAGGCCTGGGCTAGGGCTGAGGGCGGTTTAGAGGCTGGTCACGCCCCCGATCCTGGTGGGGATCTCCTCTGGGGCGCTGGCAGGCCTGGGTTAGGGTCACTGGCGGTTTGGAGGCCGGTCACTCCCCCGATCCTGGTGGGGGTCTCCTCTGGGGTGCTGGCAGGCCTGGGCTAATGGCCGCCCTGGTTTATAGACTGGTCAAGCCCCCGATCCTGGCGGCGGTCTCCTCTGGGGTGCTGGCAGGCCTGGGCTCTGGCGCCGCAAAGGGAGAGGTTCCTGAACCTGCTTCCCACACACCTAGGCTAGGATACATCTTGTAGGAGGCGGCTTCAATGCCGGGGGGTCGGTGACCAGGTCCTCCGGAGCCTCGCTTTCTGGGCTGCAGTCCCACGTCTACCAGTGCCCCAGCCTCGGATGCGCCCCCGCAGTTGCCCCCACCACCAGCCACCTCAGCGCAGGCCACAGCAGCTGAAGCTAGCCTCTTGGAAGCCAGGCCACCACACCCACCACCCCTAGTAGCTCTCTGCTGCTCCCTCACTGTGCCCTGTCCTCTGGGGTGGGGGAGTGCTCCCAGCCCAGAGGCCCTCCCTCCCTCCGCAGCCTGGCTTGGGAAGCTGGCCTCATGCTGGGGCTACTATGCCAGCATGCCCACTCGGCTACTATGGGTGCGACACAGGCCCCATGGAGGCCAACCTGGAGAACGTGGACCCCAGCTCTGCATCCGGCTGCTGCAGATGGCCTCGGTGGTCAACTACCTCCTGCTCCTTCCACTGGCCCCACTGATCCCTCTCAGCACCAGCCATTGAGGCCAGGGTGGCGATCGCCCGGGGACCCCGCCCCGGGAGCAGCTGGCTGGGCCCCGCCACGCCCCCCCCCCCCCCCCCCCCCCCCCCCCCGTCGCCCCCCCCCCCCCTGGCTGTGCCCCCCCCCCCCCGGGTCGTGATCTAGCCGGGGACCCCCGGGAGGCGCCTGGCTGGGCCCGGCCACGCCCCCCATGGTGGCGATCGCCCCCAGGACACCAGGGGAGCGCCGGGCTCGGCCCGGACACGCCCCCCCGGGTGTCGATGGCCATGCGGACACCCGGAACTTACAGGATTGCGCGCAGCCATCTTGGTCTTCCCAACGGCCGGATGGGCCACCCGGAGTCCCGCCCCCAGCCTCTGGCAGGCCCAATCATGGTCATAGCGGAGGTGCGGTCAATTTGCATGTTTCTCTATTATAAGGTAAGATTATTGGCTATATTCCCTGTGCTGTAATTTATCTCTGTGACTATCCTGTAACTACCAATTTGTACTTCTTAATCCCTTCACCTTTTTAATGATGCTAATGTCAGACAAAGACAATTACCTTATGATTTCACTTATGTATGGAATCTAAAGAACAAAACAAATACAATAGAATTATACTCATAGATACAGAGAACAGAATGACAGTTGACAGAGTGGAGGAGGTTTGGGCGGCTGGGTGAAACGATGAGAGATGTATATTTTTTAATGGCCACATGGCCTTTCTGAAAAGAGTCAAGGTTCTGGTGATAAAGAAGAGGGGAAATAGACATAAGGTATGACCAGGAGCACAAAAGCAGAGGTCTGTTGGGTGTGGTTCCCAGGAAAGTTTTTTCTCTCCTCCTGATACAAGTGGGCAGACTTGACTTTTTCCTTAACGGTAGATGTCAGTCTTGGAGGCCCAGCAGCCATGTTGAGACCATGAGGTGACAAGCATGGGGACAGAGACCTTCAGCAGAAAGATGGGAAGGCCCCAGATCCAGAAGAGATTGTGGCACTGCTGTGCCAACCTGATGGCCGGCCCGAGGAAGAAGACCAACCAGATTTCTCAGGACACACAACAGACTGCCATCTCTGGAAGCTGTTGCTATGTGGCTCATGCTTTGTTTCTTTCCTCTCTATTTCTCTCTCTCCCGCTCCTTCCCCCTCTCCCTATTTTTTCTTTCCTTTTTTTAATAAAACACATTTCCAACTGGTACCGATCTCTTTCCTTGCACTCCGTGATTATTGAGTCTCTTTGTTGGGATGAGGGACAAGCATGAGAATTAAACCAAACCCAAAAGAGGGTACAGCTGATGGAATTTCTCCAAAGCCCAACCCACAGGGCAAAGTTGACCCTAAAGTCCCCCCCACCCCCATTCCTCTGGTTACATGAGCCAACCGATGTCTTTATTGCTTAAGATCATTTGAGTTAGACGTTCCTTTCCTCGTAGGAAAAACATCCTAATCAAACCAGATTCTTCAGCACAATATATATCCTCCTAATTGATTTGACAACACTTAACTCATTATACCAAGACACGGAAATAAAATTAACATTGGGTGATATAACATGGCAGGCGTTTTTTAGTAGGAATATGTACATTTTTTTAAAGCAAAAGTTCAAAGTAAAAATTATACAATTAAATGTCTTTGTCAAGTATGTTTTTACCTATTACTCTATGTGTTGTGAAGACCTGTAAATAGATTAAAAATTGTAGCATTAATTATTCCCAATGGTTTCATAGTCATGCACTGAAGTGCCGCATTTTTAAGTTTCAGTAATTGGACTCCAGAGACTTACAGAGAGGAATAACACACGTTAAGATGTCATATTCAATTCTCAACATGTGACTGTCATTATCTTCCAACTCAATAATGCTTATAAATGTACCAGCTATGTATGAGCTACTGTAAGTCTTTAAAATCCTGTAGCTTGACATTTATAGCTATCCTAGCCAGCAGGGGCTCGTTTTAGCTGTTTGCACTGATTGTTTCAAGTGTGCCCTCTAGGTTCTTTGAAAACACTGTAAATTTGGGGGGAGGGGGGAGAGAAACAACCACAAAACCATGATCCATACCCTCAGCATGTTTTCTGTGACATGAGATGTGTATCCCAGATTGAATGGGAATGAACACCACAAGGGGAAGTGGATGCTAGAATCAGTCTCAAGTCTATGCCTGCACAAAGTGATTTGACCATTCTTATCAATGCCCTGTAGGGAGAGAATGTCCTGGAATGAAAAATAAAAATGGTCAAAATAGTTACTTTACTGAGTTGACTGAGGTACAGTCAAAGCCCTTGATCCAGTCTGATCTGAACTGGCCCCTTTAAAAATCTTGCTTCCCTGATGAGATAAGCCAGCTAGCCATGGTCTCCCCTCACAGAGCGATGCCAAACCCAGTTACAGCACTTCAGACCTTATCCGAGTCCTGGTAAAATTCTGTTGTGTCAAATGTTTATTATGTTAACTAAGTTGGCCGTTGCCAAGAGAGCTCTTTTTGCTAGAGAGGGATCCTCAAACTAACGATTATTTTATTGACCAAAATGGACCTGTCGCTGGGCTTCATTCATTCATGATAGTTGGGGAACAGAATTCTCACTGATGCTTGGTTCAGAAACCTTTCAGAAATGACCTTCCAAGATACTGTCAGGTGTAGTTGCTCTTATGTAAGATTATTCATGCTAGTAAATGCATTTTAGTGTTAAAATTGCTCAATTCTTTCCCTTTCTCTCTCCCTCCAACCTTTATATTGTTATGCATGTATTATTATTATGTTATACATATATTATTACCTAGTATGTATAGTATACATTTTACATATACAGTATTATATATACAGTATTATCTCTCTGCACATCTGAGAGGTAATTCTGTATATGTCCTATATATACAATACTGTATACATTATATGTATAATATGTCAAAGAGATAATGCTGAATGTATATTTATTATGTTGTATATAATATGCCTATGTAACAACTTATACAACAAAAATTTTTTAATCCTTAAAAAAAAATGTACTGAAAAAACTGAAGAGCGAATATTTCCCAATTAGCAAAATCCTTGCCCCAGCTCTCCTTGCAAAGATTTCTAACACTGAGCACATTTTGGGGTGCCCAGCTCTGGATGGCCTTCTACCCGTCCTCAGGGTTACCAGAGGAAGGAACTAAAGGCAAACAATGGCTGAAAGGACAGAATGAATAAACCATCCATCACATCCCAAGAATTTGGGAATCTTGCCAATTTCTACTTCCGGTCCTTCAGCCCAAACCAAGGAAGCTTTTGTCCGGGGTGAAGCTGCATGGTCCTTCAGCTTTGGTTGTTTGTTGCCTGGCCCAGGGACATCTTCAGATTTCCATTTCCCTGTCTGCCTCCTAAGCCGGTCCTCTGGCAAGTGCTTTCCAATGGTCCTGTGGCTACTTTAAACTTCCACGGGCTTCTCACGTTTCAATTCTACTTTTATTTTTGAAATAGCTGCTGTTTTCCATCATACCAAATAGCTGGCTTGACTACATTTCTCACTCTTTTAGCTGCTGTGTCAATACTTCAAAACATTCAGTCAGTTAACTCAATCCAGTCAAAAATTGTCACAATGTTTGGCATTGTGTTGACACAGCCCATGGCATTGGAGGAAATACAGCTCATTAACTTCTTAGTGAATCTTTATGGAGACGAGTTCCACACCGGAACAGAGCTACAGATATGGCCGGACCACGATGACCAACAGAAGGAAAGGAATTACTACTGGAGTGCCAACTATGTGTCAGGCCCTGTGGTAGGATTTATCCACATTTTAGCCATTTAATTGCACAATAATCCAAGCTGACCATCAACCAGAGTTAGACTGAAAATAATAGTTTATTATGGAGTTCTTATTTACACACGAATATTCAAAGAGCACAGAAGAAAATAGCTTCTGCTGTCAAATTTCACTTAATGGATTAATTTCCTTTAACTTGAATTTAGGTTTATTGCAAAGTGATATGGTTCCTTTAAGAAACTGGGAGGCCGGGTGCTTAGTCTCAAAATATGATGCACTTAGAGAAAGTGAACTTGACAGAGGATTAGACACAGACGGAGAGGTGCAGCTGGTTGAGGCAAGAAAGAGGGAGAAGGAGGAGGGTGGAGAGACCGAAGAGCTGTGTTCTCCAACCTAAAGGACTCTACCTGTGAAATGAACATTCCAAACAGCACTGTCTGGCCCTTGTTGGTGTGGCTCAGTTGGTTGAGCATAATCCTGTGCACCAAAGGCCGCCAGTTCGATTCCCTGTCTGTCAGGGCATATGCCCAGGTTGCAGGTTCGATCCCTGATCAGGGTGCATATAGGAGGCAACCGGTCTCTCTCTCTCTCTCTCTCTCTCTCTCTCTCTCTCTCTCTCTCTCTCTCTCTCTCTCTCTCCCTCCCCCTCTCCTTTCCTCTCTCTTTCTCTCTAAAAACCAATAAAAACATTAAAAAAAAAAAAAAAAACACCCTCTGAATGCCTACTGTGTACTATTACAGGGCTAACCAAGAGGATTCAAGGAAACTGGAGGAGACACTAATGAGTAGCGTTAATGAGCCTTTTAGCTAAGACTCAGAGTGCTTTGCAATGAGAGTGTCCTGAGGCACAGAGCCAGGGCAGAAGAAGGCTGGGGGCAGCCTGAAGAGCAGAAAGTAAGTAAGAAAACCTTAGAAACCGTCCCATGGCAGCAGTTAACTGTAATATAAAAGGGGTTTATATTTTAAATGAATTATTCTGTTTTTCCTCTAAACATTTACGTCTTTAAAAGAACTAATGAACTTTCTACACATCACATACCTGCTTGGCAACCATGTTCTGTGTGCAGAGGACGCCCCCGTGGGCTGGCCCCCGCCTGGGACTCCCTGATCACTTGTAAAGAAGCGCCTGTCCTTAAAAGCCACCAGACTGCCTGTCCTCGCCTAGCAGGGAAGTTGTCGCAGGCAGAATAGATTTTCCCCACAATTATAAAACCCGGTCGTTTTGTGTCTTGAATGACAATAATCTAGACACATAATTAGATCCTAATTTCTGCTTCAGCATTCTTCAGTTCGCAACAACTAATTGGTAATTTACCCATAAATTTTCCTTTGCATATATCCCACATTGACACAAAAAGTCAAAGTAAAAAAAAAAAATTGTTTCCTATCTTATATCTTTTCAAATTAAAATTTTTTATCTTGTGCACATTTGTAAAGGCATAAAATAGAGCATTATTTGACATTCCCAAAGTGTTATTAAGATGCTAGTAAGCCTTTATGCGTTTATTCTAAGGAAAAACGAGAGTGAGGGAAGGAAGAAAGGAAAATTATCTACCCAGTAATCAATCAATCTCTCTCTCTCTCTCTCTCTCTCTCTCTCTCTCTCTCACACACACACACACACACACACACACACAGAGGACTGTGGGTCTTTGCATGCTTCCTTTTTATTGCTAATATATTCTATCTACAGAAAGATCAGAAACTATACATGTAAAGAGGGGAAAAATGAAAATCACTCCTATTCAGTCTCACAGAACTAACTACTCTTGATATTTTCAGGTTGACCCTCAGCATTAGATTTTTTAAGAGAAGAATATCCTGTGTTCTTTAAAAAAAAAAAAGGAAGGAAGAAAGAAACTAAAGGAGGGACCTGCTGCCTCCCTGACCCATCTCTTCAGTCTAGTTCCCTTACCTGCCCATTAGTGCCAATAAAGTGTGATCCACACACACCTCCATACCCCTGAGTCACCTCACCCCATCCTGCCCTGATATCTCCAACCCCACAAAGAAACATCATAGGCCACTTGGCCAAGGTCCTAATCCCAAAACTGAAGAAGGTTAGTTCTAAATAATTAAAATGAAGTTTTAGTGTCTCTGTTTTTACCTCACATAAAATTGGTTAGATCTGTGCAAATTAGGAATGGATATTGGCATCGAATTGTCTTAATATAGGCATTCTGTGGTGGTCATGACATTCACTTTGGGAGACTCTAGAGCAGCTGTGTCTGGAAAAGAAATCTCAGCAAATTTAAGGGACAGGCCTTAATTTTTATGGGGCCTGAAGCTTATACAATTTGGGGAGAGGGTTTCTTGAAGATAAAGAATACAAAATCATGAATGCAAAATATAACACAAAAGTAAGTATTTATTCAGAGTGAGAAAAGAATTCACAACTAATAACACATCTTTAAAAGCTCACAAATACCACAAAATCCATTAAAATGATATAATCTGTTTATGACAGGCTTCCCAAACACGATAATTTTCCACAGACTAGCTTCTGGCTCCGTTGGCTCTTCCTCTACCCATCACCTCTTTGGGTTTTTTAGGGGGGTTGTTGTTGTTGTTTTATATATATATAATTGATTTCAGAGAAGAAGGGAAAGAGAAATAGAAACTTCAATGATGAGAGAGATCACTGATCAGCTGCCTCCTGCATGCCCCCTGCTGGGGATCGAGCCTGCAACACAGGCATGTGCCCTTGACCAGAATCAAACCTGGGACCCTTCAGTCCACAGGCCAACGCTCTATCCACGGAGCCACACCGGCTAGGGCTACCCACCACCTCTTTAAAGTGCCAGGACCATCAGATAAGTTCATATCACAATTCAGCCTTTGACCCTACACCTCCATTTCACATAGCAGGCAAGTTGCCATCGAGGGCGGGAGAGTATTCCTGAAACCCATTCCAGCACCAGTTTGTCTACAGGACTTTGGACCACATGAATATGTCCACTAAACCCCAGCTTTTAAATGTACCCCCAACTCAAGTTTGCCTTAGCCAGATCCCAGAAATGCATGTACCATTCCAGTGCCACCCAACTCGAGGAAAGTATGACAAGAAGGCAGAAGAGAGAGGAACAATGGTCCTAACCTGCTGTGATTGAACTATGTGACGTTTGTTCGATTTGTTAAAACCGCTACCATAGGAACACGATGCCCCTGGGGTCATGCACTGAGGTCCTGATGCTACAGGTCTTCTTAGCTGCCCAGTAAATCCTCTTCTGGCTCGTGGTCGCCTCACCGTTATTGAGAGCTTTGAGCACCACCCTCGAGAAGCTGGCATCCCCCAGAAAAGCTAAAGCCAGGGAGGGGTAGTCACCAAACGGGGTGAAATATATGAAATTTACTTGAGAGGTCGCGGAGAGGAGTTCTGGAAGCTTCTTCCCAAATTGAGAAAACAAACCACCAGGGGCCCCCAGTGAAAAGGGCCAACCTCCAAGTTACTCGCAAAGGAGCTGCTTCTCAGAGGGTAACTCTATATGGTTTGCTCCGGAGTGAGGAGCAGCAGCTGTTTATTTATTTAAGGGAGGTGAACTGCTCTCCTGAGCATTGCCAGGGAGGCCAGCGAGTTCTAAATACAAACTGCCTTCCCATCATCTGAAACGCCTAAAGCTGACAGGCCGGGACTGTGGGCAAAGTGCAGGTCATGGCCATCACACAACTTCGAGTGAGAGCCGGACTCTGCTAGTAACCAGCCATATGACCCAGGTAAGCTACTTAGCTCCTCGGAATCTCCGTTTTCTCACCTATAATATGGGTTTAGAATACCTATTCTATAGGATTGTTCAGAATCATGTTATTCAGAGAAATTCTCCCACAAATGAAATTTTCAGCAAATAGTAGCCATTATTATCAAGTTGTCTTTCCCATGTGCTTTGCCACAGCACAAAAAAAGGCACCTAATGGTGGCCTTGCCTGTTACACAAATAAATAAATGCTCACTTAAATGGCAATTAAAACTTAAATAGAGATAAAAGCTCCAATTGAATTTGGAAAGCATCTGGTCAGGATAGACATTGATACTCCCATCGGCCTGTGGTTAGCCATAAATGAAACTTTCTAAGGATGGACGTTGGGTGGGGGTTGTGAGGATGGGAGTGGACAGAGAGGAGGTGTTCATTACAAGTAATAAATAAGATGTATATTTTTAATAACTGAGGGTTATATTAATTACAAAGTAGTCAGGACTAACTTAAAGACCAGAACCTCTGATACTAACATGTATACTTTGGGAGTTAAAACCTATTGAGATTCAGGAGTATTAAAGTATGCAAACGTATCTGTTCTCCTAGCCAGTATTGCCGATTTGTTTTTCCCTCAAACATGTTCATTGTGGTGTTTCACAAAAATTAACTGACACAAATGTGCCGGGGGCCAAGCCCACGCAGCCACATGGTGCCAAACCACCTTCCTGTGAGATATGCCCAAGGCCGCCCTCTTTCTCCCTAACTGACCAGTGCTTTCTTCCTAGTCCTGCCAATTCCACAGGGAGAACAGAAATCGAATTTCTTTTTACTTTCTAAAAAAGTTTTTAGCAGCCCTGGCCAGTGTGGCTCAGTGGTTGATCGTCGACCTATGAACCAGGTCACAGTTTGATTCCTGGTCAGGGAACATGCCGGGTTGTGGGCTCCATCCCCAGTGGGTGGCGTGCAGGAGGCAGCCGATTGATGATTCTCTCTCATCGCTGATGTTTCTATCTCTCTCCCTCTCCCTTCCTCTCTCTGAAATCAATAAAAACATATTTTTAAAATTTTTTTTAAGTTTTTAGCAAGTGTTATGAGGGAATTGAATGTTTACATTTCAAAACACTGTGAACTTTCTGAGTTCTATCCTCTCTTATTCATCTTTGTGCTAGCCACGCTTTCATATAAATGTTAAGACCTAGAACCCCATCGAGGTTGCACGCCATTGCTGGTGAGGAACTAGGCTGGCTGGAAGGAGGTGGTAAGCCCCTTCTCTCTCTTTGTTCCCCTTACATAGAGTCCTATGTGGAACCATCTTTGCACTGCAATGAACTCTGTGCTCACTTAAATTGGTTTTAGACTATTACCTTATCTTGGAGTTTGTATTTTCAAACTGTGAAATATCCAACATTAAGAGGTGCTTTTGAAAAGCTCAGTGATCTGAAAGCAGGTTTAAGGATCACTCCCACTGTTTTTAAATCCCAGAGAATAATTCATTCCAACCACCGATTTTGCTTTGTTTTGTTTGTTCTCTTCAAGTCTCATTTCTACTCTGAAATCTACAGTTTACTTGCTGCTGTTACTGGTTAATAGCATTTTTTGTGTGCTACTAATACCTTATCGCTGCTAAACCTAAAATTTCTAACCCTGCCAAATCACTAAAATTTTCTTAAGATATTTTATTTTCGTCCTGGCCGGGTGACTCGGTTGGAGCATCATCCCATACACCAAGAGGTTACCGGTTTGATTCCAGATCAGAGCACATACCTAGGTTTGGTCCCAGTGGGGGTGCTTACAGGAGGCAACCAATCAATCTCTCTCTCTCTCTCTCTCTCTCTCTCTCTCTCTCTCTCTCTCTCTCTCTCTCCCCGCCTTCCTCCCTCCCTATCTCCCTCGTTCTCTCACTTCCTCTCTCTAAAAAATCAATAAACATATCCTCCAGTGAGAATTTTTTTAAAAGAGCCCAGCTGGTGTAGCTCAGTTGGTTGAGCATCTCCCCATGCCACAAGAGGTTTGATTCCTGGTCAGGGCACAGGCAGGAGCCAGGGGGTGTGCAGGAGGATATTTCCCGTCAGTGTTTCTTTTTTTTTTTTTTTTTAAATATATTTTATTGGTTTTTTACAGAGAGGAAGAGAGAGGGATAGAGAGTTAGAAACATCGATGAGAGAGAAACATCGATCAGCTGCCTCTTGCACACCCCCTACTAGGGATGTGCCCTGCAACCAAGGTACGTGCCCTTGACCGGAATCGAACCTGGGACCCTTGAGTCCGCAGGCCGACGCTCTATCCACTGAGCCAAACCGGCTTCGGCACTGTCAGTGTTTCTATCTCTTTCTCCCTCTCCCTTCTGCTCTCTCTAAAATCAATAAAAAACATTTTTTTTTTTTTTTAGAAAAAGATGTTATATTTTCCCCTTCCACAGGATCTCACAGATAATTTCACCTAATTTAATTCTTAGTACATTTCCCCACGAAATAACTGAAATCTCAAATCAGTAACAATTTGTTACTGTTTTCTGGGTGGCCAGATGTAAGTGGGTTTGGGGGTTTTGTGTGTTTCTGTTGTTGTTTTTTGTTTGTTTGTTTGTTTTTGCCAATTGGAAGCTTTTTCCTGTGTGAATGTAAAACCCACCTATGGGACAGCTTCTTGATCTCACTCATCCTCCCTCACCTAGGGACCTTTTCAGGAACCTCTTCCCTACCTCCATTCAGCTAATTCCATGTTTGGGGGCTATTGTTTGTTTATAACAAGAACTCTCAGACTTTTAGAAGTTTTAGCATCAGACCATTAGTTATGTATTCTCTCCTTTTAAAAGTCCTATATGGCGCATTTCTAATTTAAAGGAAATGAACATTAATTTTGTGTCAAAATGAAGTGGTCTCCAGGCATAAGAGAACGTTGCTCTTGGAGGTATTTGACTTTGCACCCTCTCTGGCTATAAATGATCTCCCCCAGGTCAGGGAAAAGCTATATGCTTTTCCAAAGTGCACTTCACTTTGCACGTTACTCAAATATCACTAAGGATCATTCAAAAGCACTTGCTTCATCGGGACATCTATAGAGAAAGCTGTGCTAAAAATGCAAATGTTAAGGTTCACAATCTTGGGATAAACACTTAAAATAGATATGTAAACATTTTAAAGGTAGTTCTGGAATGTTCAGATTTTGAGAACCAGAAATTAGAAAAGCAGAGAATGGCAGCATTCTCATCAGGAGAGGGCATTTTGTTCTACTCTGCTTACTTGAAGTTCAAGCTAATCATCCAAAGTTTTCCATGGATGTTTCTTTGAATTAGCTAAAGATAATCAGGCTGCCTTGCTGGTTTGCAGATCTATTTCCCATGTGGGTTGTTCTCTGCAGACAAGTATAGAGCTGGTGGTATATTTTTAAAATTAGAATTGAATGAAAAGCAACATTACTTTTGAAAATCACTTTTGTATGATCAATGAAAGGCAAAATATTTTTAATTAAATACATTCATCATGCATTTAACCTGAATCTTAATTTTCCGTAAGTATAATTTCTGAAACATAACCATACTAGATATTTTTATATTCAAGATACATAGCAATTTCACCTCATGAAAACTTCACCCTCCATATGGTACAATATACAGATCTTATAACATAGAAACCCACACCTGAAACCTATACTTTCATGTTGACCAATGTTACCCCAATCAATTTAATAAATAAATATTTTCTTAAATAACAACAACAAAGAAACCTTCACCCTAACTCCAGGCCTGTGAAAATCATTCATTTTGCTCATGGAATATTTCTAGTTCTCTGCACTTCCTACACCCCTGTGTTTGGATGGACCCATGTTAGTAATGGCACACAGAAGACAAATATGAGACCCTCCAGAGTTCTCTTTCCTCTGTCACACCCTACAATCCCAGAGTGCGAACAATTACAATATGAATCTGAGCACTTACCAAGCCACTGTGGACATATAGTGCAAGGAAGAAAAGAAATCTTATTGCTTTAGACTACTAAGACTTGGGGCTATTTGCTACCACAGCATAACCTATCCTGACTGCTACAAGTTCCATATAATAAAATAACAATAAAATTTCACCAATTTGGAATAATGTAAAAAAAATAATAATAAACCAGAACAGATTAGTAATTCTTCTGAATTACAGAATTTTTAAGAAAAAGATGTTACCTCTGACAACTCTCTGTTATGGAATTAACCCAACCTGATTTCACCATCTACCAGAACTCTCTTAGCTCTCATATTAGTGGAGAGTAAGTGATTAGTGTAAATGGTTTTATTCCCAGTTGTTTCATTTATTTCTGTATCTCTCAAGTAGGTAAGAGGGGCTATATCCAAATGGATAAGGGTATAGACAGGAGCAGATGGACCTGGCTTTCAGTCACAGCTCTATAACACACCAGCTGGTAACCTTGAAGGTCATGTACCTTCATGTATAAAATGGGACGATACAGGCCACCAGAGAGCCTGGCGGGCAGTACACCTAACTGGTATATAGCAAACCTTGGATGGTGGCCTCACATTATCAGAAATTGTTCAGAGCAGGAGCCTCCCCTTTTCCGTCGAACCCACTTTGCACAGAACAGAGCTCTGCCAGGGATGGCTACTCTGCAAAGTAGTGGGCACACAATGCTTTCAAAATGAATCCACTCTTCTTTCTCCAGTTCATGGATCATCAGCTAATTCTATCTCTTGGGTTAGAGATCCCTGCTGTGGCATTTTTAGATGCAAACATTCCATTTCATTTTTATATTGGAATTGTGACAGTCCATAAAAATAATTCAAATAAACCTGTGAGATTCTCACTCTAGTTTTCCCCATGGGAGGAAGCATGAGGATATTTAAAGAACATGGACTTAGAAGGGAGTCAGGCCAGGGGCTGAATCCCAGATCTGCCTTTTAGTATGACCAATGGCAAACACATAATTCTCTAATCCTCAGTATCCTTAGGTCTAAAAGGAGTGATAATACACATCCTAGAACATGGTCATAAAATGAACTGAGTTTGCATGTTAAAGCACCTGACATGGGATGCGGTAACTGCTCACTGAAAAAAAAAAGCCCAGCCGGAGTGGCTCAGTTGGTTGGAGCATCTTTCCATGCACCGAAAGGTTGTGGTTCATTCCTGGTCAGGGCACATACCTGGGTTGTGGGTTTGATCCCTGGTCGGGGCACCTATGGAGGCAACCAATCAAGGTTTCTCTCTCTCTCTCTCTCTCTCTCTCCCCTTCCTTCCCTTCCTCTCTCCCTCTCTTTCTATCTATCTTTCTATTTATCTCTTCCCCCTCCCCTTCCTCTAAGCATGTCCTCAAGTGAAAATTTAAAAAAAAAAAAAAAGAAATGTCAGTTTCCTTCCCATATTGTGCTTCTGAGTTTTTGACATGGTTTACTAAATTTGAATTGCTGTGAAGAGAGTGGTTGTTTCAAGGCTGAAGGGGTCAGCAATCTCACTTTTGTAGTGCTCCGTTTGTACTGAAAGAAGTCACTTCAGCTCTAACTGGATGTTAAGCTTAAGATCATCTGCAGCCCTAGCCGGTTTGGCTCAGTGGATAGAGTGTCGGCCTGTGGACTGAAGGGTCCCGGTTTAATTCTGGTCAAGGGCACATGCCTGGGTTCCGGGCTCAATCCCCAGTAGGAGGCAGCTGATCAATGATTCTCTCTCATCATTAATGTTTCTATTTCTCTCTCTCCCTTCCTCTCTGAAATAAAAAAATATATATTTTTTTTAAAAAAAAAAGATCATCTGCAAACTGGAAACCACCAGTCACTTGTGTTAAGAAACTAAAGCATCCTCCATGTAGGTTGATTCTGTTTAATCACTCAAACTGAACGCCAACTGAAAACTATTAAATGTCTTCATTTTATGTGCTCTGTCTAAATGAAGCAGCATCCACTGAACAAAGAAATGCACAGCTAAGGGCAAAAGGACACAGGCTCATTTATCCATTCGCTGCTTTTTATTGAGCACTCATCGTGTGGCAGGCACTTCTTTCTTTCTTTTAATCCTCACCCTAGGACATGTCTATTGATGAGAAACAGAGAGAGAGAGAGAGAGAGAGAGAGAGGAACAGCGATGCAAGAAACATCGACCAGCTGCCCTACCCCACCCCACTCCCACGGCACACACCCGGACAGGGGATCAAACCCACAACCCTGGCATGTGCCTCATGCCAGGAATCAAACCTGTTCCCCTTCCGTGCACAGGACGACACTCCAACCCACTGAGCCACACCAGCCAGGGCTGGCAGGCACTTCTTAGTAGATGCAGTGATGAGCAAGAAAGACAAACTCCCATTCCAGTGGAGAAAATAAGTAAATATGTAAATAATAAAAGGTAGTGCTTATTGTAGAGGTACTTGTAAAGAAAAATAAAAGAGGATAAGGAGATAGAGTGATGTAAGGGTTGGGAGCAATATGCGTTAGAGTCAGGAGAAGACGTGGGCGGAGGTGCTGAGCTCAATGATGCAAAGGAGCAAGCTGGTGACACCTGGAGAAAGAAACTTCCTGGAAGAGGCAGGAAAGGTCCAGAGACAACACAAATTTGCCAAGTTCAAGGGACAGAACAGTGTGGCCAGCAGGAGTAGGAGAGGTAGGACATGTGGTCAGAGGGCAAAGTAGCAACCAGACCATGTAGGTCCCTAACCGTTACTACCTAACTTAGATCTGATGGTAAGTATTCTAGGAAGCCATTAGAGGCCTTATAAATGAAGGAAATTCTGGCACAAAATGCAACATGGATAAACCTTAAGGATATTATGCTAAGTACAATAAGCCATACTGTATGATTCCACTCATAGCAGGTACATAGGGTGGTCAAATTCATAGAGACAGAAAATAGAATGGTGGTTGCCAGGGGATGGGAGGGAGGGGAAATGGAGCATTCGTGTTTAATGGGTGCAGAGTGGCAGTTTTGCTGGACGAAAAGAGTTCTGGAGATGAAGGGCAGTAACAGTTGTACAACAATATGAGTGTCCTCAGTGCCACTGGCTTGTACACTTCAAAATGGCTAGGATGATACATTTTTTGTTTATTTTGCTACAATAAAAAAAATTGGAAGGAAACAAAAATGTCACCCATTACACCTATTTCCTGGCTTTGATATTGTGCTACTATATATCAGCTGTCACCATCGGAGTAAGCCGGATGAAGAGCACACAAATCTCTGTACTATTTTGCAACTTCCTATGAGTCTATAATTATCTACATATATAAAAGCCTAAGTGACCAACCGACCCACTGGTAGACCAGTCGCTATGATGTGCACTGACCATCAGGGGGCAGACGTTCAATGTAGGAGCTGCCCCCTGGTGGTCAGTGCGCTCCCATAGTCAACCTCCCGCCACCAGCCAACCTTCCATGGTCCCTCCCCCCAGCCAGCTGGCCCGATGGGCCCTGATCACCAGCCAGGTCCAGGGACCCCACCCATGCACGAATTCGTGCACTGGGCCTTTAGTTTCAAAATAAACATTTTAAAAAGTCACCTACTAGGGATGTCAATAAAAAACTCTTCTATCCAGATGTATCTGTGGCCCAGCTAACAGAAACGCCCCCTGGGAGCAGCTGGGCTCAGTGCCCTTTCGGGCAATGACAACACCTTTCTCCCTGTCCTGGGTATGACACGTCTAAACTTGCTCCAGAACCGACACACTGCTCAGAATTTTAAAAGTATGCTTGGTCCTTCGACCTTTACTGCTTATAATTTGAGAAGGACTTTGCCATCCTAACACACATCCAGAGTAAACATTTATCTCCAAAGAAGCTAAACAAATCTGGGAAATATTCATTTTAAGGTTGGAAATACAAAACACAAGGAAAGAGCTACCTGTTGAATGGGGGGTGGGAGAGGGTGAAATCTGACTTCGATTTCATTGTCAATTTGGATTCAGAGAAATAGAACCATTCTTGTCAGTGATGGGGTTCAGGACACACTAGCCACAAAACACGGCACCTTGGCATGTTAAACATTTTCAGCTGATAGAATTTGAGAAATCGCACGTGGGGGAAGGACCCTCTTACCTGCCCCTAAAGCAGGTCATAAGACCCTTATGTAAGAGGTGCCCTCCCTTAACCCAAGAAAAGGAGCATCCTGAACTCCAATGCGGAGGGGAGCTGAGAGGTATACCCATGCACAGGCCTTGCTAAGTTTCCTGTTTATACTACACTTAGTTTACACCCTTTGTCCCGTCATATTTTCCCATAACTTTCCACACTTCATCAAACCTAGTATAAAAACATGCAGGTTCATGCATATTAGCATAACCAATGGACACAGACCCTGGGGCGGTGGGGGCTTGCCCGGGGTGGGAATGGCTGGGGGGAGGGGGGTTAACTGGGGGAAAAGAAGACATATGTGAAACTTTAGACAATAAAAAAAAAAAAAGCACGCAGCTTTAACCATTTCTTCAGGTCTTCATTTCCTATGAAGGCTCCTGTGTCATGTAAAATGTGCATTAAATACACTTGTGTGCTTTTCTCTTGTTAATCTGTCTTTTGTTACAGAGACCCAGCTGAGAATCTAGAAAGGTAAAGAAAACTGTACATTTCCTCTCCCACACCATTAAGCATGGACATGCTCATAACCCCCTTCTCTCGCCTCCTGCTCCACAATAACCTCAGCTGATGTGGATCAGGAATCTTAAATGGAGACCCAATCAGCTCTAATGGATCCAGAGAAGCCAATTGAATCCACAGGCGTGCCCTCCAGTGACCTCTCACTCAGTAGCACTCTCCCTGAAAGTTTAGAACACTTGAAAGTTATCGATTTGCCTGGAGGGAAGTGACAAGGAACATCTGCTTTCTCCAGAACAGGCCAAAACAAGGCTTGGCTGTGAGCTACAACCCGCACCCGAGGCCTCTTGAACAGAGAGAAAGGGGTGGACTACAGAGATCAAAGGAGGGCCATGGGAGGTCACAAAAATACATCTGGAGGTCAGAAGAATTAGAAGCATGAATGTTTTTAGAACTCAACAATTGTTTTCCAAAAAGTGAATGTGTGGCAGCATAAGTAATTCAAGGCAGTCAATTAACTACATCTATGAATTGAGAATGGCAAATAAAAATACTTTGAGTCAATACAATTCTTCCAGACTGCTAGCTGTTAAAATAATATTTACCTGGTTCCCACCTGTATTTGGGGATCAAGGCTGTGTCAAGGCAGAAAAAGCGTCTGACTACATCATGTATTGATTTGTGACACACCCATCTCATCTGAGAGGGGGAGATCATTCATGCTTCCTGAAATACAGGTCATCAGTCAAATCTCCCAGAACATATTACAAAATGGAAAAGAAATGACTTTTTTCTAAATGATATATTGCACAGTTTTGTAGCCCTTTATGGTAGAAAAGGGTTCAAGGCCCCAGCTTTATTCAAGGCCACCAGCTTTGACATTCATAAGCCCCCATGGTTTTTATTTATATGGTAAAATAGAAGTTGTTCCTCTCGAATTGATTTCCTTTTCACCTGTACAAAATTAGCATCCCGTAATTCTTTCTACATGTGTTTTGTATCAGATCAGTCACAACACCTCATAGTCTCAATCACCAAAGAGAAAAGTTAGCATGGTTAGTTTGGGGCCATGGCTGGAAATATAACAACAACAACAACAACAACAAAAGACAGCACCAAACATTTAACAACTGAATTTTACAGTGTTGTTGCTTTCTAGTGCTTTAGATACTTACCTATTTTTTAAAATTGAAGGTTCCCCCATTGCCTATCAGATTAAATATACACTTAAGTCTGATATATTTTAGGCCATAAAAAAATCCAAAATCTTTTATAGTCTCATAAACACTGCACTTTCTACTAATCTCCACTACCTTCAATAGCTATAATAGCTAACACTTTTAAAGCACTTACTGTAAATCAGAAACAGTTCCAAGAGTTTCACACATCTTAAATAATTTAACTTAATTTAATAATTTAATGAGGAACTATTATTATCCCTCCTGCATTATAGATAGAGAATGGAGGCCCAGAGCGGTTAGTGACTTGCCCAAGGTCACACCGCAGAATGCAGTAGAGCTAGGATTTCAACCCAGGCAGCCTGGTGCCTGAGCCTAAACACATCACTGTTACATTCTGGAACTTGCCTGTTTTGTGGGTCCTTCCCTATCATACTTTTTAAATACCCTCCTCGAAAAAAAATCCATTGTAGAAATTGTCAAGGCCTATTTCAAATCCACATCTTCCCTGAAGCCTTCTTGGCTACTCCCATCGAATTAACAAATTATCTTCCTTAGAGATCGTGCAGCATTTCATTATATCTTCATAACTCCTTGAGGACTCTAAGTATAGTCTGCCTTTATTACTGTTGGGTATTTGTCCGAGGCCCTTCAGTAGTCTGTAAACCCTGAGCACAGGAACTAAACCATCTTCATCCCTGCGGCCTCAGCAGCATCTAGCAGGGTCCCTGGGACATCCAGGGCTCTGGATAAATGGGTTAAGTTAATGAACATTCTTTCTTGTTTCCATCTGACTTTTCTTGGTGCACAAAACAAAACCGAGTCTCTGGCTCCCATTAATATGTTTCCTCATGTGCTCATTCCTGCATACACACTAAATATTTTTAGAACTAATACATGCATACTACCATGGTGTTTACAAATCCACTACAAGTAGAGTTAAAAATCTTTTTTGCAGCTTTTTGTTTTTAAAGAGAAGTTTTTAGTCAAAGTACTATGCTTAAAAGTCACCAGGATTAGCTCTTTTTGCCACATAAGAATAGTTATATTATTTATTTAAAATAAGTTTTGCCTACTTTTGAGCTTCTTGTAAGTAGAGGCATACAATATTTACTCTTCTGTGTCTGGCTTCTTTTGTTTACCATTGTCCTTGAGGATTTATTCATGTTGTGGATAGCTGAAGGTTTTTTTCCCATTGTTATAAAGTGTTTTGATTATACTTCCCTTTATCCATTCTACTGATGATGAATATTTGGGTAATTTTATATTTTTATTACTAGTGGCCCGGTGCACAAATTCATGCACATTGAAAGGAAATTAATTAGAAGAAATATTTTAATATCGCTATTTGCCCTTTCTCTGTATTAGAAGTGTCAACCAAATTCACGGTCGACAATGACAGATCGAAACACACGCGTACGATTGGCACCAGCAAGAACTTTATATGTAGCGCACATGTGTGAGTCAACTTAGCCTTTTATAGATATAGAATAAACTTGCTTAATTAGACCTGCTTTCTGATTTAGCTAAACTTTTTCCAGCCCAGTGAAGCACCCCAACTTCTCTTTAGGGGATAATTGTCAGCAACACAGCAGTAAATGTCAACATGAAGCAGATTATTATTGTAGATCACACAGGGAGAACAAAGGGTAAAATAGTTAACTGCAGTAGTGTTTGACTATATTCTGTGCAATGAGAAAACCTGAAGTCATTTTCAAGGTCCACCATTTCTTACTTCTTTTCAGTTGGGTCAAGTTACTAAGCTTCCTAAATATCCATTTTCTGGCTAATGAAAAGAAAATAGGATTCCACGGCATCTCCTATCTACCTACTCCAGGACTTCTGTGAGGAATGAGATGAGGCATGGGAAAACACTTCACAGACATTTGGTTAAAGTGTGAAATGTTTGCACCTGGCTATAAAGCAAGTCGTGTTCCTGGGCTGAAGAAACTACAAGGAGGCTAGTCGCTAGGGAGAGGAAGCTGGGCATTGCTACATGATGTCATTACCTGGATGGACACTTAGCCTATTAGCCTTTTATATAGATAGATAAGTAAAGCTGCTATGGACATTCTTGTTTAAAAGAAAAAAAAAAAAAAAACCTGAGTCTTAACTCTGAGGGATAAGATCATGTGGCCTGGCCTTGCATTATGTCAACCTTAACCACAGTTGGGAGAAAGCCAAACAAGTATTCCCACATCTTCCAGAAAGTCATTTCAGGGAAAAGAGTAATTGCATGGCTTGGCACTGGCCACACAGCCTAGGCAAATGTTGAAATAGTTGTACTTTTTACTAAGAGCTTAAAGATATAATCCAGCTTTGCAACTTCATGAAAGTGAGTATGAAGTTTTTTTCTCTAAAATCCAAAAGATTGGAGGGCAGAGAAGAAGAGAAAAAAATGGACTTTTTTTTTTAGGATGCTCAACTAAAAAAAAAAAACTGTACAACTCAGTGTCAGGTGGCTGACTAGCTAAAGATATTGCTTTGGCAGGTTCAAGTTACCGAGAAAAGAAGCTCTGGTTACCTTGACAACACAGGAAACCTGGGGCTACAGCATGTTTGACTCTAAATTTCTTTTTAAAGCCTTAGTAGATTTAGTACTATTTTATCAGAACTACATGCCTGAAACTCTTGTTTCTGTCAGAGATTAAAACCACATCAAAAACAGTTTTTCAGATAAGCATATCTTTTGTTTCAGGATAAAGTTACACAGCTTTAATAATTCTGATACACCAAATCGCCTATCCAGAGTTGCCTAAGCTGGTTATCTCTACAGCTCAACGTCCCGGAATAATAGTCCCAATTCTGCTCCATTTTGCCCTAGCAAGATGGCACAGCACACTTCAGTTTGGTTGGTTGTTAGCAAGCACATTACAATGATCTGTGGCCTAATGTTCAGATGCTGAATATTTCACTCTTCATTAAAATAAAAATTCACAGAAATAGTAACTTGATGAGATCAAATTATTTCCTCAGTAATCTAGTCAGTTGCTGCTATACCAAGGAAAACAGAATCCTTTGAATATCTGCGCCCCCCCCCCCCACCTGCAGCCCCCGGGCCAGCTACCCTCGCACTCCTGCCTCAGTCTTCCCCAGCTCTTAACAGGTTCATGGGAAGGACTGTATTTGCAAGACGTCCAAACCTAGCATCTCTGGAGTACTACTCGCCTAAAAGCTCCAGGGGCCCCCTGTTTGAGATACCCACACTCCACCCGCATCGGCCAGAAGCCTAGGGTCTGGGCCCTTCTCTTTGAACTACTAGGGAAAGCATAATCTTGAGAGGCAAGACAAAACTCAGGACAGGCTTCCTCTTGAAAATGCTATAATTGGTAGTTAATGTCTGTATTCCTGTTGGTACCATAAAATATGAGCTAGGTAGAATTTCATAGACTGGCCTAACCACCCATCCATGCCTAATATCACTCTTTGTATCAGGAACACTTTCTAAGTTTAAACCAGCTAAGTTACAAACTCTCAAAACCTAATATTAAGTTGGATTCTGCCCCTATATATAATGTTTCAATGCACTTTTCACATTGGAAATGCTTTATTAGTTTAGGATCATAAACAGTCATTGTATATAAATACAACTTGAAGAAAATCAATCACTTATTGCACTAAAAAAGGTCATTATGTTTGATGTATTAAATATAAAAGTAACATTTACTATCACAACAAGTTTTTTAATTTATTTGTTCATGTTTTTTAAATTTAAAATAAGTGGAGTTGTAAGTTCAGAATTTAAAATATCATCTCTTAGTTTTGGCTGGTTTATATAAGTGAGAAAAACCTTATGGTTAGTAAAAAAACATTTATAACAAAGTTATACTTCCTGAATGTAATGTCTTCTCTGATGCCTCCACTCCTCCTGCTCCCCCCAAAAAAAATGGAGGACACTCATTTTCAGAAATAGAACAGGACAAGTAAAACAGTCTCAGAGCGTCTCCCAAACTGCAACTTTTGGCACATAGAGCAATTTCTATTGAGCCCCATTTTCTGGATTTCCACTCTCATATTTTCTGCTTCTCCTATTGCTTTATTTTTATCAACTTCACAGACTTGTGAAAAGAGGATCTCTTCCCAGATCGAAACATGTTTATCTTTTCACATGTTTATTCCCGGGCATACGTTCAAACTCATGTCTCAATTTCATGTTAGTTTCTCTCAAACACAGAAAGAGCTCTTCCTTCACAGAGTTCAGAAGCTAGAAAACTCTGATGCCAGAAAAAGAAACACACACACACACACACACACACACACATACAAACAAGAGAAGCTTAAGGCCAGGCCAACCTGAGCCGGGCCACCATGCTGCCTGTGGGCCAAGCTGGTTTTGCTCCCAGGCTGAGCTCCTGGAGGCTGTTCTTCCTACAGCACTTGGAAATATGTCTTCGACATCGATCCCCTAAAGTGATGGATACTTTCGCAAAGCAGTCAACACAGCACTAACAATTGTGGCTGACATTTCTGCTTTCATGCTAGAAAATGTTGTTAGTATATATCAGGGGTCCTCAAACTTTTTAAACAGGGGGCCAATTCACTGTCCCTCAGACCGTTGGAGGGCCAGATTATAGTTTAAAAAAAAATATGAACAAATTCCTATGCACACTGCACATATCTTATTTTGAAGTAAAAAAACAAAACGGCAAAAACACCCGCATGTGGCCCGCGGGCCGTAGTTTGAGGATGCCTGGTATATATACTTTCAACATGTTCTGTGATTGATGCCTAATTACCATGTTCATAAGAAATCATTTGCCAGAGCCCGGCTGGCATGGCTCAGTGGTTGAGCGTCGACCTATGAAGCAGGAGGTAACAGTTCGATTCCCGGTCAGGGCATATGCCCAGGTTTCAGGCTCGATCCCCAGTAGGGGGCATGAAGGAGACAGCCAATCAATGATTCTCTCTCATCGTTGATGTTTCTATCTCTCTCTCTCTCTTTCTCCCTTCCTCTGTGAAATCAATATATATATATATATATATATATATATATATATATATATATATGTGTATATATATATATACATATATACACACACACACATATATATATATATATATATACAAATAAAAGAGAAACATGCAAATTAACCATCACTCTGCTACACCCACAAGCCACGCCCACCAGCCAATCAGGAGTGAGTATGCAAATTAACCCAACCAAGATGGCGGCCTGCCACGGAGCTGGAGCAAGCAGGAGGCTTGGGTTGCCCCAGCAATGGAGGAAGCCAAGCTTCCTGCCCTGGTCGGCCCTGGCCTCCGCTCAAGGCTACAAAGTTTCAATTATAGAAGATAAATAAATCCTAGATACTTGCTTCCAGCCAGCCCTGGCCTCTGCTCAAGGAGGCGCTGAAAAAAAAAAAAGAAAAAGAAAAAAAGGAGGAGCTGGGACCTTGGGTCGCTGGGGGGTGATCAGGCCAGGATGGGATGGCAGGGGCCATTGGGGGTAAGCAGACCAGCAGGGGGGCCAGTTGGGGGTGAGCAGGCTGTCAGTGGGGGTCAGTTGGAGGTGATCAGGACAGCGGGGGGGGGGGGGACCAGTTTAGAGTGAGCAGTCCAGCAGGGGGACAGTTGGGGGTGAGCAGGCCAGTGGGGAGGGAAGGTGGGGGTGAGCAGGCCAGCAGAGGGGGCAGTTGGGGTGAGCAGGCTGGCACGGGGGGCAGTTGGGGGTGATCTGGCTGGAGGGGGGCATTTGGGGGTAAGCAGGCCGGCAGCGGGGGTCAGTTTGGGGCGAGCAGGCCAGCAGGCAGAGTGGTTAGGGGCAATCAGGCAGGCAGGCAGACAGGTGAGTGGCTGGAGCCAGCAGTCCCAGATTGTGAGAGGGATGTCCAACTGCCTGTTTAAGCCCAATCCCTGTAAACCAGCAGTAGGACATCCTTCGAGGGGTCCCAGATTGGAGAGGGTGCAGGCCGGGCTGAGGAACAACCCCCCCCCCATGCACGAATTTCATACACCGGGCCACTAGTCCTATATAATAAAAGGGTAATATGCAAATTGACCCTAACAGCGGAATGACAGGGAACAACTGGTCGCTATGACACGCACTGACCACCAGGGGGCAGACGCTCAATGCAGGAGCTGCCCCCTGGTGGTCAGTGAGTTCCCACAGGGGGAGCTCTGCTCAGCCACAAGCCAGGCTGATGCCTGCAAGTGCAGCGGCTGTGGAGTGAACTTCTCCCACCTCCTCGGCAGCCCTAAGGATGTCCGACTGCAGCTTAAGCTGTTAGTTGGACATCCCCGGGGGCTCCCGGGCTGCCAGAGGGATGGCTGACTGCCATCTTAGGCCCAATCCCCCAGAGAGTGGGCCTAAGCCAGCAGGGGGACATCCCCCGAGGGGTCCTGGACTGCGAGAGGGCGCAGGCCATGCTGAGGGACCCCCAAGTGCATGAATTTGCATGCACCAGGCCTCTAGTATATATATAAGAAGCCAGCTACCTTAACGGCCATAACAACCTAACGACCAGTCACTATGATGCCCACTGTGGCCAGCGAACCAGCTTATCAGGGGGTGGGGCCAGCCAGCCAACCTCACGGCCCCTTCCCACTGCCAGCCTGCCCCTGATCAGACTCTCCCACTCCGATCAAGAGTGGGGCCAGCCAAATGCCCCACCTTTCCCCCCAAACCCACCTCCAATCAGCCCGTCTCACCAGGATAGACCCGCAGCCTCTCCCCCCAGCTAGTCGCCCCTGACTGCACCCCCCCAACCCAATAGAGGAGGTGGGGCTGGGTGGCCAACCTCCTGTAGCCCCTCCCCCTGCCCGGCCCCAACCCAGATCAGCCCTCTCACCTCAATCAGGGGCAGGATCCCTCCCCCAGGCCATTTCATCCTATCAAATAAAAGAGTAATATGCAAATTAACCGTACCTCTGCTACACCCACAAGCCACGCCCACCAGCCAATCAGGAGCGAGTGTGCAAGTTAACCCAACCAAGATGGCTGCAGGCACGAAGAGAGCAGGAGGCTTGAGTTGCCCCCTGCGATGGAGGAAGCCAAGCTTTCCGCCTGCCCTGGCCTGCCTTGGCCTCCGCTCAAGGCTACAAAGTTTCAATTATAGAAGATAAATAAATCCCAGATACCAGGGCCTTCGCTTGGGTCACCAGGGGGCGTGGCCCACCTGCAAACAACCACAGGCCCCTCACCTAGGCTGCCCCACGCCCCAAGGGAACCACCACCCTGATCCGGGACACCCTTCAGGGCAAACCAGCCGGCCCCCACCCGTGCACCAGACCTCTATCCTATCTAATCCTATCTAATATAAAAGAATAATATGCAAATTGTCACTCCAACACACAAGATGGCTGCCCCCATGTGGTCAAAGATGACTGCCCCCATGTGGACACAAGATGGTCGCCACAAGATGGCCAGCAGGGGAGGGCAGTTGGGAGGGATCAGGTCTGCAAGGGAAGGCAGTTGTGAGCGATCAGGCCAGCAGGGGAGGGCAGTTGGGAGAAACCAGGCCTACAAGGGAGGGCAATTGGGGGCGATAAAGCCTGTAGGGGAGGGCAGTTAGGGGTGACCAGGCTGGCAGAGGAGGAAAGTTGGGGGCGACCGGGCCTGCAGGGAAGGGCAGTTGGGGGGGACCCAGGCCTGCAGGGGAGAGCAGTTGGGGGGGACCAGGTCTACAGGGGAGGGCAATTAGGGGTGACCAGGCCTGCAGACGAGGGCAGTTAGAGGCAAACAGGCTGGTAGGGGAGCAGTTAGGCATCAATCAGGCTGGCAGGGGAGTGGTTAGGGGTGATCAGGCTGGAAGGCAGAAGTGGTTAGGGGCAATCAGGAAGGCAGGCAGGCGAGCAGTTGGGAGCCAGCAGTCCTGGATTGTGAGAGGGATGTCTGACTTATCAGGCCTAAACGGGCAGTCGGACATCCCTCGAGGGGTCCCAGATTGGAGAGGGTACAGGCTGGGCTGAGGGACACCCCCCCCCCCGTGCACAAATTTTGTGCACCAGGCCTCTAGTATATATATATATATGAAATCCTTTGCCAGAGACTGGAAAGTACAGAATGGCATACGAGATTTTTCTCCACATCTGGAGAACAAGATCCTAGATGAGGGGGTTCTGTGCCTACAGAGAAATCAGGCCACAGAGGCATTTGTGTCTAGTATGGCCAGTGAAGTGGTGACAACCCTTACAGCATTAAAGAGGCATTAAAAGAGACTAAGCTTGTGACATTGTATATAATCGGACCTGGCCCTGGGACCCCACATCTGTCTCAGCACATCTTGTTCTTGAATAGACCCATATTTCATCTAAGAAATGCTCTGTCATACTGGCGGGGGAGGGTATACAACTTACTTGGTAAATGGTGGAAAAGAGGCATTGTGCTAATAATTCTGTAGGTAGTTTATATTTACAAAGTACTTAAATCATTTCAACAGATCAAATGGCCAAAAGAATTGGCTGTTGTTTTCAAGTCAGGACTGGAGAAGGAGCTAGTTTGTCCAAATACCTCAATCTCAGGGAGCTATAAATCAAGTCTCAGGCAGAGTGACATATGGAATGTTAGCAAGGGCTAGGGGAGGGAGAAGCAGAAAGAAAAAAGCAGCAGAAAACCCTGAGCATATCGCAGCCTTGGGAAATCCCACAGGCTTCTTTTCATGGCAGGGTTTTCTCATTTCTAATCTTATGAGGCCCGGGGAATCCTTTGACCTTTGCTTCCTCCACCATGCACACCTGACAGAGTAGGGGACCTGCTAAGAAAGCTGATTACCGCACTCTGCTGAGTCTCCAGTTAGAATCTGTTCCAGCCACCCCTGGTCCAGGAGTGGGAGGTGTCTAGCAAGTGAGACTGAAATCACTGTAGACATTCATTCAAGATGTCCAGTCCTCTGGACACAACCATGTCAACCTACAGAACCAAGCATAATCTAGCCTCTTCGTAGGTAGTCTTTCCTGGATGACATCTTATTAACATTACTTTTAACAAACAATTTGCATTGGATCTTCACAACGTGCCAGGAACCATACCAAGCACTTCATACACATTATCTCTTTAAATATGTACAGCAACTATGTGAGGTAGGGGCCACCATTCTGTCCCCATGTGGTAGAATGTGTGCAAATATCAACCTGTAACCATTTCTCCATTTGTCCCCCATCTAAGCAATGAGCACATTCTACACTCACCCTCCTCAGTGTAAGGGCATTACAGCAGAAATACAAAGAGAACAAAACGTCTATTCCCAGTTTTCAAATATATTTTTTAACTTGAAAAAAATAATTTGGGAGAAAAAGTGTTTTGATGAAGATGTGATTTATTTTTAACTCTTATCTAAAAAAATTATTTTAAAAAATGAGTAATCTTCTATCCCACCCCTTCCCACTCTTCCCTAGCCTAAATCTTGAGTCACAATTTTAACTCCTTAAGCTTATTCCTATGTTTATTTTCTTACTAGAGGCCCAGTGCACGATTGAAATCACGCAAGGAGGCACCTCGCCTCCCACCATGCAAGGAGGCACCCCGAGGGGGGCCGGGACCGCGCCTGAGTCACAGTGTCCCCCGGCCACCCTGCCTGTGTCTGCTCTGGGACCGCCTAAGCCACCACACTGGCTCAGGCAGGCCCCCCTGTCTCTGTCTCCATCTCCCCTCCTGGCCTCACCTGCGCACACAACCTCCTCCTGTCAGGTCATGACCTGTTACAGCGTCCTGGCCTAGTTTGCATATTACCTCCCAAATGATGTACTTAATTGATTTCTCAATATTACAGTATTTTATATTAACTTCCCATTATGGTAGATGAAGATGTAGCTCTCCACACTACCACCTTTACTCTCCCATCCCCACACCTCTCAAAATAAATTATGCCATAATTTTTAGTTAGATCATATGTTATATTTGCACTATTTTGACTGTGAAAATACTGTTTCACTGCATGGCCAAGTAGTGTACTATGATTACATTTCTTTTCTTGAAGAATTAACTATTAGTCTTTACTGACTAAAATTATGGTGTTTGTCCACTTAGTAGAATGTAGTCCCAAGATAGCAATAAAGATCAGTTATCAACAAAAGAAAGTTATTTTTAGCATGACTAAGTTTGTGCTCTGAAATTTGTATCCACTCTACCTATTTTAGAGTGAAACAGTATTTTAAACTTACCAGGTAGAATAAATAAATACCTTGCCTAAATTCACAGCTGTTAAGTGGTAAATCTAGTGTTTTTTCCGTGGCGATAATGCCAACACCCCCAGAGGTGCTTTTCAAGAGTTCCGCCTACAGAATCCAGATATCTTTAAACAGTGGTCTCCAACTCTAACATGCAAAAGGCCAGAGAATTTGCATTGCCTATCAGCTCCCAGGTCAGGTGACACTGCTGCTGCCGGTCCTAGCCTACTCTCCTACTCTCAGAGAATCACCGGGCTAATTGAATAGCAATTCCTAAGGACCAGTCACGCACTCCACTCAGTCAGGGCCACCTCATCCTGATGGGAAAAGAGTACAAGGGACACTGCCCTGCCCAGCCCTGCCCCGACCTTGTATTATTCCCCAGAGGCCCTTGACTGAGCCATGCAGCAAGTCTGAAGAGGGGGGAAAAAAGTGATTTCCCCACCCTGTTTTGAGTTTAGTTTTTAAATAAGAAAAGCCTGTTTCTACTACAATATCTGAATCTGAATAGCCCCATTAGTACTGTGAAAAGTTACTAACTTCTTAATGAAAGCTCTCAGTATAAACCTAGGAGTGAGGAATAAGCATCATCAAAGACCCTGGTCTCTGGCTGTAACTGTCAATTTACAATCAGCCCTGGACGGCACTGGCAAAGCCATCAGCGCACCAGCAGCAAACAAGCTAAGAGAAGTGGCACCTCGGAGCCACTCAGGTAGGGAGGAAGAGAAGTCAGTGAGCTTAACCCTAGGGGTAAAAGAAGGCACCAAGTCAGCCTTTATAAAGCTCTACATCCTGAAAGGAAACGTCCCAGAAGAAAGAGAATACTACATTCAACAGAGCAGGAAGCTTGCCCACAAATGGAGACAGCGTATCTGCTTCTGTGAAACATCAGAGAATTTATCCCTTTCGACTAGATGCGTACTAAACTATTATACCTTCTATACCGTTTTGAATATCCTACTAAATATGTAATGCAAGCTTAATACTACCTACCAAATTGACTATTGACGAAGAGCACGTTGTCCCAGTGAGGAAGTGGCGGTTTATCCTCGTGTTTACTGGCGCTTTCTAATCTTGAAATAAGCTCCAAACCGAGGGTCAATCTTCTAATAACAGACCCACCTGGACCGGGGGAAGAAGAGCCACACTCCGAAGTGGAAAAAACAAAACCTTTTTCTGAAATTGACGGTACGTTGTTTGAGCCCGCTATAAAATCGTGACTGGTATGTCATCACAAATCAAGACAACAATCTATGAAGTACTCATTGTGGAGTCAAAACATTCACAGCAGAGGGTGTGATTAAACACAACATTCTTCCCGTTTCCCAATGGGCAACCTTTCGGTGCACGGGACAATGCCTAACCAACTGAGCCACACCAGCCAGGGCTAAGAAGTACTGTTGGATGAACTGTAATTATTCCTCTTAAATACAGTTTTCTAGAAGAATCATTTTCTCCTCTTCCCCATCCTGTCCTCCCACAAACTACACTATTTTTCTGCGATCTTCTACTTCGTAAGGATTTGTTAGTATCTGTCTCTTTTATTTCCTTTTAGAGTAATAGCTAGCCAGATATACAGCGGTGTGGCAATTTCCACCTCAGCACCACTCAGACACAAATAGGAAATGTAACTTCGTTTTCTGTAACCATTTAATTTTCCTAAAGAGCTCCCATCCTTCCAGGTAGTGGCCAGGGTTGGGGAGGGCTATTTAAACTTGACAGTTCTAGGTATCTCAGCCTCACATTTTGAAATAATCCATTTCAGCTAGGTCAGCATCATTTGGGTCAGTGTTTGATTTTTCCTCTGCCTGTGTAGTAGGTTGACTAATATCCCCTCCACCCCCCACATCCCCATCCCTATGCCACCAAAGTTCATGTCTGCTTGGAGTCTGTTAATATAATCTTATTTCTTCTTCTCCAAGAGACCTCAAAATGGGGAACAGGCCCTAATAAGCCACCTCAGCTTTCAGCTCCCCTCTCTCCCCATCGAAAACCAGCACCACATCCGGGATGGTGATCCTAGGAGGGAAGTCAGGATGCAGGTGTCTGATGCTGGCTTCCTCTGCCTCTGCATTCTACATCCTCGAGACTGAAAGGCACCAGCTCCTCCTGTTCCCCACGTATTTCACAGCCTTGGCTTATGGAAAAGCCTAACGTGCAGGTCTCCCAGCTTTTGCTGCATTAAAGGGAGCTTAAGAAACATAAAAAACACTTCCTCTATTTCAAAGTCTGATTTTCAAGTCTTGCTATGAACTCAAACATCCCGTTTTGGACATCAAACACTCAACATTGATTCCTTCCTTCTTTTTGCATTTCTGTGTAATAATCCTAATCCTCCCCAAGGCAAGAAATGCCCCTGGTGGAATAGGTGGAAATTCACACGAATACTAAAGGCAGACAAGACAAGCAGAAATATGTTGATAGATGATAGATAGATAGATAGATAGATAGATAGATAGATAGATAGATAGATAGATAGATATTTTATAGTAGCCTCCTTACAGGAAGATAGAAAGAAAATAAATTTCACTCCTTAAATTTAGGTGAATTCGTTTTAGATCTTGTCATTCTTTTTTATTAATTCTTAAATTTTTTTTAATTAATGGCATTCACAGAAGGAGTTTGTGCATTAACAAAGGATTATAAAATTATCCCAGATTTGGAATTTTTTAATAATAGGAGAGCAAGTATAATTAAGAGGGACAAGATAGTCATGTTTGTTTAATGTGTATTTTAAGTTTCTAACCTGTTATTTTGTTTAATTTTTAAAAATTCTTTATTGTTTAAAGTACTATGTATAGCATTACATATGTTTCCTTTTTCCCCTATTGACCTCCCCCGGGCCACCCCCAACCCCCTTGTAATTCTTGCTGAACTACAGACACAGAGAGGTTTTAAGGAACTGAATTATCCAAAAGTATTAAGTCCATAGATAGTACACTTGCAGAATGTACAACCTCACTGGAAAGAGAAGACATGAAATGAACAGAGCGAAAGAGTCGCGCTAAGGCACATTGAAGCACACACAAGCAGCACGCCCTGCCTGCCAAATCAAGGCAGAACCCAGAGGCTTCTGGGGTGCCCACAAGTAGGGAGGGCCTGACCCACAAATAGAGGCAGCTTTAGGGAGTCTGAGTGGAAGAGGGGGCAGGAATAATCTGGGCACTGCTGCTCTTTTAAAGTCGTGGCAAACAGAAAAAGAAATATTGGCTTGGCATACTAGGAGAAACTAGAAGACTGAGGGAGAGGGCCATTTATGTAGTATACACTGAAAAAAGTATTACTTTTAACCCTAATTATAATAAGAAAAAAGCCAATTATTAGAAAATGTATTAAATACGAATTTGCATCAATTTCAAATAAATCTTTCTGAATTTTTACAATGAAAACGTGAACTTACTTGCAAGAATATAACTCTTTTATGGCAAAACTGCCAAGTCTTTAAGAATGCTATCTTCAAATTCTTGAAAGTCATCGTCACTGAAGGCTTCTGCACAAATACGTGCTAAGGAATTATTATTTTTACAACTCTCAAAAATGGACAATAGGCCCAGCTGGCATGGCTCAGTGGTTGAGCGTCAACCTATAAAGCAGGAGGTTACAGGTTCAATTCCCCGTCAGGGCACATGCCCGGGTTGTGGGCTCGATCCCCAGTATGGGGCATGTGGGAGGCAGCCAATCAATGATTCTCTCTCATCACTGATGTTTCTCTCTTTCTCTCTCCCTCTCCTTTCCTCTCTGAAATCAATAAAAATATATATTTTTTAAAAAATTATATTTCAGGACTCTACTAGTGATTCATATGCTTTATTGATAAAAGCAACATTTAAATGTCGTGATAATATGGATGGATTTCTAATTCAATTGGACCTTTTTATAAAGAGAACTTCAAAATAACAATGGAATTCTTTTCTTTTTTTTTTCAAGGCAAATATCTTTACTCCTGCAGGAGGGTATGCATGCACAGGGTCTGGCAGCACACACACTGAGCAGGCAGTGGGCTCGGGGTTTTATGTCTGACGCATGCCATCTGTCCCTCACTTTTGATTGGTCAGAGTTTAGGCTCACAGTCTTTTGCAATTGGCTAATTTAAAGGAAAAGGGAGGAGTTGACCATTGCTGTTTCAAAATGGCAGCCCCCAGGGAAGCTGCAAGTCACACGGCCCAAAATGGGGCTGCCTAAACTCCCTTCTATGACAGGAAAGATTACTTGTTTATTCTCACAATTCCCCCCTTTTCTTATTTAACTCTTTTCTTCAAGCTCAGCTAACATTCGTTGACTTTATGCTCTGCAGTGTCTAGAAGAAGGAGATTACTCCTTTCTTCAAACTCAGTCAGCATTAGCTGACTTTTATATTCTGCAGTGTATAGGAGAAGATTATTTTGCTGTTTGGTCAATGCAGTTTCAATTACCCTTTGGATAAGACATGATATAACATCCCATTACTGTAACTCCTAACCCAATTATCAAAGAGGTGAATATGAATACCATCATTCCCTTCCACTTTCAGAACCATTGCTCTAGTGAATCAGAGAAAGGATCCTCAATTCCAGGGTTCTCAGCTAACTCATTAGCTAAAGGACCTGTAGGATCTTAGTAATAGTTCCGTCTGGAGCTGTGTTTTCAAGGATGAATGTACAGCATTGCCCCCTCCCCCAACATTACACAAACTCCTCCTTTTTCTGCCAGAATCCTATCCAAAGCCAACCTATTCTCCCATGTCATCCTGCTGGTGGCATCTAGTTGTTCAGCTATACCTTTATAACTGCATCTCTAATATAGTTAACAATCCTTTGATTATAGTAAATATAATTGATCCAATCCACATTCTTGTTTACAGTGGACCACCAGATTCAAATCCTGCAGCAATCTGATTTCTAGCCTTAAACTCATTTGGCACTCTGCCTGGAACCCCAATAGAATTTATGTAAATACTAGAGGCCTGGTGCACGAAATTCATGCATGGGGGGGGGGGGAGGTGGTCCCTCAGCCTGACCTGCACCCTTTCTAATCCAGGAGCCCTCGGGGGATGCCCAACTGCCAGTTTAGGCACAATCCCTGTGGGACATCCCTCTCGCAATCTGGGACCTCTGGCTCCTAACTGCTCACCTGCCTGACTACCCTAACCACTCTGCCTGCCTGCCTGATCCCCCTAACTGCCCTCCCCTGCCAACCTGGTCACCCCTAACTGCCCTCCCCTGCCGGCCTGGTTGCCCCTATTAACTTTTATTTTTTAATCTTATCCCCTTCACACACAATTGTATTTGACTTCCTTATTGGCTTCTCCCTCTCACACAATTTTTCTCTTTCCTTTATGTAACACTTTTTCCTACTGACTCATCCTATCTAATAATAGAGTAATATGCAAATCATCACTCCGCTACACTCACAAGCCACGCCCACCAGCCACGCCCCAGCCACGCCCACCATCCAATCAGAGTGAGTATGCAATTAAACTGAAAACATGGCGGCAGCCCCGCCCCCCAGCCTCTCCCGGTCTCTGGGAGTCGGAGAAGTCAGGCGCCAGCGCCTGAGGCTGGCTGCAGCCACGGAGACCAAGAAGCCGCCTGCCCCATGATCCCAGGCCTCAGCCAGCCTCAGAAGCCTCAGGTCCGCCTGCCTCACGTCCGCCTGCCCCACGTCCTGGGGAGACGGAGAAACCGGGCCCCAGCGCCTGAGGCTGGCTGCAGCCACGGAGACCAAGAAGCTGCCTGCCCCGTGATCTCAGGCCGCAGCCAGCTGGAGAAGCGGTTCACCCCACGTCCTGGGGGAGACAAGAAACCAGGTGCCAGTGCCTGAGGCTGGCTGCAGCCTGGGAGATGAAGAAGCCGCCTGCCCTGTGATCCCAGGCTGCAGCCAGCAGCAGAAACCTCAGGTCCGCCTGCCCCACCTCCTGGGGGAGACTGAGAAACCGGGCCTCAGCGCCTGAGGCTGGCTGCGACCTGGGAGAGTATGCAATTAAACTGAAAGAAGAAGCCGCCTGCCCCGTGATCCCAAGCCACAGCCAGCTGGAGAAGCCACCCTCCCCATGTCCTGGGGGAGACAAGAAACCGGGTGCCAGCACCTGAGGGTGGATGCGACCTGGGAGACGAAGAAGCCACCTGCCCTATGATCCCAGGCTACAGCCAGCTGGAGAAGCCACCCACCCCATGTCCACCCACCCCACGTCCTGGGGGAGATGGAGAAACCGGGCCCCAGTACCTGAGGCTGGCTGCAGCCTGGGAGATGGAGAAGCCGCCCACCCTGCGGTCCTGGGCACCAGTACCTGCAGCTGGCTGTGGCCTGGGAGACAGAGAAGCCGCCCACCCTGCAGTCCTGGGCACCAGTACCTGCGGCTGGCTGTGGCCTGGGAGACAGAGAAGCCGCCCACCCTGCAGTCCTGGGCACCAGTACCTGCGGCTGGCTGTGGCCTGGGAGACAGAGAAGCCGCCCACCCTGCGGTCCTGGGCGCCAGCACTTGCAGCTGCAGCACAGGCGAAGCCCCCTGTCCACCATCCCCTGAGGCTGCAGCCCGCCTGGGCGCCTATGGCTGACCAGAGGGAGGGAAGCCCGGATCCTGGGTGCCTGTGGTCAGCTGGAGGAGGGAATCCTGGGTACCAGGTGCGGGCCGAGGCAGAGGTGGTTAGGGGCAATCAAGCCAGCAGGGGAGCAGTTAGGGACAATCAGGCTGGTAGGCAGAAGCAGTTAGGGGCAATCAGGCAGGCAGGTGAGTGGTTAGGAGCCAGCAGTTCTGAATTGTGAGAGGGATGTCCAACTGCTGGTTATCCCATGAGGGGTCCCAGATTGGAGAGGGTGCAGGCCAGGCTGAGGGACACCCTCCCTGCTGCCCCCCCGTGCACGAATTCCGTGCACCGGGCTTCTAGTCATTTATAAACTTTTCTTTCCTGCTTATTTCCTACTTCTGTTCCATCATCCTTCTTCCCATCTTTCTCCTGCCCTCCCTCCCTGCCCACATTCCTTCTTTCCTTTATCTTTACCCCTGCCCTCCCTTCCCTTTTCCTTCTTTCCCACCTTAATTTTTTTCTTCACTTCCTCCCTCGGACCTGCTTTGCTCCCTCCCCCATTTCTTCCTTCTTCCCATTCTCCTTTTAAGCTCTACTGGCTCCCCTTTAAAACTTTTCTTTTCTCCCTCTTTCTCTCTCATCCTACCTTTCCCATACATTCTTCTCTACTTACTTCCACTGTTTTAATATCTATCTATCTACCTCTCCCCCAGCCCAGGGCTCAACCCCAGCCAGGTGCTTGCCGCCCCCCTTCCCCAGCATCCCCACTGCCGTTCTCCTCCCATTCCCTGCCCAGGACGCCCGGCCTAGCGAGGGTGGCTGAGGCCCACGTGGCCCAGGCACTGCTGCTGCCCCCTCGAAGCAGGAGCATCTCCGCCCAGAAGGCCTTGGACTGTCCACCACTCTGTCCCGGACCCATGGGTGTCTCCCCGCCAATGGCCCGCGCCGGGGGTCACCACCCTCCTCCTGTATCTGGGCAGGGCTCCCACCCCCCCTCTCACTGAGCGCACCTGCTCCCCCACTGCTCCCCCCCCCCGGCCCCCACAGTTGCCACCCCCTCCTGTGTGCAGCCCTGTGTTTCCTTCCTTTTTCCATTCCTGCATCTTTTTCTTGTTCCCTTTCTGTATTTCTGTTTCTCCTCTCGGCCTGTCTGCATGCAGGCCTGCCTTCCTCTCCCTCTCCTTTCTTATCCCCTCCTATCATATTCTATCCTACCCTGGACCTTGCAGCCGCCTGAGCAGAGGGCAGGGACACAGCCTGCTGATCTGGTCATGACATGATGCTGTAACGGATAATTTGCATATTTCTCTATTATTTATGTAAATATGGGGATCAAAGGATCCCCCTGAACTCTCTCTTCTCTTCCTAGTCTCTCTGTCCATTGAAAAAGGGTAACGATATGCCAAAGTGAAAGGGATAGCCAATTGTATCAGAGAGCAAATTCCGCTCCAATTGCTGGGCAAGGCCGCAAGTAATGGTCTCCCACAATACCTACCAGACATCAGCACCGGGTATCAACAGTGCATATGATTGGCTTCTGAGGATATTCAGCCATTCAGAAGATGGGGGTCTGATCGTTTTGGGGGAATCCTTGCTCTTTCCCTCTGTTGGATGGGAACAACAGGGAGAGTCTTACAGGAAGCCTTTCCCCAGGTGATTTCCCCCTGATACAGGGCAAGCATATATTCTATCCCGTGACTGTCTGAGGTCCATTCACATGCAAATGGGACCACTTGGGCCTCTAGCCTTCCTGCCACACAAGCATAATAGTCACTTTTATTTAGGGCGCGTACAGAATATTTAATACATTCTATCTAGGCATTCAAGTTATCTATAATCAATAACTTAACTGGGTAAGCATGGCCCAGATTGTACACATTTCCCCAGCCCACATTGTAAGCCCCTATAATTTGCCAGAGCCCTAAAGAAAACAGGCAGCTTACAGTTTCTTTAGCATTAATTTCAAGGGGCTATGTCCTGGTATGGCCATCCAAGTTGAGGTATCTCCACCCAGAGAAGCTGGTAGTCCATGCTTAAGCCACGTGTGATGGGTCCAACCTCCTTCTGCCGTCCGAACAGCCGTCTCCGTGGTAAACAAGACAGGGTAGGGTCCTTCCCATTGTTTTCCTTCCATGTCTTGATCAGAATATAGTCTCCCGGTTGATGGCAATGAGCCAGGAACTCAAGAGGAGGGCCTTGGGCCAGGAGGCCTTCTAACCTGAGAGATATTAAAGTATAAGAGATAGTTCTTAAGAAATTGGTCCCTAGTTTCCGTTGTAGGAAGATCTTGAGGCATTCCAGGGCCTATTGGAATGCAAGAAAAAGTTTCTTAAAATTCAAACCCTAGGAAGGTTGTCAAACTTATTTTACCAAAAGATCATATATCCAACAATGGGATTTTCATTTGCAGACCGCACATGTGTTGCAAAGTAATTAACCAGCAGCTGGTCTGGACAAGGCTTTACCAGCCAGATGGGAGGAGCATCTGAGCTATGTGAGGCCAAGATTTAGAACCACTCCTGCAGCTACACCCACCAGGAGCCCTTGGACTCCTCCCTCCACACCCCTTCACTGCCCACTCTTTGGGCATGTGCCTTACTTTCTTGGGGACCTGGAGCATGAACTGGACACACCAGGGCCACTTGTCTACACCAGGCAGTGACCCACTCTGTGGCTGGCTGCTGAGGTAGGAGTCCAGATGGTGGAGTGTCTCATTAGCCACAGTGTGCTGTGGTGGATCCATGGAACACTTATGTCACTGGAACCCTCCGCCTAGGGGCCCATGGGGCCACTGTCAGATTCTGCTCCTCCCTGGCACTCTCTGAGTCTAAAAGTAACTCACTGGGAGCTCTAGCCACCCCAGGCCCTGCCAGGCTAATCCCAAAAGTGGAAGAGAGAGATAGTTCATGGGTACTCCTGCGAGACACATCAGGGAACTAGAATGAGAAGTCCGAAGGCCAGATATGACAACCAGCTGAGCACATATGTAAGATATGGGAAAAAGACCAGAGCAGCTGGGTGGAGGGATCAAGTTGAAAGGAGGGAGTACAAGTGGATGGATAAGCCAGCCAGAGTCAGGTGCTGTAAGATAAGGACCTTGCATGTGATTGCATAATAAAGACTCACTAAAAATTATTTACTCAAGTGTAGTCTGTGTTGTTCAATACAGTAGCCATTAACCACATGCAGCTACTTAAATTTAAATTCATTAGTCACAGTTCAAGTATTCAAGAGCCAACATGTGCCAATAGCTACTGTATTAGCGCATATCCAACAGGATAATAATAAGCAAGTCCCACAGGGCAGTGCTGTTCCTTCTTAACTACTGATATTTGCTTTGAGTTGTTAGCATCAGGGAGTAATTCAACACCTAAACGTGATTCACCTCCTACCTTCTGAGACTAATTTTGATGATAAATTCATTAGTAAAATTTCTTTATATTTCCCCTCCAAGCCACAGTCCACATGTATGCTGGAGTCAGCTCATACCAGCCCCTGAGAGCTGATTGTTAGATTTTTTTGCAGGGGTTTTACAAGCTAGTGATTAAGCAAAATCATTATCAAAAATTAAATTACATAAACTTACAATTAAATTATGTTAAAAACAAAGGTAATAAATACTCAGACCTATTACTTTCTAGTTATTGTTCCACATTTTACTATTACCTATGCTATTGAGGTTATTTACACCTATTGTATCTGTAAGGGAAAATAGTATATACTGGTGTGCTGCAGCACAGCTCTTCCCAACTCCACCCTGGTAGCTTGAAATCTGCCATTTTGGTAATGTTGACACTATGGAAATTGGCAACCACTAAAAATAAGCTTGTTTTTCCCAGAGTGCTAGTTGCTAAACATTAGTAAGAGTACCACACTGCATTCTCAAAATTTATTATCCATCAAGTATGTTTTATTAAAACTATATGATTTGGTTCCTGGAATAAAAATTACCAAGCAAAGGATAAAGTATCAATTTGGCTACAGATGACCATCAGGTATTGTGTTTAAGTATCTACTATATGTCACCGAGATTCAGACATACCTAGATAAATATCCTCACTCTGCCACTAACCAGGCTGTATATCCCCAGGAAACTCAGTCAGCTTCCTAGCTGTGTGTCCTCAATAAATTTGATTAACTTAATCTCTCTGAGCCAAGGCCTCTTTGAGTAGAATGATAATGATAAGAACTTCACAGAGCTCATTTGAGGATCATATGAGAAAAATGTATGCAAAGTCCCTGGTACCTAATAGCTTGTGAGCATTGGTCCTCTCTTCCATTGCTGTGGGGTTCTACAAAACACTAAAGAAGTTTGTGTATGTTCTATTTCCATAAGAGATAACAAGCTGGTAGAAATAAAAAAGAGGGGGGAAATAATACACACACACTACATGTATATAATATATATGTGTATATACACTATATTAAACACTATGTATGTGTTTTATATACTTAATATACAGGGGTGTGCAAAAATAGGTTTATAAAGAACTCTGTAACCATACAAACAACTGTAAATCTACTTTTGCCCACCCCTCTAAATGTATAGTGTTTAATATCTTTAAAGTCTAAATTGCATGCTGTCTTGGTTTGGGTTCTCCCAAAAGCAAAGCCTGAGATAAGATCTTGTCTTGCAGGTATTTTTCCAGGAAGATGATTCCAAGAAACAGGAGTGAGAAAGCAGGGAAAGTAAGATAGTGAAGGAGGAAATGATCATAAAAGGGAACATTATCAAGAACACTGCTATAGACAAAAAGGATTCTGGAGGCAAAACCTTCTAGAAACACACAGAATGTTTCCCAGAATTGTCCATCTAAAGCAGTGGTTCTCAACCTTTCTAATGCCGTGACCCTTTAATACAGTTCCTCATGTTGTGGTGACCCCCAACCATAAAATTATTTTCATTGCTACTTCATAAACAGCAGCAGGGTCGCCTAAGACCATCGGAAAACACAGATATTTACATTACGATTCATAACAGTAGCAAAATTACAGTTATGAAGTAGCAACGAAAATAATTTTATGGTTGGGGGTCACCACAACATGAGGAACTGTATTAAAGGGTCGCAGCATTAGAAAGGTTGAGAACCATTGATCTAAAGGATGGGAGGATGGGGCACATATCCACCAGCTCTCAACTCTCATTGGTAAAGATGGTTCTTCAAGTTGTTATTGTTTACTGATATGTTTTTTAGAGAGAGAGGACGGGAGAGGGAGAGAAAGAGAAACATCAATGTGAGAGAGAAATATGGGTCAACTGCCTCCTGCACACCCCTTACGGGAGGTGGATCTGCAACCTGGGCATGTGCCCTGACCAGGTATTGAACTGACAGCCTTTCCGTGCATGGAATGATGCCCAATTAACTGAGCCACACTGGCCAGGGCTACTCTGGTTTTTTGTCTACTTTTATAACTGCTTTATTGCACTTCATTATTATAATTTACATACCATACAATCCACTCATTTAAAGTGCACAATGAAAAGGTATTTAGTATGGTCACTTATTTGTACAACCATCACTGCAACCAATTTTACACCATTTTCATCACTCCTAAAAGAAACCCTGTATAATCAGCAATTATTCCCCATTTTCCCCTGACCTCTCTCCTCACCCGCAGCCTTAGGCAACCACCTATCATCAGTCTACTTTCCATCTCTGTGGATTTGCTATTCTGGATATTCCATATAAATGGAATCATACAGCACGTGGTCTTTCATGTTGACTTCTTTCACTTAGTATATTGTTTTCAAGGCCCATCCACATTGTAGCATGTATGTGTAATTCATTTCTTGTTTTTGCCAAATACTATTCCACTGTATGGATATATCACATTTTGTTTATACATACATTAGTTAATGGACATTTGGGTAATTTCACCCTGTGGCTTTTACAAATAATGCTGCTATGAGCATATAAGTTTTTGTGTGGACATAATTTTTTTTCTCTTGGTTATATATCTACGTGTAGAATTTCTAGGTCAAGTGGTAACTCTGTGTTTAACCCTTTAAGGAACTGCCTGACTATTTTCTAAAGTAGCTTTAGCATTTTACATTCCTACCAGCAGCATATGAGGGTTTCAATTTCTCCACATCCTCCCCAGAACTTGTTGTCTGACTTTTTTATTATTGCCATCCCAGTGGGTGTGAAGTGGCATCTCACTGTGGTTTTAATTTGGCCGCTCGGGTTGTAACTCCCCTGAATCTCCAGGCTGTGCTTACTGGGGCAGAAAGCAGAGGGATACAAGGTGTGCATGGGTTGGGATGCGGTTGACCTGAGTTGATGCTAGCACAGAATTTGCCTCTTGTCTAAAGCCACAGTGAGATGAGCACAGGGATGTGGCATGAGATAACACTTTTATGTACCTAAGAAGTTCAGAAAAGAAAGGGATCATATCAGGCTCGGAAGGCTCATGAGGGTAACTGGGCCTGACCTGGGGCTTGGGAGATGGTGGAACTTGGATGAAGAGAGGAAGTCAGAGAACATTCTGAGCAGAGAAATAGTGCGCTCAAGCTCCATGGTGTGGACACAAGCATGGCAAAGGACAGTGAGCAGAGAGGGCCTTGTCAGCGGGAGACGTGGGAAACGAGACGAGCTGGGTAGGGAGGTGTCAGGTGCCTTCATGACAGGCCCATTGCAACAAAGAAACCAAAGGTTACCTGACTTACGCCAGAGAGCACTTTGGTAGTGCTAGCCTTATAGTCCAACCACACTCTGTCCAATTTTAGGGCCTTCTAAACCACCGGCTAGCTTATCATCCATTCATGTGGTCATTCATTCAGCACTGATGTATTGAGCCTTCTATGTGGTAGGCACTGTGCTGGGAGCTGAGTGTGCAAAGCTGAGTAAGTCAAATGGCTGCCTTTGTCTAAGGCTGGAGATGACAAGGAACAGAGACTTTTTTAATGGAATGATAATAAATGGGTAGTGATCCAGGCCTAAACCTATCAATCAGCCCCAGCGTTTCCTTGGCCACAGGGATTGTAAGTGCAAACCTTCCAGGGAGCAGAGAGATGGCCTAGGGCAGTGATGGCGAACCTATGACACGCGTGTCAGCACTGACACGCGTAGACATTTCTGATGACACGCGGCCGCATGCAGAGGATGAAACATTTGCTGCTCCTGAGGATGAAATATTTGTGACTAGAGTCTTGGAGTTAGTTTTTTCCTCAAAGTGGCACACTACCCGAGTTATGCTTAGTTTTTTTGGCGAAGTTTGACACACCAAGCTCAAAAGGTTGCCCATCACTGGCCTAGGGTGACTGGGAAGACACAAGACTTTGGGAGAGACATGAACTCAGAAGAGGAAGCACATCGCCCTGAAGACAGTTGGAAACCACCGTGCAACCAGGAGAGAAGCCAGCCTTGGAATAAATTGGATACCACTGAAGGCAGAGCAGAGAAAGAGAAAGAATCCTTGATCTTGGTGATATCATTGAACTGCTGGATCCAGCCAGCCTAGCCCTGCCTGATGTCTGGGCTTTCCTGTCAGGCAAATCAATGTTTCCTGATTGCTTGAGGCCGTTTGAATCCGATTATGTTAAAACAAAAGGATTCCTTCATCATCAAGTTCCCCTGGAAGCCCTAGAACTAATCACCCCTCCGAGAAGGCAATCTAGACTTCTGCAGCCTCTGGCCCTCTGAGGACAATCCAGACAGAAGTGGGTCATCCACCCCAATCTGCTTAAGAGCCGCTTTCCCAAAGCCCAGAGGCTCTGGAGAGAGCCCAGGGCCCGTGCTGTGCCAAGCCTGCTGCCGGGCCTGCTGGCTCCAGACACAGTCTGAGGGACTTCTTTATTCTGTCGTTTCGTTCTCCATTTTCTTGTTTGCATTTAGAAACATTTCCTCTTAATTTAGGTAATGCCCCTCTTTTTCTTTTGACCGCCTTTAAAATTGATGTGTACTGTGATGCTGTTTACAAACCACCCTTGATTTTTCTGTGTTCAAGTATTCGGTACGTTTGCCGCCAAGAAGCCTTAGGCTCTGGGTCATTATGTTCCTCTGTTTTCCCTTTTCAAGTCCTCAGTTAAAACCTATGATGAAATCAGACAGCAGGGCTTTCCGGCATTCTTCCGAAGGTCGAGCCCTTCTCCTCTGCGCCCAGTCAGCTGATATTTTGTACCTATTGGCTCCTAAAAGAGACGAACACTGCCCTTCTGTGTGCCCTTAGTACAGTTCCGGCCATGCACAAAATTGCTCAGAGGAATTTTTCTTTAGAGACACAAACAATAAAATCTTGTGGAGTAACTTGCAAAACACAAGAAAGCTCTCCCAGAGCTTAAAAATCTCGTGGATGTGTGCAGAAACGACGCTGTAGACACGCGGGCAGGGAGCATTTCCATCTAAGTCACTAAGGAGGGAGAGTTGATGGTGATGAGCGCTTTGATCTGCTGATCCTCTCATCGGATTTCTTTCTTTGGTTGTTCTACTTCCGGGGATCGATCGAATCACTAATACTTTGCTCGGGTCTCGGCTCACACCTATTACACTAAACACACCCTGGGGAAATGGTGGATGGACACCCGTGTGAACACAGGGAACATGAGGGTTAGGGTTAGGGTTAGGGTTAGGGTTAGGGTTAGGGTTAGGGTTAGGGTTAGGGTTAGGGTTGGGATTAAAAAGGCTACAGGCTTCTCTGCATAATGTCCCTGACTTATGGTCACAGAGAATCCTCTAGAAACAAAATTATTTTGATTCCAACCTTCAGTTAAGAAGGACACTGAACTGTTTTCATCCTGATCACCCTACCTTTAAAATAGAGAGGCAGGAATGTCAGCTCCAACGCACACCCACATGCAAAGGAAAAGCCCCGGTGGCCTGCTGCCAGGACAGTGCCCCTGGCCGCCCCTCCTGCCCGCTGGTCCAGCCCCAAATAGTGCCTGGGATAATGAGCGGAGGCCTATGAATTTTGAAAGCCAAAAGGCCCTCTCTTTTGTGAGGCTGCCCCCAACTGAATGCCGACAGAAAAGGGAAGAATGAAATAGAACGGACTTTGTCTTATTAACCTGGCACACACGCCTGATGAGCAGTGGCTTAGCTGGCAAATTGCCAAGACCTCGATGGGAGATTCAAAACTCAACAAGTGGCCGTCACTATGGAAACGGCTCAAATGAACCCCAAGAATGAAGGATGTTGGCCTGGGGGAAGTGTCCGAGGATGGATATCGCCTAGAATCCGACATCAGCTCAAGGCTGCACCTGGGAGGAGGGTCAGCTGATTGAACAAATGCCTTTGCGCCCCGCAGTCAGCACCAGGAGTTGGCCCCCGCCCGGGTCGCAGGGTTTAGAACTGAGGGTGCTTCCTCCCCAAGGCCAGGGGGACACGGGCTCATGAGTCTCGCTGGCTCCAGGGTGCAGCTGGCTCCGGCCTCCGAACACGCTAGCCTTGCCGGGCCCGTGGCGCCAGAGCTGGGAACCCCAGGGTGGGAGGAGGGGAAGCAAAATGCATTCGGGACGGGAGACTAAACCGGCGCTTTAACTAACTCGAAGCTGTGGGCAGTTAAGTACAGGGCTGGGTGTTCTCTCGGGAAGTGATCAGATTCACGGTCATATTTTTTAAAAGAAATTTCTCCAGAAAAGCCTCATTTGCAAGGTAAGGCCAAGCTTGTGTCTGGGCCGGGGCGTGGGGGCTGAGAGCCGGACTTAATGACATCCGTCGTCCCTCCCAGCCTGTGATTCCGTGGTAATTGCGGGAGAGGAATGATTTCCAGCACACCATGATTACAAGACACTGCTCAAGCGCAGACATCCCAAACAGCACGTTCGGAGACAGCTACCCAGACAGATCACACAAGCGCGATCACCACCGCCGGAGCACGAGCCTCCTCCGCCGCCGGGGCAGAAAGGCCACCTCAAAACAGCTCTCACAGTCCCTCCCGGCCCCGGACGGAGGCCAGGGGGGTTATTGAGGAGGAGGGAGCAAATGTGTTTTCTCCTTCGGGTGTTTAGTGGATGCACAGATTTAGTTCTGTGTTTGCTGCTCTCATTAATGTAATAATTGCAAGAATAATAGTAATAATAGCAACTGAACACTTACTATGTCCTAGGCATTATTCTTTTACAAGTATTACCCCTTGACCCTGGGTCTCAGCTGAGGTGGCCCCGTGGGACACAGCCCGGAAGCAGAGGTGGGGAAGGCTGAACAGCACAGGGGACACACAAAGGGAGTCTCGGATCAACCCCCAGGATGGGCTCCAGGACAGCCATGGGCCTTTCAGGCAGCACATGTTGCGAGAAAGGGTCTGGAAAAGAGGCATTGGCTAGACCTCCGTCCCAGGAATGGACTGGGCCATTGCACTCCCATAGAAACAGGCCTGGGGGCAGGGGGGGGGCGGGGCGCCGGCAAGCTCTTGAACAGTCACTCAAAGCTTTGGCTGTGTGAGCTTTTATGAGATGTCAGGGAAAATTTGATCTAGACTGTGCTCCCTGGTGTGACATTTTTCGGATGCCTGTGTCTCTTCTCAAACCTTTGGGGAAAGTATGATGGTTAACATCTCTCAAACTCAACCAAGGAGAAAATCCTGGGCTTGGTTTTCAACCTTTGGAGTTTGAGGTGCCTTTAAACACCTCAAGTGAGCATCTGAGCCCTTAGCTGGGTGAGTCCTCTACTCGTGGGACACAGAAGCTCTAGGATGCGTGCCATTCTCCACGGAGAGAAAAAGGGCAGAGGCAGAGAGCTCTGGTTGGTTGCCACCCTCTCCCATTCCAAGTCCAGCCTCTGAATGGCACTTTTTAGGATCACTGTACCTGTCCCAAGTCCCTTAGATCTGCTGCCACCTTCTCTTCCTCCATAGTCACCTGGAAGGAGGCAGGGGGTGGTCTCCCTGCAGATCTAACACTTTCTGGACTTTGGCTGAGAATTTTGAATTACAACCTTCAAATGCAAATCAAGTCTGCAGGTAGTTCACAAAGAAATAGGAACATTAGCTGGTGCTGCTCAGCCTCACCGCCCCCAAACTTGTCCTCAGTGGGGCAGGAAGAAGGAATGAGCAACTCTGCACCTCCTGTCTCTGCCCCACAGAAGACAGGGCAGCTCCAGCATACGCGATGTCTCCTGCTCAAAGGCAACCCCGCACAGATAGTACAGTCGCAAGAACTTACACTGTTCACAGGAAATAGAGCAAAAGGCTATGCATTGATTTTGAAACTGGGAGGGATTCACAATCCATTCAAAAGATAATATAACATAGTAATTAAGAGCATGAATTTGGGAGTCAGGCAGACCTGGACTTGACTCCCACCTAAATCTACAAAGGACTAGCTTGTTGACCTTGGATAAGCTTTGTAAAATCTCTGAGCTTCAGTGATCTCATTTATAAGATAAGACCAGTAAATAGATTTCTGTAGGTGTGATTCAGTGGTTGAGCGTCGACCTATGAACCAGGAGGTCACGGTTCGATTCCCAGTCAGGGTCAGGGCACAGGCCCAGGTTGCAGGCTTGATCCCAACTGTGGGGTGTGCGGGAGGCAGCTGATCAATGATTCTCTCTCATTGTTGATGTTTCTCTCTCTCTCTCTCTCACTCTCTGAAATAAATTAAATAAATAAAAAAAAACAAACAAACAAACAAACTATATCTGTTAGGTCACTTTCAGCTGCAAGTAATGGAGAATCCTAATGCAGTATCTTAACCAATAAGCAGGTGTGTGTTTTTTCATCTCACATAACAAGAAATCAAAGTCGGGGCAGCCTCCAAGCCCAGCCCATCAGGGCTCTGACTCAGTCCTCCGCACGCTGACCTGTCTTCAGGCTGCTGCAGGTCCTGACGCTCTGTCTAGATAATGGCAAAATGGAGTGGGGAAGAACGGGCGGCTGTTTCTTCTAGGATATCTTCTTTGATTTAGGAAAAGAAAGTTTTTCCAGAAACCCCCAGCAGCCCTCTCCTCCCATCTCACTGTCCAGACATGGATCACATTCAGGGCTGCTCTTGGCCTACACCCCACCTTTATGCAAACTGGAGAAAGGCACCTCTTCCTCAAACAAGACGGGGCCCGCAGGGACTGTGCACATGCTGGCTCTCCTAAATATGCTCTCAGTGGAGGGGAAGCTCGTGGATTTATGCTCTAGAACCGCACTGTCCAATACGGCAGCCATTGGTCACATGGGACTGATTAACTTTAATTTTAAATAATTAAACTTAAATTAAATTTAAAATTCTGTTCCTCAGTTGCACCAGCCACATTTCAAGTGCTCAACAGCTACGTGTGGCCGATGGCTGCTGTGCTGGGAGGTGCCGGACATGTTCATCATCACAGAATCTTCATGCTTGAACACTCTCCTCAGTGAATATACACTGATGATGTGAATGTTGCCCCTTTATATGATGTGCCTTTGTGTGGTACTGAGGCCTGAGCACATGTTCATTCTTAAACCAATCACTGGCAAGGGGCCACGACCCCTAGAATTGACTGGGCCTTCAACCAGTTATAATTCAGGTCTTGTGTTCAAACTGCACTCCTCCTACAATGCAAGGCCGCTAAGAATGGAGTGGAAATTACAAAATCAAAACAGTGTCAGCAAGGAAGTGGGGTGGATTTGGGATCTGCATAGAACTCATAGGTACTTGTAAGAATTAAATAAAATAACCCTGGCCAGGTGGCTCAGTTGGTTGGAGCATCGTCCCATACACCAAAAGGTTGTTGGTTCATATTCCCAGTGAGGGCACATACCTAGGTTGAGGGTTCGATCCCTGGCTGGGGCACATACAGGAGGCAACTGATTGATGTTTCTCTCTCACATCGACATTTCTCTCTGTCTCTCTCTCTCCCTTCCCCTCTCTCTAAAAATCAACTTCTAAAAAAATGAAATAAAATAAAACAATGCATCCACAGTAGTTTGTATGGTGCCAAGAACATAATAATTACTCAATGATGGATGTTAGCTATCATATTATTATAGATCAATAATTATATCTAAATTGTGTTTTGGCCATCACCAGAGCTGAGCTTCTCTCAAGAATGAGATAAAACACCATAAGTTTTCCCCGATTCCTGCTGGGAACAAGAGAGAAATAGAAGACACTTGCCATCCTTCCTCCCCAGCTGGCTTTCCACGAGGGCATTCCCGACAGTGTCTTAGCCCTCTGGTGCCCAGTTGCCTTCTGGGCCCTCTGAGTGGGCCTGGCTGATTGGAACAACAGTATGACAAGAGCTGGCTCAGGCACGCTGGGCTCAAGCAAAAGGGCCCTCCTTCAGCCAAATGAGAATGCAAATAAGCATGCTGTGAGAGCCACCTCCAGAGAGAGGAGGCTCGGTTCATGGAGATGGGATCTCCAGGACAAAACCTTGCAGGAGCTTTGGGCTGCTTGGGGAAGACTCTCGGTGAGCACAATAGATACAGTTGCTTTCATCTTCTTCCCTCCCTAAAGACTGGGTGTTTAATATTCCAAAGCAGGCCAGTTTGTCAAACAAAATAATGAATGTTCATGGTTAAAATTATCCAGCAACACCAGAACATTTTTACTTCAAAGACTATTCACTTTCATTATCAAATATTACAAAATATCAACACATTAGGATGGAGCCCACAGCTCATTAATGCTGAATATAATTGCATCAGGCTGTCCACACTGGCTTTTCCACTGGGCTGAATCTGTTGTTTATCAAGATTTGCTGTAGGGAATATATTTGCATATATAGTGAGAGCAAATGCCAAACAGAGTAAAAAGTTTGCCTCCCAGGTGGTAGCCCTCCCTCCCAGGCTTGGTCTGCAGGAACAGCTCTCTGCTGCTGTCATTAAGCCCATGGTCACTTGACTTGCACAGAGTAAATACTGAAAGGTGGTGAGACCCAGCTAGGAAAATGAGTTGACCTACAAAATTTACTTATGAGTAGTTCTTTGTTTGTTTTTAAATTCTCTGTTGTGAATGTGCATGAACTATGAAAAATTACAGTAAGAAAGTTATTAATGTCTGAAACAGTTTAAAATATCTTTCTAGCCATTATCTCAAACTTAAGCACAACTGCACATGTATCCCCAAAGCAAAACTCTCTAGAATTCCACTGAATAGTGGCATCATCTGGTGGACATAAGTGATACTACAACTCCCCTACAAGTGTTTGTCATCCTGTGAAAAAATATTAATTTCTTCATTGTGCTAAGTTGCCCAAGAATTATTGTAAGCCATTGAAATTTCCTCTGTGAAACACATCTCCAAATTACTATAGCACTAACAGATGGTTATATGAGCTTACAATCCAATAGCACAGGAGCCTGATTCCCATACTTTTCCAATGTTTTGTAGTATAGATCTTGTCTCATCCAAAAAGGTCATGAACTCCTTGAGAGCAAGTATTTGCACTCTTTTATATACCTTACTAGAGGCCTGGTGCACAGATTCGTGCACCAGTGGGGTCCCTCAGCCTGGCCTGCACCCTCTTGCAATCCAGGACGCCTCGGGGGATGTAGTAGTGCCAGAAGCAGCAGGCAGATGGGGAGGAGCCCAAGCCCAGGCTGGGCATCTGCTGCCGCCACCGCCTCTCAGTAGCACTGCCGCGGAGGCAGGAGAGGCTCGCGCTGCCACAGTGCTTGCCAGCTGTGAGCCCGGCATCTGGCACCCAATGGTCAGCTGAGCAGCACTCCCGCTGTGGGAACGCACTGACCACCAGGGGGCAGCTCCTGAATTGAGCGTCTGCCCCCTGGTGGTCAGTGCACATCATAGCAACTGATCGACCGGTTGTTCAGTCATTCAGTCACTTTGGCTTTTTTATATATATATAGACTAGAGGCCTGGTGCATGAAATTCGTGCATGGGGTGGGGGGGGTGTCCCTCAGTCCAGCCTGCACCCTCTCCAATCTGGGACCCCTCGAGGGATGTCTGACTGCCCATTTAGGCCTGATCCCAGTGGGACATCCCTCTCACAATCCAAGACTGCTGGCTCCCAACCACTCGCCTGCCTGCCTGCCTGATTGCCCCTAACCACTTCTGCCTGCCAGCCTGATCACCCCCAAACCCAGTGATGGCGAACCTATGACACGCGTGTCAGCACTGACACACGTAGCCATTTCTGATGACACACGGCCACTGAGGCAGCCGCATGCCGAGGATGAAACATTTGCTGCTCCTGAGGATAAAACATTTGCGAAATAATGTTTTTTCCTCAAAGTGACACACTACCCAAGTTATGCTCAGTTTTTTGGCAAAGTTTGACACACCAAGCTCAAAAGGTTGCACATCACTGCCCTAACCACTCCCCTGCCAGCCTGATCAACACCTAACTGCTCCCCTGCCGGCCTGGTCACCCCTAACTGCCCTCCCCTGCTGGCCCGGTCCCCCCCAACTGCCCTCCCCTGCAGGCCTGGTTGCCCCCAACTGCTCTCCCCTGCTGGCCTGGTCACCCCCAACTGCCTTCCCCTGCAGGCTTGGTTCCCCCAACTGCCCTCCCCTGCAGGCCTAGTCCCCCCCAACTTCCCTCCCCTGCAGGCCTGGTCCTCCCAACTGCCCTCTCCTGCCAGCCATCTTGTGGGGGCCATCTTGTGTCCACGTGGGAGCAGCCATCTTGTGTGTTGGAGTGATGGTCAATTTGCATATTACCTCTTTATTATATAGGATGCTTCCTACTGTCTTAATGGGTTCTCAATAAGGACTTGCTAAGGAATGAATAATTTACACAAGACATTATCTATACTAAGGAGAGCAGAGCTGTGCAATGGCAAGTATACAAAATTTAGAGACAAAATACCAGGGTTCTTGTTCCAGATCATCCCTTTGATAACTATATGGCATCGGGTCAACTCTAAAAGCTGGTTTCTCAATCTGTAGATTGGGTATACTAATAGCTTCCTCCCAGCATTATTTTAAAGAACAATAATGATTTCACTTTGAGATCATCAGAGTGAAAAGGCAGTATAAACTGTTAAGTAGTATGGGTTGCTATCAGTGTCCATTATATGCATCTTCCTGGACAGTTCAGTATGCATTTTGGTTTTAAGTTATTGTTATTATATCCATTATTGTCACCCCACTAAAATATTGCAAGATAAATTCTCCTTGTAAGCTCAGGATCAGCTGGTCATCTCTCCCCTTGAGGATGCAGAACAATCTCATTTTACTCCCCCCAGCAACAAAAAAACAAACAAACAAACAAACAAAAAATACCCAGGCACCAGAGAGAGGAGTTTTGACTCAGCAGCTGCTCCCGGAAAACAACTTGGGTCATTCATTGAATGAAGGTTTCAAATTGTGGAATTTGACAGCCAGCCAAAGGGCAATTGTAGGGGGAGGGGGGAGTTACACACACACACACACACACACACACACACACACATTTGCTCTGAACGTATCACATCCAGGACATGATATGCAGCTCTGAGCACCAACCTTTAAAACTTAAGTAGATTGAAGAGTACAAAAAAGCTGGCTCCTTCCTTTGAGTTCCGGAGTTGTAAAAGAGGGAGTTGACTCTCTCTGAAGGCGAATAAAGGACCAAAGGGAGCGTTGGGGAAATGGATTTCATTTATGTATAAGAACAAACTTTCTAACAGGCCCAGAGAGAGTGTGGAGAGAGAATTCCCAGCGGAAGGGTTAAGCATCACAGGGCTAGTAGAACTTGTAAGCCTTTGAGATGCTAGGGTTCCATATCCCAGCCCCACTGACCTTAAAGAGGGGGAAATTCCCCCCTATGCCCTATAGCCTCTACCAAGTAAGCGTTGCTCTGTGGGCCAGTTCTGCAGGGTAACACAAGACAGACCACCAGTCAGAGAGCAGAGCAGCCCTCAGGATGCAAACTCTAGCCGTGCCCTTAGGGGCCGAGACCCGGGAGCCAAGGTACTGCTAAACGCTGCTCTGCGCAACCAAAGGGTGTCCCCACCCTCCTCTGGGATTGAAGGCTCCCTGGAGTGCTCAGCCTCTCTCTCCACACAGATGACTTACTCCTCCTTCCCCACCAGCATCCCTTCCCCTTTGCTCCCCACCCCACTCCCCAGCGGATGCTAACAGTCCCTGCTCACAGTCCCTCTGTCCACCCTGGCTGGGGAAGACAGACGCCAGGACTGCACTGATGATCCTCACCTTCACCTCCCGAGAGTCACAGACTGTAATCCTCTCCCCTTGAGTATGTTGCTTCTAACCAATAGAATTTGGCAACAACGAGGAGATGTTACTTCTGTGATTAGGTTACAAAACATTCTATCTTCCATTTTGTTAGAAGACTCTCTTGCTGGCTTTAAAATCAAGCTGTCAAAGTGGAGAAACCCACCTGGCAAGAAACTGGGCAGTGGAACAGCCAACAGTCAGCAAGGAGCCAAGGCTTTCAGCCAAGGCGCTTGAGGACATGGATCCCGCCCACATCCACCTAAGTGAGATAAGAAGCGGGTCCCTTCCCAGTCGAGCCTGAAGATGAGACCCCTACTCTGGTGGACACCTCTACTGCAGCCTCAGGAGAGACGCTGAGGCCAAGGGTGTTCAATTTAAGCTGTGCCCAGATTCCTGACCCACAGAAACTAGGAGACAATCAATGGGTGTTGTTTTAAGCCCTTTTAAACTTCAATGACTATACTGGCTTTCTGCATCTCTCTGCCTGAGGACATTCTCTGGCTCAAAAGCATGCCTGGCCCCAGCAGGGAACACTGCAGGAGCAACCCTCAGTCATCGGAGTGCACACATTTCCCCAGCTTCCCGACCTTCAGGGGGATGATCCCTAATACACAGTCTCAGGGAGCTCAGAGCAGATTGGGCCCCAGTTGCTCAGAGAGATACCCTCCTCATTAACATTCGCTTTACTAGCTTGACTCCCTTCCCCCTCTCACTTCCACGCTCCGTTGTGTGTCCTGAGATTACCTCTGACAAAACTACCTCACCATATGCTTGTCTGCTTAGGACCTGAATAACATGGGCCTATTCACCTCACCACCTTCTCAGGTTTTTAAAAACCTAGAATCGTTTCCCTCAGCACCAGCCAGACCTCTGCTGTTATGAGGTTGATCCACATCCTTTGCAAAAAAAAAAAGGGCTTCATCCCACCACAAACCTCCACGCCCTCCCAGAGTGGCCCTAGAAGCTTTTCAAGTCCTTGTCACAAGCACCTACATCACTTCCAATAAATCTCCCACCCCTTCCTCAGGGCAGCCTCTCTTCCCCCAAAAGGGAGATGCAAGGTATCGGTCAAACCTTACTAGCCAATGGCTTACAATGACCTGGCCTGGGGCCAAGGTGCTTAATATTTCACACAAATCTTTGTTCAAAACAGTTCCATCTACACGAAACAGAATAAGTCTCATCCTTTATTCGTTTTGCTTCTAGTTCTGCTCCTCTTTTATTCACTTATTAACTCAATTAAGCATGTGTTCCACAGGCTTCACGGAGGACCTCAACTGTAAGCACCAAGCAACATCTGTGAGTGGGTTCTTCTCTCCATCTCACAAGCTGCCTATGGCATCTCGAAGTCTGGGGGAGGGGGACGGGGTAAAAGCCATTGTCATCAACTTGCATATTCTTAAAAGCCATTAAAACGTCAGCCTCCTTGTTTATTCTGCACCATGTCTCTGGTTGGCAAATCAGCCTCAGATACTTAGGTTGCTAACAAGTCCTTCTGGGCTTTCCCTGGAGCAGGGTTCTCAGCGACTCGCATTCTCTTCCTACCCGGCCTTGCCACTGTGAGGATGTTTGCCACTGGCAAGTGGGAGAGCATTCCTGTCATCACCAATGTCTCAGTCCCAGCAGCCTCTCTCCAAGGCGGCCTCGATGGATGGGTTCCTTTCTTCTGGGGAATTCAGACCCACCATCTCCCTTCTGGGTTTAGCTCTAAAGGTTCATCTCCACATTCCCATGACTCTTCAGGGCCTGTTTATTGTCCTAATCTCTCCAGGAAAGACCCTAAATGCAAATAAGATGGGCTTATGTCTCTAAATATAGTGGGTATGTTGTCAAAACCTCTACGGAGGGAGCCCTATTGCAAGCTGGACCGTCAGTGAGTCTAGGCAAACTTGAGCTGCCGTCCCCTGGAGCTATCCTGTCTTCAAACCTCAAAAACCTCCTCCAAGAAGCCCCCAGTGGGCCTCCCCACTGTACCTTCCAAAGCACAGTGCCTTGGTTTTGTTCTAGAACCTTCTAATTGACCAAAACCCACTGTTGAGCTATATGGTATTGGCCAAGGTCCTTATATGGAACCTGCAGCCCCAGTTGAGGTTGCGTTGCTAGAATTCAGCAATTCAGGGCCTGTCAGCTCCATGATTCCCAGGTGGGGCCAGATAGTGCTTCCCAACATTTCCATTTCCATTTCTACGGCTCTCTATGTGCTCCTGGGACAACAGGTGAGGAAACTCCCTGATATCCAAAGCCCTTAACCTGGCCCTGCCTGTGCACAGCGTCACCTGATAGTGATAAGAACATCCTGCCTGGTTCCCACACAGCCATTTCTCTGGTTTCAACCTGTGACCCCCTGGGCAGGGTGGCTGTCCCCTCTAAGCTTCACCTTCCTCGTGGCAAAACAGGGCTGCCTTGAGCAGGTGGCGGTTTGTGTGGGATGAAGCCTTTTCTGCCAATGAAATGATGTAGGTTATGCACAGAGTGAGCTTAGCTCAATAGAAATCTCCTCCCTAATAGATGTGGGCTTGCGCTATCCAAAACAGAAGCCACTGGCCCCATGTGGCTATTTGACCTTTAAATTTAAATGAATTAAAATTCAGTTCCTCAGTCCGACCAGCCACATTTCAAGGATTCAATAGCCACCTGGGGCTCATGCCTACAGCGCTGAGCATTTCTATCACCACAGAAAGTTCTACTGGGGGATTTTAAAAATTCCAATGCCCAGGCGGCACCCCAGAGCAATTAAATCTGAGTTGCTCCAAGTGGGGACCCTGCTATGATCTTTGGGGGTATTTGGGGGCTTTTTGTTTGTTTTGTTTGATTTTAAGCTCCTCCGGTAAAGTCATGTACAACTAAGATTGAGAACCACTGCCCTAGACACATTCTCCAAAACAAAACTCTCTATTCCCAAATATTCCTCCTGCACTCACTAATCTTGGACCCTCACCTAAAAAATGCCTCAGAGAAGTACCCCTCTCCTAAGCTCTATAGTATTTGCTTGTTGCACCTGACCCTCATTTGACAACGAACCCCCTCCTCCCTCAGATGTTACTCTTTCCTGCCCCTGTTTTTTCATGACCCTGTTACATGGTGAGAACGTGCAAGACAAGGACAAGGCAGGGCCATCGCTCCTCTCTGACCTCCAGGGCACTGGCCCAGGGTCCTGAGCATGGCCCACACGCATCTGTGTCTGCTGAATCCTGTTAGATGTGTAGCCCCTTAAGGGCAGGGCCTGCCTCTGTCTTTACGCTCAGGCCCCTTAACTGATGAAACCCTCAAGAATGTGAGCCTGAGCAGATTCAGCTGCCCTGGGACAGACAGCGCTGTTGGCTGGGAAGCTGGAGAAATATTTAAACTGACCTTGCTTCTTACAGCATTAGCCACCCATGGACGAACTAGTTTTAAAGAGCAACTACAGAGTGCAAGCCCCATCATAGGTGCAAGAAAGAGGGAAGCAATGTGGGGCAGGCTCAACCCCCAGGAGTTTTCACTGCGCCCTCGTACCTAATCCTCAGAGGACCTGAAAGGAAAGAAAAAGCAATTGTTCCGGTTTACAGATGAAGTCGCTGAGGCCTAGCGAGCTTAGATAATGTACCCAAGAACTCAGTCAGTCGAGGGTAGATTCAGATCCTGGTCTTTCAGATGAAAAAGTCCATGCTTTTTCTACTGTCCTTTGTAGCCAACATCTCTCAGCACAGTGGGGCTGGTAGTGTCGATGAAAAGGTAAGACACACACAGAGAACAATCAATGAACTTGAGGGAATTATTGAAAGAGGTTCAATAAAACAAGATGCTACCTTGGCCATTAGGGCAAGTGAAAAAGAGTTAGGCCCCCTGAAGAAAGCAGCTTTGAACTGGGTCTTTTAAAAAATGGCTTCCATGAAAGGAGCGAACAAGGCATTGGAGGCGGTCCAGGCTGACTATGTTCACATGGGAAGGCTCCGAGCCTCACATTCAGAGGAACAGAAAAGACAAGTGGATAATAACAGACGGCAATGGTTACTGAGATCTGAGTAACCAGGCACTAGCTACAGGTTTTCCCCCACTAACCCAAACAACATTCACCAATCCTATCATTATTCCGATTTGACCAATGAGGAAACTGAAGCTCAGAAAAGTTAAGTCTGTGCCCAAAGTCACACAGCAACTGAGTTATAAATAAATCCTCATGCCAATCGATTAAAAAGTAGACTGAAAGGAAGAGGGCACCCACACTTCCTCTAAAGGGGTGGGATTTGACGTCAGACTCCCTGGGTTTATACTCAGCCTCTGCACCCCTAACAGTGGCATGTCCTCGCTCTCCAGGTCTGAGCCAGCCGTGGGTTAGGACTGCTCTCAGTGAGGAGAACCTGAACCCAAGAACCCTTAACTGACAGGACTGGAAGGAGTTTGCAAATTTCTTCTGTGCAGTCCTCCTCTGAGGGACTCAAGCCAGGCCCCACATCTCGCAGAGACCTCCACTTTTAGCTGTCTAATGTCTTAGGAGTCTGTGAGGATTCATTTGAGTAAAGGATTCTGCTCAGGAGAGGCATAGAAGGAGGAGGGAAGGCAGAATCTTGAAAACCACTGACTATAACCCCGTTTCTTCACAGAGTTGAGGATCTGAGGCCTAAAGCAATTATGTGATCTGCCCCAAGTTCCACAGTCATGGAGTTCTCGGGGGGAGGGGCTATGATCAGATTCAGGTGGGCTCCCTCCGTGCAGGGGCCTTTCCACCACACAGGGCTGCTTCCAATGCCTCCAGGGGGCACCATTCCCATTGTATTTTAGGTGAGTGGCACCTCGCTGAGTCCTGCAACTCCAGGGCCTGACAATTACAAAGCTCAAAGGCCCAGGCCCAGTTCCATTCAGAAAGATCACAGTGGTGATAAGAATGTCTTCTGTGTGTTCATATAGGTTGGCAAGCTTTCTGTCAAGGCTGGGCAGTTAATATTTCGGCTTTACAGGCCCTTTAGTCTTAGTCCCACCTTCTCAATTCTGCCTTAGTAGCACAAAGCAGACACGGATGATAAGTAAAGAAATTAGTATGGCTGGGTTCCAATAAAACTTTATTTATAGACTGAAATTTGAATTTCATTTAATGTTCACATGTTATAAAATATTATTTTTTAATTTTATTATATTTATTGAGTGACTGCTTAATAAAGTTATATAGGTTTCAAGTGTACAATTCTATATCATCTGCTTAAAAATATAAAAGCCATTCTTAGCTGGCAGGGTATACAAAAACAGGCAGCAGGCCGAATTAGGCCCATAGGCTGTAATTTGCTGACCCTGGTTCATATGATCAGTTCATATTCTTGTTTCTCTTGAGCTTTATTAAGAGTTATGAAAAGTTGGGAGGGCAAGCATAAAACCCACTTCCTACAAACACATATGGGCCAAAACTCAGAGAGCTTAATTTTATGTCATATTGCCCAACCTCTAAAACATCTCTGCCTCTCCGGAGAAGCCAGAAAGTGCCCTAAACACTCTCCAAAAAGCCAGATTTAAAACAGCCTCTGCTTGAGGCTACCTGGAACCCAAGCCAATCTTGAAAGGTACCGTCACCTGGGTCCTTTCCAGGATTTGTTCCACAAGCATAAGCTCTGTGATGCGCCTTCAGCACATTAGAGCCAGCCTGAGTTCCAGAACACCTGGGCAGATGTACAGACTATCTCACAGGCGTGCAGTTCTCATTTCTACGTATAAAATTGGTCATCCACACTCTCCCATAAACACCAAAGCAAAAGGATCAGAGTTCAACGTTAAGTTTACAGCACAGCCCTGGGCACTAGAAGAACAAAATAAATCTTAGTCCATTCAGGAGTTGGATTTGGGGTGGAGAGAAATGAGTGGGGAGGAAGAGTCTAGGATTTCCAGCCTGGAGAGACACAGGAGACAGACAGGAGTAGGAGTGGGGTGCATTCTAAGAAAGACAGTTGGCAAGAAGGTATAGATGGTGAACCGGGGTCTCCCAGAGGCAAGAAAGAGTCCAGACTTGATGTAAGAGACATTGTGGGTTTTTTAAGGAGAGAAGTGATACGAAGAAAGCAGGGAAATGCATTTTAATCAGCCAGTATTGTATAGGGAGGTAGAGAAAAAGGAGAAATGTCTAAATATTCAGGAGACTATTAAAGTATTCCAGGGGTGAGGTAAAGGGAGCCTGACCCACAGACGTGGCCAATGTCATGTCAGAAAGCCAAGTCCAAATGCCTTTCCGAAGAAAGGGTGGGAAGGCCCAAGAATCACTAGGTCTAGAGGAAGGAACAGAGTGACAGGGACTCAGGCAGATCCAGCCTGGGTGAAAGAGGATGTTGGTAGAAGCAGACTACTTCTTTCTCTTATGAATAATCAGTGTCTCTACTCTGCTGTAATTAACATAAATGTAGCACGCCTATATCAAAATCCCCAGCACTCAAGCTCAGTATAAGCCCTTTCCTTTTTTCTTTTTTCTTTTTTAACTCAATAGTTCTTCCATTATTTTTTTTGGAGCTGTTTTAGTTTCACAGAAAAATTGATTGGAAAGTACAGAGAATTCCCACATAACTCCTGCCCCCACACCCCTACACTCCTACCACCAGCAACATCGCCACCTGAATGGTACCATCAGTGAACCTACACTGACACATCATTAGCATCCAAAGTCCATAGTTTACCTTAGGGTTCACTCCTGGTGTACATTTTTGGGGCTTTGACAAATGTATGGTGACATGTATTCCCCATTCATAGTATCAGACAATGTCATTTCACTGCCCTGAAATCCTCTGTGCTTTGCCTATTCATCCCTCCCACCTCCCAACCCCCTGCTAATTATTGATCTTTTTACTGTCTTCATAGTTTTGCCTTTTCTAGAATGTCATATAACCCTGCTCTTTTTTAAAAATAAATTATCTTATTTTTAAGTTAATACATGCAGAGGTGCAACAATCAAAGGAGAGAGAGAAAGGAATTTCCCTCCCTCTTTCCAACTGCCACTCACCCAGTCCCTTACTACCATTTTCTACCAATTCACATGTACGCAAGTGTTCAAGCAGTGCGTGTGTGTGTGTGTGTGTGTGTGTGTGTGTGTGTGTGTGTGTGTGACTTTTGAGGGGATGTGTTGAAAATGAGGTGTTAGCAAAACAATTAGGTGAAGAGACTGGTAAACATCTGCAACAATGGGAAAGGAATTCTAGTGACAGGTCAGATCTGAATATGTAGATTCAGGCGCCTCAGCCCAGGTGACAGCTGAGAATGGATGAGCTCTCCCGGGGAGAGCAGTGAGTGTGAAGCCTGGAGATCCAGGCCTTGGGGAGTTCCTTTATCACAATTATTCCTTAGAGCCTACTGTGAGTGAGGCCCCGTGGGGAGCACTAGCTTAGACAAGCAAGAGCCAGCACAAACGCAAACGCAGGGGTCGAGCCTTTTTTTAAATATATATTTCCACTGGGGATGTGCCCGCAACCAAGGTACATGCCCTTGACCAGAATCGAACCTGGGACCTTTTGGTCTGCAGGCCGATGCTCTATCCACTGAGCCAAACCCGTTAGGGCAGGGGGTCGAGCCTTTTCCACGAGATCTAGGAGAAGTAAGACAACCCGGAATCTTGGGAATCAGTAAAAAGAGGCATGAGTGAGAGGAATTTTCAGTGGAGTGTGAGAAACAAAACCAGATATTGAATTAATAGGGAATGCATAGTGAGGAAATGGAAGCTAGAAAAGAAACATTTTAGGACAGATCATAACCGTTTATCTAAAATTTTTGGAATCCGTATTTCAGAATTGAGAACTTCCCTGGACTTTAGAAGGTAACGTAGTACACCAACTAGATTAGATTAGTGGCTCACCCAGCAGAGCCTGGAGTCAAACACATAACTACTTCCCAGTGAATCCTGCGAATATTCACACCAAGCAGACAGATAAAAAGCATCAAGTTTCCGCTCCAGCTTTAGAAAATCTTTTTGGTTTCAAGGGGTTTGGGGGTTTCGGAGTAGATATGAGACAGATGAAGAATCTAAGCGGAATTTCTTTTGAGCTTTTAGGTGGAGCACTGGCTGATTTATATACCTGATTTAAAGTATTATTTTGCCACAGTGAAAGCCGCGCATGGGGTTTCACAGTTCTTTCTTAAACTGGACTCTATCTGGCTTGAAGACAGAATTCAAGTCTGATCCTCTTTGGTCCTCAGCGTAGGGCACAGTGCCTGGCACATGGTCTGTGCCGATGATTAAGCTGAGCTGAATTTTCACCACTTCTAATAATTCCTCCGCAGGGGCCTGATCACCAGGCCAGCTCAGCCCGTTCTATAGCCCAACCTTCAGCCCTGTCAGCCCAATCTCTAGAATTACTCCTCTATTGATATGCAGCTGTCGCATCCCATTTCTCTGCTTAAATCCAAACTCAATAGCCATCTGTTTGTTCTGGTATTCTAGCACTAATTGCTATTCCTGATTTTGTTTGATATGTTTGACCTGGAATTTTAGAACTAACTCTTAATTGTGTTTTTATTTAATATAGATAGCACATATAAAGCAAGAGCATAAGGAATGCTATATAAATGCTAATTTTATTGTATTTCACTCCAGACCTCAGAGACTTGCCAAACTTGGTTCTGCCCTAAAGAAGTTTTCCCCTCAGGGGCTTAGGGGAGTTTCCTTTTTCTCCCTAAAACAGCTTCTTCAAAGGTGGGCAAATAAAGAGACAATACTCATCACATGAGCCACATCTTAACAACTGGTCCACCAACCGTAAGGGCTTCAGAGTCTACTGAGTTTTGCACAAAATGAATAAATCTTACGCTAGGCTACGACATTGTTTTAATCCTGCTTTTGTGAACTGAGTGAGCTTTTTGCATTAAGACATACCATCCTAACTGGGTCACTATCACATTATTTAACGTTTAAGTATGCAGTGTGAAAAGGACTATTTTAATTTACTGCTTTTTGAAGAATAGAGTTATCGTTACACAAATGTGCCATTAACCAGTAGATAATTGGTACGGCTTATAAGGCTCCACTGAAATTTTTCAAGATAAGCTATTCCACTTCCAGGAAGTGTCTGAAGTTATTATATTAATGAGATTTCAAATCCTATAAGAACTAAGTCATCATCAACATACATAGCAAAGGAGTAACTCTTATGACTTATGAATCATCCCATTCAGGGACCACTGAGTCACCAGCTTGGTTCCTATGCTCTAAACAGCCAAGCTGGCCCCCATGCCACATGAGAGTTTAGTGCTTCTACTGTCCAGGGTCTTAATTTTGAACTTCTTACCCTGACCCATTCCTCAGGCCACATACCATGCAGTTCTCGTGATTTCTAGCTTTTTACATCATTACTCATTCTTCCATTTCTGGTTTCTCTCTCTTCAGATGTGGCCCTCAGATTATCCTCCTAGCAATGACCTTGGCTCTTTCTTAGCCTATCTATGACTGAATGAATGAATGGGTTTTATTTTTTATTCTTTCTTAGTCAGTGATTCCATCCCATGTGCTCTTGAAACAGTCCAAGAGGTTATATGTGTCTGCAATGTGAACAGCATATTTGGTTTTCATCACTGAGGACAGAAAATGCTTGCCATTTCAGGAATCTTTATATCTTTAATGGCTTGTTTAATAACATTCTTTGTAACCCAAAGCTGGTCTTGGAAAATTACTAACATTCTCCATTTGTGGGGCATGGTCAGGCCAATAAAATGCCACCAATATTATTATGAAGTCTCCATTGATATTATGTTAAAGAGACTTACCATATTAAGAAAAATATTCTATTATTCCATATGTTATCTTGCATGTGTTACCATGAGTTTGAATGTGCCTTTGCTATCGCTGGCCTTTAGAAAACCAGATAGAGACCACAGCTATAAAGACTGTAGGAATTGTACAAGGACTGAACTTCCCCTCTTTGTTCACACTGAGGTGGAGGTACAAGAAAGGGTGGTGGGGAGGCAGAGGGTGAGGGCCAGAGGATTGCTGGAAGTAGAAGCCAGGTCAAGGGTCAAGGTTCAAGTAATTAAAGTGAAAATCTTGAGCAGGATTCTATGATGAGACACCAACACCTGGTAAGGGTTCAGATGCTGAAGAGCTACAATTGGACGTAACCAGTAACAGACAAGCAAGCCCTGGCATCCAGAAAACCATGAAGATGACCGGGAAGTCAGCAGAAGTATGTCAAGGTCAGGAATTCAGGAAGTCATGAGGACTCTGTTGAGAGAGATGATGGTCAAGGGTTTGGTTAAGAGTCAGATAGCACCCTAGCTGGTCTGGCTCAGTGGATGGAGCATCAGCCTGCAGACTGAAGGGTCCCAGGTTCGATTCCAGTCAAGGGCACATGCTTGGGTTGTGGGCTCAAACCCCAGTGGGGGGTGTGCAGGAGGCAGCCGATCAATGATTCTCTCTCATCATTGATGTTTCTCTCTCACTCTCCCTCTCCCATCCTCTCCTAAACCAATAAAAATATATATTTTTAAAAAGAGTCAGAGCCTATGCTCATATCCATCCTATATAATAAAAGGCTAATATGCAAATTGTCCCCTCGACTGGGAATTCAACCAGGGGGCAGGGCTGGCTGGCCAACCTCCCATGGCCCCTCCCCCTGGCTGGCCCCACCCCGATCAGCCCCCAGGATCGGGGTGGGCCAGCCTGATCCCACCATGCACAAATTTGTGCATCGGGCCTCTAGTCTACTACATAAGTGATACTGGGCAAGCCACTCATCTCTTTGAGCCTCAATCTTCTCATCTGAAAAAAAAAAAAAAGTAGTGTGTACCTGCATAGGGTTGTGAGAATGAAATGAGGCAATGCATTTAAGGTGCTTACCCAAGCACCTGGCACCTAGAAACCCCTAAATAAATAGTAATCAATGTGACACCAATCATCAAGGGGTTGAAGTAATAAGAACACATGAAAATAATTGCCATCTGACTTCTTTTTCTGTTTCGTGATACAGCAGGCCTGGGGACCTGAGCCTGATGGGTCCTGACCCTGAGGCATGAACAGGAACATAATTTCCCCTCTTGAATGAGAGCCCGTAGCTACAGGGGAATCCTGACAGCTGCCTGAAGCTGGGTGTGAGAACAGCTCAGCATTTAAGGAGGTCTGTCTGGAAGACAAGTTGGCAGCTTATTCCTTCAACTAAATGGTCTCCATGTGACACTGACTCAAGCCCAGACCACCAGCAATCCAGGTGATGTGCCTGTGTCATCAGATTAGTTTTTCTCATCTGTACTTTGGAATAACACCCTTGGCTCACTTGGAGGGCTGTGTAACCACAGCTTCATGAAACTGGCTGCTGAAAATGTGATGCTGTAGACTTTGTCCCTCTTTCTGCCTAATGCCCCTTTCTCTGGACCTTTGGGCGCTTATCAAAGCCAGAACTTCTCCAGAGCAACTGGTGTGTGTTACTCTCATGGAGAGTGTGATTTCTCAACATAAGTCCAGTTTCCTCTTTGCTTTGACCTTTAGAATCTCATAACTAAATTTGGATGCCTGAAGCAACTATACAAGCCCTTCAGTTATACAGTCTATCTATCTATATATAATAGAGTAATATGCTAATTAACCGGGACTCTGTAACAGTCACGACCATGTAGCAGGCGGTGTGTGGGGGGGGGGGGGGCCCCACAGCTGCCAGGGGACAGGAGCCCGTGGTGCCTCCTCTGGAGTTGGGGAGCTAATGACGGACGGGCTCTGGTCCTCCTCCAACAGCCCTCTCCAGCAGGCATGAGGTTGCTGAGACCCAGGCTGGGCCTCTGGCCACAGATCCACAGCTTTGGAGACTGACTCTACCAGGCCCCCAGGAGGCCATGTGGCTGAGCTGCAGGGTGCCTGAACCAGGTGCCCGTTCAAGACGTGAAACAGAGAGGAGGTGGGAAAGGAAATCCAGAGAATGGGATGTGGGGGTTTATGACTCACTTCCTTTGGGCTTTGTCCTTCTTGGCCTCGGTCCTTCTCTTTCGGGCCTGGAGTGCAAGCACTGCAGAAGAGAGGGATGGATGAAGGCGGAATGTGGAAGAAAGGAGGTGACCCAGGTGAGGGTGAAGACCTAGCAGCTGCAAGAGGCCCGGCTGCAGGGCCGCCTGAGCGGCAGCTCCCAGGCAAGCACCAGGGCTTCGGCAAAGCTGCTGGCCAGGAGGCGAGTGGCCCAAGGGGTGCAGAGCAGCGCCAAGGCAGGGTGTACCAGAGGGCGCTCGGGCCGGGGCAGGGGGCCGGCAGTGGGGATCTGCCTCACCCGCAGAGAGTGAGGTTCTGCAGTGGCCCCAAGATGCGTGTGGGCCCAGCGGGGAACAAGGTGGAAGGACGCCGAGTGGACCCGCAGCCCTGAGGCGGGGGTTGAGGGGCGGCGCCACCTCAGTGGAGGGGCGCCACACTGCCGGTACCCGACTGCTGCGGTTAGGAGAAGCTCCCGGCGCTAACCCAGCCTCGCCCCAGCGGCCTGTGCACTTGACAGGCAGCGACTCCTGCTCCCGCCTTGGCCCAAAAGGAAGCCCATGTGCGCCCTGCCCCACAGCAGTGGCGCACGCCCGCGTGGTGAGTGCGAAGCCCACCACCTGCTCCAGAGAAGGGGGAGCAATAAAGAATGGGGGGGCTGAAACCGGTTTGGCTCAGTGGATAGAGCGTCGGTCTGCGGACTGAAGGGTCCCAGGTTCGATTCCGGTCAAGGGCATGTACATTGGTTGCGGGCACATCCCCCCGGTAGGGGGTGTGCAAGAGGCAGCTGGTCGATGTTTCTCTCTCATCGATGTTTCTAGCTCTCTGTCCCTCTCCTTTCTGTAAAAAGTCAATAAAATATATTAAAAAAAAAAAAAAAAAAGAATGGGGGGGACGGGGAGAGGAAACAATGTGGAGCATCGCGATGAAGAGGTGCTTGAGAATGAGGCTCGGAAGCCTGAAGGGGAGGTTTGTTCTGTTTGGCCCGAGGCTGCCCCTTAGGAAGGGCAGAGAGCATGGCTGTGAGGGCTCCCTGGCCTCAGTTTTCTGGTCTGTAAAGTGGGTTAAGTGTGTCCCAGTGCCTTCGCTGACCTTTGAAGGCCAATTGAGACACTGTATAAGGAAAATGAGGGCTTCCTCTCGCCAGGCGTCCTCGTGGGAGTGACATCGTCTTTAAACCCTGCGTGGCAATCCCTGATGCACCGCCGTGGTGCCCAGGGAAGACAGGGCGACCTGGAAGTCCAACCACTTCCTTAAGATCATCCAACTTTTGGATGATTATCCAAAATGCTTCATTGTGGGAGCAGACAATGTGGGCTCCAAGCAGATGCCGCAGATCCGCATGTCCCTCCGCGGGAAGGCTGTGGTGCTGATGGGCAAGAACACCATGACGCGCAAGGCCATCCGAGGACATCTGGAAAACAGCCAGCTCTGGAGAAACTGCTGCCGCATATCCAGGGGAACGTGGGCTTTGTGTTCACCAAGGAGGGCCTCACTGAGATCAGGGACATGCTGCTGGCCAACAAGGTGCCAGCTGCTGCCCGTGCTGGTGGCATTGCCCCGTGTGAAGTCACGGTGCCAGCCCAGAACACTGGTCTGGGGCCAGAGAAGACCTCCTTCTTCCAGGCTTTAGGCATCACCACTACCATCTCCAGGGGCACCATTGAAATCCTGAGTGATGTACAGCTGATAAGACTGGAGGCAAAGTGGGAGCGAGCGAAGCCACACTGCTGAACATGCTGAACATCTCCCTTTCTCCTTTGGGCTGATCATCCAGCAGGTGTTTGACAATGGTGGCATCTACAACCCGGAAGTGCTGGACATCACAGAGGACACTTGCATTCCCACTTCCTGGAGGGGGTCCGCAATGTTGCCAGCGTAAGCCTGCAGATTGGTTACCCAACTGTTGCGTCAGTACCGCATCCTATCATCAATGGGTACAAGCGAGTTCTGGCTTTGTCTGTGGAGACTGATTACACCTTCCCACTTGCTGAAAAGGTCAAGGCCTTCTTGGCTGATCCATCTGCTTTTGTGGCTCCTGCCCCTGTGGCTGCCGCCACCACTGCTGCTCCTGCTGCTGCTGCAGCCCCAGCCAAGGCTGAAGCAAAGGAAGCGTCGGAGGAGTTGGACAAGGATATGGGATTTGGTCTCTTTGATTAATTACCAAAAAGCAACCAGCTCAGCCAGCTCTATTTGAGAAACAAGGAAATAAAGGCTTACTTCTCTTAGAAAGAAAGAAAGAAAGAAAGAAAGAAAGAAAGAAAGAAAGAAAGAAAGAAAGAAAGAAGAAGAAGAAAAGAAAAGAAAAGAAAAGAAAAGAAAAGAAAAGAAAAGAAAAGAAAAGAAAAGAAAAGGAGGGAAGAAGTGAGAAAGAAAAGGAAAGGCAAGCAACACAAAAGGAAGATTGGAAGGAACCTGTAAACCTATTGTCACTTAAATAGGGAATATAGTCAATTGTGTTGTAATGATGGTATGATGCCAGGTGGGTACTGGAAATATCGGGGAACACTTTGTAAAGTATATGATTGTCTAACCACTATTTTGTAACCAATATAAAACCTGAAACTAATACAAAATAATATTGAATGTAAAGAAATGAAAATAGGAGTGAAATTTTTATAAATTTCAAAGTTTAAATAAAGGCTGTAAAGGAAGGAAGGGGGAGAATAAAAATAGTGTTTTTCATTTTACCACTTTATTGTCTTTTCAGTACATGTACTTTTATATTTTTCTAAGTCATTATCTCATTTGATGTTCAGGGCAACTTAAAGACAAGATAATTATTCCCTCCACTGTTCAAAGAAAGGAAATCTTGGTTTCTGGCCCCAATGATTCAATCATCACACCCTTATTGTAAAGCAGGGTTAGTGAAATTTTCTGTGAAGGGTTATATCTATACCAATAAAAGCCTTGGGGGCCATCAGGCCAGCAAGGGAGGGCAGTTGGGGGCTATCAGGCTGGCAGGGGAGCAGATAGGCATCGATCAGGCTGGCAGGGGAGCAGTTAGGGGGCGATCAGGCTGGCAGGAAGAAGTGGTTAGGGGCAATCAGGCAGGCAGGCAGGCAGGCAGGCAAGTGGTTAGAAGCCAGCGGTCCTGAATTGTAAGAGGGATGTCTGACTGCCTGTTCAGGGATCAGGCCTAAACCGGCAGTCAGACATCCCCCGAGGAGGTCTCAGATTGGAGAGGGTGCAGGCCGGGCTGAGGGACATCGCCCCCCCACACACACACACACCGTGCACGAATTTTGTGCACCGGGCCACTAGTTATAATATGTTTTTGTTAGCTTAATTTTAATATTCTACACTAAGGTCCCTGTGGACAAACCCAGCCTGCTGCCTGTTTCATTTGACTATTGTCTATGGCTACTTTTGTGACACAAACAGCACAACTGATAGTTGTAAAAGAAACAGAAAGACTGCCAATCCCTGCTCTCTAGACTTATTTTCTTCCAACCTTGTTCTCTTGATTTTTACCCTGTTGTGTGTTTTATAAACTGCCTCAAATCCATTTTGGAAGAAAACAGGTTATAAGCAATCAAACATTAAAGAGAGGCCATCAGAGGGGAATGCGGGGGGAACAGGAAGAGGGTAAAGGGGGTCAAATACAAGGTAACTAAAGAAGGCTAGACTTCACATGTTGAGCCCACAATAGAGTATACTGATGTGGAATTATAAAGTTGTACACTTGAAATTTATATAATGTTATAAACCAATGCTACCCCGATAAATTTAATTAATATAAGAAATAAATACAAAGAGAGGCCAGTGAGTGGGCCATCTGATTCACTATAGTTATCAACAACACCCATACACACACATACACACACACACACACATACACGAGATTGTGTGCAGGAAATTGGAACAGCTGTCCCTGATGTATGCACAGATAGTCTACCCCCATGTATGGAGTTAGTCAGAGCAAAAGGCATCCCCACATTATCCCATACTGAATTTCAGTCCTGGCCTTGAGGATTCCTCTCTCCCAGACCTCATTAAAGTTGTTCTTCTCCACAGCTTTACAAAGTTCCTCCAAATAACGAGTTTTCAGCAGGTCCCACTAGAGGCTGAAAGCAGAAATCTTGGGCTGGGAGAAGAAAGGGGCAAGAATGGAGGCTAAGGAGCCTGGGTGAGCCGGAGGCCACTTTCGATCCTTCCCACTCAGCACCAGGCTTGACATGGAAATTGGAGCATGATGATGGCAATTATGAAAAATAAAAACCTTAATTTTTTTCATAATTAAACCCACATGCAGTTGATAATTGCTGTTACGAGTTTAATGCCCAGACTTGTTTTTCTTCCAAAAAAAGTGAAAAATCAGTCAGGCTATAACTTAGTAATGCTCTTAAGTCTGACTTAATAAAGAGCAAAACATCTGATTTTCAAGGTTTTCGGTGTTTGGTTTTTGCTAGCTGGAGCGGTTTCACTTTTCTCTCCACACAGGATATTTCTTGGAGGCTCTCATCAAAAACAACCACTTTAAAGACGTGAGTTTATTTTGTATAAACTATACATGTTTTCCAAGATCATGTTTTAATTAACAAAGCATTGTATGGTCTTATCTAACAAAATCCTGAAAATGCAAGTTGGCCATTAAAGTATAAACCAGCATGTCATCGAAATTGCACGATGATCTTAGTCTCTCACGCTGCCTAATGTCAACGCAGAAGACTGCACTCAGGAAGAAAATGTATGGCTCGGGTTAAAATAAACATTAGGCCCTGCGAAATTTACTGAGAATGTAACGTTAGGGACTTTTTTTTCTGAAAACTGTTCAAGTCTTAAGCAACTGCAATTATACTTTTAATCTTAGAGTAAATACTGTCTTGATAATTAAGAAAAACATCCCTTGTGTCTCTCCTTTTAAAAGGGACTTTTCCCCTCCCTATTTACCTAAAAAGGAAATCAGTGTTTCACATTTTCTAGTGACATTGTAAGAACTATGAAGGCATCTATCTTGTGAAAGAAAAGCACATCAGCATCAAATGGCAAATTGGATATTGACAGAATTTGGAAAGATATAGTGCTTGGGTGTTTCTTTAGAACATAAGAGAATTTGAATCATTTACATTCTTGGCCATTTTTTCCACCCATACAGGGAAACCGGGAGGAATGCAGAATCTAAGAGAGTGGCATTCCTCTTTGCACAAAGCACTCACACTTGGCAAATGGCAAAGATTGGGTCATCATTTGTCAATGACTGCCAAGCAGTGAGGATGTCAGGCTGAGTGCAAATATCAATCTCCGCGGTCCCTTCTACCGCTATGTCGGTGGCATTGACAACAGAGCAAGTTGCAGGAAAAATCCAAATTTCTGCATCTCTGGAGGATTCATTACTCAGCAGCGCCCGCTTTGACATCATAGGTAGGACAAGAGCCATTTGCTTGGGCAGGAATTTGATGTCCCTTTAAATGGTTTCTGCATCTAGTCCAATAGAATGGGTGTGAACGTGTATTTATTACAACCACAAGGATGTGCAAATTTATTAAACGGTCCTTTCCACAAGTCCTAGCTGTCAGCAACTGGTTTTCCTGGAGTGCCTTAGGAGCCAAGAATGTTTGTTTCTTAAGCGTGGTACCTGGAGAGCTAAAATAACAATCATGTTAATGAGAAGACAATGGGGCTAACTGCTGTTTTTGCAGTGTTTCCAGGGACATACCTTCTAATTGCCGGGTGCTGGCAACTTAACAGCCGGTAATGAGTACATTGTTCCTTTTGTTTTTTGCACACAGCCCCTTAAGCATGTCAGAAACTGAGTTTGTTTTGGGCAAGCAGGGAAGACTCTTGTTAAAAGCCCACAGAAGCTTCGGAAACCAGGAGTTTATTTTGACTGGTGAGGTATGTCTTGATAGTTTGCATTCAGATGCAAGAGGAAAAAGAGATCAAGTGGATTAGCCTCAATCATCTGGGAGATGACATTTCTCGCCGTGTTTGAAGTATTTTATGAATTAGAGAATGGGGCTGATTTTGAAGCCTAAATTAATTTCATCTGTTTGCCTTTGTTTGATGCAGCAGCTGCAGTGACACACCCTGCTTCTTTGAAAATCTTCCCCTACAAGGGTCTGAGTGTGGCCACGTGGTGTGGCTTCCTTGGGTGGGGAAGGGGGTCAGTTCCCAGCTTCCTTGGGCCCCTGGCGCTGTCAGAGAGGGTCATCTCAGACTTCAACTGGACGCTCTCACACTTGCCCTCCATGCGTTTCATTAAAGGAGAACTTGCCTACTGAAGCCAACATGAGGGAAAGAGAGGAAATTATTATCCCAACCTTTCGCTCCTAGCACGTTTTCATTAGGAATAAAAACCCTTCAGGGTGAACATGAAAGAGGCAGAAAGGTTCCCATCGGTCATGGCCCATTAACAGTGACTGACGCCCAGTTTGCCACACATTCGTCACTTCCCAGAGCGTCTCCGGTTGTTTAGAATTGGGGTTTCTTTGGTGTTGTCAATGGGCCAATATGTTCAAGAACCAGATAATAACCATGCACATGTGTCCCATAATCTTCCTAACTCCACCTCAGAAATAAGGGCTGTGCCTTTCCTAGCAGGACAGAGAGAAATTGTATTTACAATGACACTGTCTGAATGTTCACAGGTCAACTTTCCAAAAACTCTCCGTTACTTAAGAGGACAATAGGTTACCATGGTTCATCTCAATACCAATCAATCACCAAATCAGGTTGGCTTTTTGCAGACTGATACACTGGTGAGCAGTGGTCTATTTCGAAGTTGAGGGAGAGAAAAGTGATACCAGATAATGTCATTCAGCCCCTGATGGGCCTGGAAGGAAAATAGGCTGGCCTATTAGAAAAGGAAATATTTGTAGAAATCAAGAAGAGACAAATGTCTAAGAACTGTCACATCCGACAGCTGCTGGTGGCAGAATGTTATTAAAAGTCCAAAAAAGTTATACCTAAATCTTGTACATGATAAATTAATCAACCCATTAAAAAAAAGTCCACGTGGCATTTATGGATTCACTATGATGACCTTCAAAGTTGTACGGTGGACAGAAACAAAACTTGATGAATTTTCTGATGAGTAACTCATGTATCAGGCATTCGCCTTGGAACGCAAGCCAAGCTGGACCTATGTGCTATGATCTGCTACCAGAGTGGACATGAGGCTGAGTGCCCAGTTCCCTCTTGCCCACCAGGAGCAGCTGTTACAGGGTCATAGTTCTGCCCCTTCCACTGGGCCCCGGGTAAACCCATGACTTCACATGAGGTTTGCCTTTCCTCCACAGCAATTCAGCTCCTCCTGAAAAATGCTCCCCGTGAATAATAAACACACCCCATGAGCGACCTCCCTCTTAAAATTTTTTCTCTACATCAAGCACGTCAAACTCAAAGGCTAACGCAGGCCAAATAAGGTTTAAGTTTAAGTGGGCCTCAAAAAAAACAAAAGCTTCAATTTTCATAGAAATGAAGGTTTATTTCCATAGAGACATGCTGAATACAAAGGGCTGAAATAAATGAGTAATCATTAACATAAAATAATAGAACATTTTAATAAAAATTAATATTTATTCTTGAACATTAACTTACCAGACACTGGATAACTGCACAAATTAATAAGCGTAATGCAAATAAACATATTTTTCTTGTTCTCTGAAAGTGAAATATTTCCTGTTGCGCACACCAAACAAGTCAGTCCAAGACTAATGACGTGGCAATCAGCTGCTAAAATATTCGCTGCTAGTATTAGTGGAGAGAAATGGTGTGCCTGTGAGTAAGTCGAGTAAGGGAAATGAATGCAACACGATTATAGTAATCAGTCATTAGCGAATGCTGTAGTTTGCTATTAATAATCCTATCTAATAAAGAGGGAATGTGCTAATTGACTGTCACACCCTCACAAAGATGGAGGTGCCCACAACCAATAAGGAGGGAATATGCTAATTGACTGCCACCCCCTCAAAGATGGCAGCACCCACAGCCACAAGATGGTGGCGCCCAGTTCCCTCAGCCCCACCAGGGCGGCAGGCATGCGGCACAGCCAGGCCCGCCCCCAGCAGGTCTGGCCACTCCGCATGCCTGCCTCCGGAGTCCCCCAGTCCCCTCAGGCCCCCAGCTGCCCAGGGCTGGCCCGAGGCACAGGTAACCAGGGCCGGCCCAGGCTTTCGCTGCCGGCAGTGGCAGTAGCAGAGGTGTGATGGGGGTGTCACCTTCCCCTTATTACCGGGTCGCCTCCGGCCCCTGAGGGCTCCTGGACTGTGAGAGGGGGCAGGCTGGGCTGAGGGACCCCTGCTCCAGTGCATGAACTTTCATGCACCAGGCCTCTAGTTATGTATAACAGGATATTGTAAAAATTAAGTTACAAAATTTTTATTAAAGCGTTTCTTACATACCATAATATTGGCTGGGCGGCAAAAATATTCATTGTGGGCTGCAAGCAGCCCTCGGGCCACGAGTTTGACATGCTTGCTCTACATTGTACAATATTGTTTAACCTTGACTTTAAAAAAAAAAAAAAGCACTGCTCACAACTTTGAAAATAAATATTGTTTTTTAAAATCGACGCAAACGTGTTGCATTTTTTTTTTCTCAGTTTCATCCTTTCCCAGGTGTACACTCATTCTGGGCTCAGACCAAATGTCACAGAATTTGGAGGCAAAAAGATGCGAGTGAGCTTTTCTCCATTATACAACTAGTTTCAGACTGACCCACTGGCTCAAATACCTCTGCTGATCACATTTTCAGTGTAGTTAAGGGTAGCAGAATGTTACCACAAAATATGACCGTGGGAGTTTAGGACATGCCACCCCCAAATATGCTACTTTAGTATATGGATTAGTTTGAACTATAGGCACCTGGAGAACAGCAAATACAGGGAGAGGCTTTCTCTGAACTCTCCTCGTCTGCCTGAAGACAGATCCTCCAAAAGGAACTCAGCTGTCAGAGGTCCCCTGCCAAGCAGCCTCATCAACCAGGGAAGACAAACTCCAATCACGGGAGAGGAGACCCGAAGTGGACACCACACCGGGAGCAGCCTGGTCACAAATTATCATTCCTCCGTCTCCTCTTCTAAGGACCCCCCTCTTTCCTAAAAATCACTTACTGTCCCCCGAAAGACCTCCATTCCCCCCGCCCCTTTCCCTATTAGGATGGTATTTAGGCCTGACTTCTAAGCCACCTCTTGGAGTAGTTCATCTTTCTGCGGGTCTCTCCCAAGTATACAGGTCTTCATGTCAATAAACTTCTGTTTTTCTCCTGTTAATCTGACTTTTATGGCAGGCATTTCAGTCAAGAACTCAGAAGGGGAGAGGGAAAATTATTTTTCCTCCCCTACAATGGGCAGTTTTATAATTCTGTAGTTCCAAGATCAAATGTTTCTATGCAATGAGAAGAGAATAAAAACAAGAGTGGCAGAAAGAAGGAAAGATGACCTGGTATGCCCAGGGTACCAGGACACCAAAGGTAACCAGGAAGCTGGTACAGAGAATGCTCCTGCCAGAACTTCCCCTCTCAACCTCCCTTCACCCCCTGCCCTGCACCCTTCCTCCATCTCTACCTTGGAACCATTAGAGCAGATTTGCACTTCAAATGGCAGCTGGGGCAAGTCACCAAACAGAGTGGCTGTCTGCAGTGGGCTCAGTCCTAACATTTGGCCAGGCCTGGTGGCCACACTCAGTGCCACCCGTGGACCTTGCCCCAGTGCCTTTTCACAGCCACAGGCCTTGGGTGCAGCTCCAGTGCATTCACAAGCATTTGGTTTTAAAAGAGATTCCCTACAGCTTGCAGGTCTGGTTGCCAAGCGTGAGGTCTGGAGCTGCTTCCTCCAGGATGTCGAAGGCGGGGAGCACCTGCTCCTGTTAAATGCTTCTTTACTGGCTAAGCAACCACCTCACAGCCCAAGACTACTCCTGCCACGTGGAGCTAAGAAGAATCAGGGCCTCTGACTTTTTGCACAGGTGCCTTGAGCCTAGACAGTTTATAAACAATTATCAATCTCCTTCAGCCAATCGTTCCCCCATGAGAGGGCAAAATAATCCAAATCTGTGAGAAAAGCCTGAGAGGTTAATGATTTTCCCCCAGCAAGAGGGACAAGTCCCATGGGAGCCCAGCAGGAATTCCAGGTTATTCTCTAAGTTCCTGCTCCAATTTCCATTTAAATCACACGCTCTCTCTTAAGCCTCTGTTTCTTCCTCAGGAAAATGGGAATGGTAATTCCTACATGACAGTTAATTGTGAAGACACAGTGGACGGATTATGTAAAGCCTCTAAAACAGCCTGGCAATGTTAATGCTGCGCTGTAATTATTGTCACCGTTATTATCACACCCATCAAACTGCATCATCTCCTTCACTCTGGGGATTCACTTTTGAGGTTACATCTTGTCTTTTTTTCTAAGAAAGTTATTTGCAAGCAACTGAAGGAGTGCCTTAGCCCAGCTGTCGCCAACCTTTCGGACCTCACGGACCACCAGTTGGCGGCCGCTGCCTCAGCCAATATAAAATGAGAAACAACTCTAGCAGTGCATATCCTGGCTTTACCAGCAATACCACACTAGGCAGTACTTGTAAAACACTCCTAATTAATACTCATCCAAGATTGTAGCTCTTGTCAAAATATACTTTTCGGTTCTCTTTGCGTGTGTGTTTGTGTCTAACTTTTGAACACCTCCTCTGTGTAAAATGCCACACTAAATGTTGAAGAGGACATACATAAATGTTAGAAAAACCTAACTTAATTCAATCCATTTATGAACCCACAGTCAACATGGTATCATCCATGTACTGGTCTGTCATTTGCAAGTGACAGAATCCCTACTGAGATGGGCTTAAGAATAATTCGTTAGCTTGTGTACCCCATGGAGTGACAGGCGTTTGCAGAAGGAGAGAGGATACCACCTAGAAAGGAGATGTCAGTGCAGGTGATATCCCCAGCTGATACCATCATCAGCATCACGTTCATACAAAACACACCAGGAGCTCAATGAAAAGAGCACACAAACAAAATATTCTTTTTAAGGTTGATAAAATGATGGCATTTGAATCATCAGAAAATTCAATCAAAGCTGACAAAACATTCAGACCAGTGGTCTTCCCTAGGGCAGCATTCCAGTGCTTCCACTCAGCCTGATTCTAGAAGCCCAGGACATTTGAGCATTAGAGAGGCGGGGAGAGCAAAGACGCGCTCCTTCCAAACGCACCACAATCTCGGGAGCTGCGTGCGGGGCGAGGTGCCTGCAGGCACAGCTCCAGCACAGCTGCTGCCCCTCAGCCTCTGACGGGGCCACAGACTGGGATGTTTTCCCTGTCAGCTCTGAACAGTGAGCTCTGTGAGGAACAGCGGTGGAGTCTGCCCTGCTCACAATTTATTGAGTGCCTACTATGTGCCAGTGGGGCCAGAGAAGTGAATGAAATAAAGCCCTCCTTCTCACGGAGCATGCATTCCAGTGCACACAAACAGGAAAGATATACACCAGACAGGAGAAGAGCTAAGAAGAAAGCAGAGCCTGGCCGGTGTGAATCAGTGGTTGAGCATTGACCTATGAACCGGGAGGTCACAGTTTGGTGATTCCCCATCAGGGCACATGCCCGGGTTGTGGTCTTGATCCCCAGTGTGGGGTGTACAGGAGGCAGCCAATCAATGGACTCTCTCTCATCATTGATGTTTCTATCTCTCTTTCCCTCTCCCTCCCTCTCTGAAATCAATAAAGTATATATTTAAAGATGAGAAAAAAAGCAAGTGGAAAGGCCGGAATGGAATCCTTAGGTAGGGTGCTGGAGAAGGTCTCGTCGTCCCTGGCGACCTGGGAACTCTGGGGCACTGTGGTCCCAGTGGCAGAGGACACAGCCAGCACTGACGTGTGGGGACAGGAGTCCCGTGGCCTATGAGAGGAGGGGGTGAGGTCAGAGGGGGTGAGGTCAGAGGAAAGGAGCCATGGAAGAGACTCAGACTTTAAGCTAAATAAAAATTAAAAGCCATTGGAGAGTTTTAAACAGTTAGTTTTTGTTTTTAGGATTCCAAACATTAATGAAACAGAACAGGACATGCTACCCCAAAATACCCCACTTTGGCATAAAAATTATTTTGAGCTGAGGCATTTAAGTTCCTGCAATCCATTTTTCTGCCTAAATGCAGCCTCCCAAAAGAACTCAATTGTCATATATGTCTCTTCAGAGAGCAACTCTAATCTCTTCTAGGAAACAGAAGAAAGTCACAAAATTATCATATCTCCCATTTATTCTCCTAAAGGCCCATTTATCTTTCAAAAAAGTAATGTGTTCTCCCAGAAATGTTCCTTCACCCTTCCTCATCGCCTATTAGGATGGTATTTAAACCCCCAAATCTAACCACCTCCTTGAGTCACATTTCTTTGGGAACTCCCGTACCTAAGAAGGTAACTAAATCTGTTTTCTTCACCCTGACTGGTGTGGTTCAGTGGTTAGAGCGTTGTCCTGCGCACCAAAGCTTTGAGGGCTCAATTCCCAGTTAAGGGCATGTACCAGGGGTTCAGTTCACTCCTTGCCTCCGGTCAGGGCCATGCAGGAGGCAACCAATCTCTCTCTCTCTTTCTCTGTCTCTCTCTCTCCCTCCCTCACTCTCTCCCTCTTTCTCTGAAAAGCATGTACCAGGGGTTCAGTTCACTCCTTGCCTCCGGTCAGGGCCATGCAGGAGGCAACCAATCTCTCTCTCTCTTTCTCTGTCTCTCTCTCTCCCTCTCTCACTCTCTCCCTCTTTCTCTGAAAAGCATGGGAAAAAATATCCTTATGTGAGAATTAACAACAAAAAGACCTGTTTCCTTCCCTTGCTAATCTGTCTTCTGTCAATTTAATTTGCAGGCCCCAGGTGAAAAGTTAAACAGAATAGAGGAAAAGTGTTTTGTTCCCTGACATTGTCTTCTCTTTAGATGCCATCTCTTCTACTGCTGGCCCGTTCATATTTAGGCTAAATGTATGAAAACAGATTTGTTCTCAGAATTTGTAAGATGATAATGTTTAAGTATATAAACTCCCACCAAAAAAAAACAACAACTATATAATCTCTTAATTTCTCAAAAAATGTCTTGCAAGTAGTATATATGTACATATAGTTTGTTTTTTAATTTCAAAGGTTTATTAAGAAGCCTTGCTACTCACAATCTCTGCCATCTCCTTCTCAACTAATCTTACAGATGGAGACTGTTCTTCGAGGGGCCTTCATAAGTTCTAACCTGGGAACTGTTGGATTTCGCCCTCTCAGGGTTTCTCTGTCCTCAAAGGTGAGGGAACCAGGCCCTCTCTGGTTACAGCCATGGGAAGTGCAGCGATGAAGGGCCAAGGCCAATGGGCCGATGGTGTGGTCTAGGATGGACTTCTTTCCTCCTCAATGAATAGCCCTGGGTAGGATGTTCTTCAGTCCCAAGTTGTCGCTACATCATCACTGTCACATTGCACAACAGAAACAATCCTTGTAATAATGCTTACACTTTCTTTAAAAAAATAAAAATGCTGAAACCCTTTTCCAAAGACACACTGCGTTGTTCCATCCGGGAAACTAGGTGGGTGGGAACTCCGTGAAGTCACAGACTTGACTGAGACACCTAGAAGGTCAGCGCTGACTCCGAAGGCGATTCAGTGAGCCTGGTGCCCATCAATCACAGACATTCCACATGGCACTAAGTTAGGGTCTTAGCATCTGTAACTTTGTCAAGTAAAACTGCATATTCACTTGGTCATAGTCCCTACACTGCTTATTTGTCTGCTGGGCCCTTTGATGTCTTAATTATATCTGACTTGCCTAGATTTAAAGTTCAGTGGCCAGAAGAATCCAGAAAGCAACACAAATAATAGAAAAGCAAAGTGTCCTGGGAAAAGGGCTTCCTTAATCAATTCATTAATGAATGATTCCCCAGAGCATGGAGGAAACCAAGAAATAGGATCTTTCTCCACCCCCACCCCACCTCCACCTCTTTGCTATAAAAACCTATTTCTTATTACTTTAATTAAGTTTCTAACATCATCCTGGATGAAGGCTTTGTATTCATGCAGCCTTGCAGAAAATAGCCCAGAATCCCACAAGGACAGCAGTCACCCACCCAAGCCCGCAACCCCCACTCCTGCCATTAAATGCCAATGTTATTAGCCTGGCCAGTGTGGCTCAGTGATTGAACATGGATCCAGGAACCAAGAGGTCATGGTTCAATTCCAGGTCAGGGCACATGTCTGGATTCCAGGTTCAATCCCCAGTAAGGGGTGTGCAGGAGGCAGCAGATTAATGTTTCTCTCTCGTCAATGTATCTATTTCTCTATCCCTCCCTTCCTCTCTCTCTAAAATCAATAAAAACATATTTTTAAAAAAGACTTTTCACACTTAATCTCAATTTTTTTAAAGCCCATACTGTGTGCCAGCCTCTGGCTAAACTAAGTACTAAGGATACTGTTGAGAAGAAATGAACAAAAGACATGCTCCCCTTAAATGTAATGGACAAGAATCGCATTAATCTGTAATCACACCAAGTAAATGTAAAGTTTCACCTCCTAAAGGTATGGGATGATGACTTAGTCAAGGCGGGCTTCCCGGAGGAAGTGACTCCAGAGCTGACATATGGAGGACTGGGGACCTTCAGGAGCGGAGAGAAGGGAACACTACCCCAAGGAGAAGGTCCACTCTGTAAAGGTGCTGTGATAGGCAGAGATGGATGGTAAAAGGCCCGGGAAGGCCAGTGTGGGGGAGCACAGGGCACAGGAAGCATGGGGCGAAGGCAAGGTGAGGCTGCAGAGGGAAGGGGCACGCATGCACGCATGTAGGAATTACAGGGAAGGAATCAGAGCCAGAAAAGGTCACCGAGTTCAGGTGATAGTGAAGCAATTCAGGTGAGAGAAAACGAGAGCCACAACTAGAGTGGCAGGACAGAGAGGGAGAGAAGTGGGAGAACTCCAGAAATGGGAGGTAGAGCCAATGGGAGCCCTGGCCTGTGTGGCTCAGTAGTAGAGCATTGGCCTGGGCACCCAAGGGTTGCAGGTTCGTTCCCCACCCTGGTCAGGGTGCAAGCAGGAGGTAACCGATTGATGTGTCTCGTTCACGTCAATGTTTCTCTCCCTCTCCCCCACCCTTTCCCTCTCTCTAAAACACACACACAATGGAAATTAATGATGGATTGAGCATGGATATTGAGGAAGAGGGAGATGTCAGGGTATCATTTTTGTACTTTAATGATATTCACTTAAAATAGTTAAATATATATATGACAGGTATCTGGTTTCATGACTAATGCCCCAAAAGCAAGTTGTATCAGGCTCTTTCTGTGCGCCATAGTGAAGTTCTCAGACCCAGAATCTATGAAGTGCTCCAACAGGTTTTGACAGTTTACGGAGCGCCATTACCCTACAATGTCTTGCTTCTCTTTGGCATAATTATATCAGGCCTCATGTGGTTCTTTAATGCTCTGTTTAAGTAATGGCCCAAAGTGATGATGGAGTCATGATTTACTGTTAAAGACAGAACCACATAGAAATTGAGACTTTGTGGCTTAGGAAATTAGGGCATTGCTATTTCCAGACTCTAGGAGTTAAATTCATATCAGTTTACAGAGAAGTGAAACAACATTCAAACAAAAACGTATTAGAGTGCCCACGAATCACGGTTGAAGGAGAAAGGTGAGGTGCATGAACCACTTCACCAGAAATATTTTTATGCTTTAAGGCATTTAAAGGTACTTCAGGTATTTAAAGTCCGAATGCATGCTAAGGAATAAAAATTCCCCCAAGTTCAACCAACACCATACAGTTAATTCTTTTTGTTTCACTCAACACATAGTTAGTAAATGAACTACCCTGGGAAAGCTACTTAATATTTTGGGTCTTGGTTTCCACATTAGTAAAAGGTGATAATAATAGTACCTGTTGTACAGGGTTGTTGTAAGGATCGAGTGAGTTAATTCACGTCAAGTACTTAGACTGGCTCTGGTGCCTGGCTGCCTCCTAAGCACCATCCTGGTCTACGCAACCCGAACTAACTATAATCTCACCACATTTAGCCTTCTCTTCTCTTCCTCAAAGCCTCCCCATATGCATTTCCCTCATGAAAATACCATTTCTGGCTGGCTTGTATCCATCCTTCATGTGTTGTCAGGGTAAGAACAGTGGAAAAAGATATAAAAGCCAAAGCCAACCACACACACACACACACACACACACATACACACGCACACGCACACACACATGCACGCGCACACACACACACTTTCAGTGCTGTTAGGGGTTGAGGCAGTGTCTGTATGAAATCAGTGTCCCAACAGAAGCATGGGACACTTGTGCAGGAAATAACCACACTATTTTCCTCTGTATTTACCTGACCTTTATCAGAATATCTCACCCTATTGTGGTCCATGACATTTGGGGTTGTTGTTGTTGTTGTTTTCATGCAATTGTGAATGTATTAGGGAAGTTCCAAAATAGTGTTAACCATAAATTATTAAGAGCATGAAAAAAATCAGTCTTGTGACAAAAGTTGTAATGATAAGACAGACAAGACTAACATATGACTGTGTGCCTGCCTTTGGAATTACAATCGATTCCATTTTAGGGAACGCTCTGTCTGTGGAAGCCAGAAGGAGTCAGCTTCCTTACACAACAAGACAAACCATTTTTGTAACAATATAGTATGCTGACAGCTGGATTGTTGGTATATAAAACATCTGGACTATCTTCCCTAGGATTTAGAACCTGAAGCCCTGAGTTAGAATCATGGTCCAACCACTAACTAGCCAGGTGACTTTGGGCAGTTACTTAATCTCTCAAAGTCTCAGTTTGCTTTTCTGCCAAATGGAAATGATATCTACTCCATAGGTTTTTGTAAAATTAATATGAAATAAACATTTTTCTGGGCCTTTAGTAATAATTCAATGAAAGCTAGCTCTGTTGTCCACTCCCCTCAAAGTTGGTCAAATCTGTATTGTTAAAAACAAGACACCAGGCCCCAAATGGAGCTAGCTGCTTATGCTGAGTCCCACATCACCAAATCAAGACTTAATTACAGTTTTGGCTCTCCCAGAATTGGAATTTTAAACCAGTCCATCAGGAATCGCCTGACCTGCCCTAGTTAGGTCATCTGATTGATACACCCCTGTTATCCCCTGAAGCAGGGGTGGGGAACACCCAGCCCCGAGGGCCATGGTAGGCCCTCAGTATCATGTGGTCTGCCCTGCCTAGGCATTAGGGGTGAGTTAATTAGTAAATGTTTGACCAAATATAGCAGGCTAATTTTAAGTTGCTAATTTTGGGGCAGACTTTTATTATTTTGTTAACACAAATACAATGTGTACACAATCTGTCTATTCATTTTCTTCGCTGCGCAGCCTGGCATTGGGATTGGTGACTCTGATGGCCAGCTGGGCTGATTTTTCCACAGTGGCTTTGCGGTTCTTTGAGGAGACGCTGTGAGCAATCTCAGCACAGTGAGATCTGTTGCGCATCAGCAGCGCTTCAAGCTCCTTGACCTTATGGACCAGAAACTTCCGAAAGCCACTGGGCAGCATGCGCTTTGTTTTCTTGTTGCTCCCATAGCCAATGCTGGGCATCAAGATCTGGCCCTTGAATCTTCTACGCACCCTATTGTCAATGCCTCTGGGTTTCCGCCAGTTCCGCTTAATTTTGACCTATCGGTCTGACTGGTGCCAGATGAACTTCTAGGTCCTCTTTTTGACAATCTTGGGTTTCACGAGGGGTCTGAGGGCAGCCATGGTGCCGAGTAGGAGATTGCTGCCACGTCCATAGGCAGCACAGAGGAAGAGCAAGCTGATCATTTTGAATGGCCCTCGAATGATGTTATAATGGCCCTTGGCAGAAAAAAGGTTCCCCACCCCTATAAGTGACCTTGCAACAACCAAACCACTGTTTCACCTACTACAACTTCCTTGTTCCTGCTCCCTCTCCCTATAAGTCTCATTTGGTACAGTTCCTCAGAGGGCATTCTGTCTGCTAGACTGGATGCTGCTTAATTCGTGAATCATTGAATAAAACCAATAAGAACTTTAACATTTACAGTTGAATTTTGTTTTTTTAACAGTATTAAGAAATGGCGATTAAGAAATACATTTTATTTCTGCATAAACTGTATATGAGAATCATTAAGTGCAAAGGGTGCTCAATAAAATTAATCTGCAAATGACGCATTTGGAAAAAAAGATGGAGTTCGTTCCAGAACAATCATTTTAAACAAAAACAAAAGGCATTATTGGTGAGTAAGCAGTAGGCTACTGGATCAATAAAAATGTTTAAGCAGTCAGCAATTTGGCTAATTCACCCAGGTGATTGACGGGGAGAAGGAAGGTTGAAGAGTTAAATTTAGATAAAGAAATAGACTCTTCCTTAGGGAAAACTTGAACATACAGTTGCACCACACATTTTTGAGTGAAAGACAGAACAGAAAAGATGTATGCCTCCTTTGTCCTTATCTCTTAAGGAAAGCTGAACAACGGGTACATTCTTGAGGAATAGAGTAAGTGGCGATGAACCAATATGACCTGGACGACGTGTCAGCGACTGCAGTGCTCCAAACCCTGGGAGGATCCATAAAGCTGATGTATCAAAATCACAATCAATGACAAAGTTGACTTTTTTCTTTGACGTCAATAGCATTGTTCATGCAGAGCTCATTCCTTAGGTCAGTGGTCTGCAAACTGCGGCTCGAGAGCCACTTTGTTGACTAATGAGTTTGCCGACCACTGACCTAGACTCTCGATTCCAATAATTACAGGCTGTTGTTGTTCCTTGTGATTAAGCCCCTATCCCAGTGGTCAGCAAACTCATTAGCAAACCGCGGCTCTCGAGCCACATGTGGTTCTCGAGCCGCAGTTTGCCGACCACTGCCTTAGGTCAACTCACTTGATAGACCTCAGCATTGCAAAAAGAGGAATTCCAGCTCAAGGCTTCAATTCAAACTGTGCCTCTGTTAATTAGTTTTAATTTTTAAAAAGCAGTTGTCAATACACCCTCCTTGAACAAACTTTAGTTAGGCTCCTCTGAATCTTCTCAGCTAGGCCTCAACCTTTGGACGTCCACATCCATCTTTGCATCGCCTAATTTTAGCAAAATTCCTGCTAAGTCAGTTTAGCAAGAATCCCCATACTCAATATCTGATCACCCTTGATTATCTGATTCAACTCCTCATCTCCTACCCGTGGTATCTGATCACCCTAGTCCGCTTTCAGCAAGATCCTGTTAAGTCATTTTAGCCAGAACCCTCTTTACCCCTGATGCTTCCTCCACTCCCTGGCCCCCACCCTGCTTCTTAGCTATAAATTCCCACTTGTATTTGGAATTGAGCCCAGTTCTATACTGAGATCTCTCTTTCCCTATTACAATAATAATTCCTGAATAAAATTTATTTTCTCCACTTAACTTCTGTCTGGCTCTGGTTTTCTTTAACACTTCCCAGCCTGGTCACTCACCTATTCCCCAGTCTTGGCTCTAATTACTTCTAACTGTTCCTCGATATCAAATACACCCTCAGAAGATGAAGATTCCCTACCAATAAAGATCTATGAAGATCTGTCTATGTTGTTGGCCTAGAAAATCAAACCAAAAGAGGGGTTGTGGAAATCTTTGCTTTGTTTGAACAAATGACCCCAAGTGACAACTATTATTTGCCTGTTTATATTCACCTGCTTAAAAATTATACTGCTTCCCAGTCAGAGCTCTTATACTCAGTAGGTAAGTCACAGATACATGGCACCTAATTACATGAATTAATTTGACTAAGGGTCTGAGTTATCTCCAGTTTCACATCCTAGCTCACTTTTGCAGAGTCCTCAGTTTCTTAATAAAGCTTAAAAAAAAAAAAAAAAACTCTTTGGTCTATGACAAAATGAAGCTCTTTTTGCATGAGTTCCCAATCCCCCTCAGGCCATCCATATTCTAAGGAGTTTACTACTGTCTTTTTTTTTTTTTTTAATATCTTTATTGGTTTCAGAGAGGAAGGGAGAGGGAAAGAGAGAGAGAAATATCAATGATGAGAGAGAATCATTGATTGGCTGCCTCCTGCACGCCCCACACTGGGGGTTGAGCCCACAGCTCGGGCACGTGCCCTGACTGGGAATCGATCCATTACCTCCTGGTTCATAGGACAATGCTCAACCACTGAGCCACACCGGTTGGGCTTTACTACTGTCTTTACTGGTCAAAGCCCAGAATCTTAGACTCTGAGGCAAACTTAGTTTCTCTCTCTTAATATATATATCACCTTCTCTCCACTTTTGAGTCCCTTGAGCTACCCAGTCCTCATTTACAGATCTGCCCCTTCCCAATCCTTTCCCTACTGCCTCCATCAGCAGATTTTTCATCTCTGTTTGAACATCTGTCTCTCTCACTACCCTGTAGATTTTCACCCTTACCCATCCCCCAGTCATCCACATTGGACATCAATCTCACGTCCCAGGGCATCCAAGCCCCCTAGTTCCATTCTCAGTCACTTCTGCCTCCGTCCCCTACACCCACTGAACAAGGTAACACACCTGAGGCACCACTGTTTTCAACGTAACTATTAGACTTTTCAGAACTTAATTTTTTCTTTCCATGCGCAATCAGGGTTTAGGTTGCCCAGTCTGTCCAAGAGAAGTCCAGAAGAGATAATACAGGGACAAGAGTTCGTTTACTAAACCTTTGAGAGCTTAACAAATGTCAGGCACTATTTTCAGCTCAGTGAGCCCTGTGCTGAGCTGGGGCCTCGTGTTCTTGGCCTGTGGTCCTGCTGGTCTCTTGACAGGCTGCTCAGCCCTCAGGCATAGCTCAGCCCTGGGAGTCAAGGCCCCAGAAGCCACCCACCCAGCGGGAGTAGCAAGGTTTGTAGTGAGGTGAGAGGGCTGCCAGTACTGAGTACATCTAAAGACCCTTCTGTTGTTTTCCTTCAAATAACTTCCAAAGGGGAGTATCTTAGAAAAATCTGAGAGCATTCAAAGAACAAAGATGTGAAAGGGACTGGGAAATAGGACCCATGAGGGATGGGGAAAAGATGCTATGATTCTTAGTTTGAAGAAAAGAAAGCCTAGAGGCCATTTAACAACGGCCTGCAAGGTTTAAAGGGATATTCCTCAGAGGATGGAGGCCAGCTGTTCACTGTCTCCAGCAAGGACAGAAAAAGGAAATGAGCTTCAGCTTCCACGTGAGTGATTTAAACTAGAAAACACCCTCCGCCAATGAGCATATCGGACTTGAGGTAAGTTAGCAGGGACATCCGGGCCTCTCCTCTGCAGTGCTTCAAAAAGCCACGGAGCCCGTTTTCCTGGACAGTCAGGTGCGATCCTGTCAGCAGGCAGAGGGGAGCCGAGGCCCAGACATCTCACCAGCCACATGAGTTTGTGACTCTGTTTTACAAATAGCCGGCACTTTTACCCTCACTGTATAATAGATTTTGTACTCTGGCATCTGCAGAATTGAGTCAGGGGAGAGGTAAAAGAGAAGGCATGCAAGGAATGAGAGAAGGAAGAGCAGCTGATCCATTTTCCATGGGAGAAGAATTAGTGCATTGCAAATAACTAAACGTAGGCCCTTAGTAACAGTCAACTTCTAAAGTCAGAACCTCACCTTTTCATATGAAAATTAGCTTCAATATAAATGCACTAATTGGCCATTTTTTCCCTTTCCTTCTGAGTTTCCTGGCATCCTTTCATACACTTCCTTTATACCTTCAATATTAGCCTGTTTCAGTTTCCTGCACAATAAAAGCCAAAGACAGATTCTTACTATTGAATCCAACACTTTGTGAATCTAAAGCCAAAAGTTTGGGTATAATAATTACCACCTATTAAACTCAGACCCAGCACCTAATTCCTAGATATTTTTCCTAGTTTTAATTCCTTAAGACCTGTGGGTATCTCTCCAGCCTTCAGCCTTCCTCATTAAGTCCAACACAGAGGCTGACGCGGAAGTCCCCGGAGGCAGCCACACCCGCTAGGCTGAGATGCTCAGAAACACTCCCCCACGTCTCCATGCTCCGTGGACAGCAGGGCTCCTTCAGGGCTGCACTCACTGTGGGAGAGTGACGTCATCTGTCTCTGGCATCTGTTCCCGCTCAGAGCAGGCCCTGGGCATGACAGGAAGGGCAAGACCCTTGTCTCTGAGGCTCATGCAGTGTCCGGTGGTCTGACTCTGAAGCAGCCATTCTCAGATCTCCCAGCTTGCAGCTGCCAGGCTGTGACCCCACAAGAGCCTGGCCTTCTCTGTCTTGTTCACCGTGTACACCCTGGTGCCGAGAACAGTGCCTGGCAGAGTGGGAGCGTAATCAGTATTCACATTCATTGACTGAACAAGCAAGTGCCAGAGCAGGAATGAGCCTTGGAGACCATCCCTTCCCACCGCTCAGACAGAGAAAGTTCAGCACAAGGCTTGTCATAGTTTTTGGTAGTCTGGTTTTCTCACCATCGGAAATAAATACCTTTTCTAATGAATTAGTCCACGCTAAAATGGTAATGGTTACTAATGGGTTAATACTTCTCTCTCTCTCTCTCTCTCTCTCTCTCTCTCTCTCTCTCTCTCCCTCTCTCTCTCTCTCTCTCTCTCTCTCTCTCTCTCTCTCTCTGCACCAGCCCCTCCCTTGCTGGACAACGGGCATTCATCCCCAGATGCAGAGAAGAAAGAAGTCTCTTCCACAGAGCGCCTGAATTTTTGAGTTGATGCCAAGAAACAGCCAGCTGGAGCAGAACCGGTTACGATTAGAGGTTCACACGTGTGCCAAGGACAGACTCTCCTGGCCGCCCCAGGAACGTGCGCTCACAGAGCCTCACCCAAGTAGGGTGAACACAAAGTGAGCCCTCATGAGATGTAGGAAATGAGAGGGATGCTCCGGGGCCCCAGGGAGACCTGTCGTCACCCCAGCCTAGGACTGCCAGCAAGTCCCGAGCAGCCAGGCTGTGCTAAGGGGACAGACCCAGCAGTCCCAGCTCTCAAACCCGGCTCTGTGTGCCCAGAACCTCATGGGAGCTTTTCATTTTTATTTATCTAATTTTTTAATCCTCACTGGAGGATATGTTTTCACTTTTTTTGAGAGAGAGAGAGAGAGAGAGAGAAAGAAAGGAAGGGAAGGGGGGAGAGAGAGAGAGAGAGAGAGAGAGAGAGAGAAACATTTATTGGTTGCCTCCACACGGGACCCGACTGGGGATCGTACCTGAAACCCAGGTGTGTGCCCTGGCCGGGAATGGAACCCGAGACCCTTCTGTGCCCAGGACAATGCTCTAACCAACTGAGCCATACCAGCCAGGGCCACCTGGGAGCTTTTTACTAAAAGCAGATCTGCTATGCCCTGCCTGGATCTACCAACTGTGTCAGAATTGCAGAAGGTAGGTCCCAGAATCGGTGTTTTTAAGAAATACTGTGATTCTGCCCAGCCAATGTGGCTCAGTGGTTGAGTATCGACCCAGGAACCAAGAGGTCACCGGTTTGATTCCTGGACAGGGCACCTGCACAGGTTGTGGGCTTGACCCCCAGTAGGGGGCATGCAGAAGGCAGCCAATGGATGATTCTCTCTCATCATTGATGTTTCTATCTCTCTCTCCCTCTCCCTTTCTCTCTCTGAAATGAATAAAAACATGTTTTTTAAAAATCTACTGTGACTCTGACATCCAACCCAGTCTGGGAATAACTACCCTACTGGCTGATTGACCTACCGTACTTCCTGGCGTATAAAACGACTGGGCGTATAAGATTTTCCTGGGTTAAAAAGTCGTTTTATATGCCGGAAAATACGGTATATTGGACTATATTAATGGGATTAGATATAATGGATTAGATATATTGGACTACCGTATTTTCCAGCGTATAAGACAACTTTTTAACCCAGGAAAATCTTATATGCCCAGTCGTCTTATACGCCGGAAAATACGGATTCCCTCCATACAATTCTTTCCCTATTGAGAGGGAATTTGGCTCAAACCAGTTGACTGTCAGCTTTTCTGTCATTTCCAGGATGACTTTAAATCTATGTTCCTCTGTGTCACATGTGAGCGAACATCTTGAAACTAAAATCTCTGCTGAGAAACTGACGTGAGTTTGACTTTTCCTCTGTGAGTTAGGAGATGAAAAATGAGTGTAAAAATGTCTTTATTCAATTCAAGAAATCCCAGCACCCTCTTCCATGGACAGGGGTAATGAAAGTGAATAAGGCACATTCCTTTATCTCGAGAGATGGGCACCGTGGTGGGAAGCTGGGCACCGTGGGGGAAGCTGGACACGTCAACAGCTGGGCAGCTGAATGTGGTAGAAGCAGCAGTTCCTGGGCGGAAGCAACCTTTGTTAGGACTGGGCTCTGGGAGGATTATGTCCAGTCGGAATCTGAAAAATCAGGATCCTTATACTGCACCTGCAGGCTCTGTCCACAAGCATGTTCCAGGTGAGAGGACCTCGAAGGCCTCTGAGGTTAGCTCTCTCACTTTTGTGCATATCTGGCTCTGGCCCTTCTCCACTGCTTATTCTGGAGCTGGGCTCTTGAGTGAGTCCATGGCGGGGAGCCCTTGTGCTTAAGCTCCAGTCTGAGGATCTGCGGCTCCATCTCTTTCCGTGGCCAAGGCATTGTTCTCACACGTGCCCCTGGCTCCAGTTTCTTCCTTGGCTTCTCTTGCCCCCTCTCCTGTCCCTGAATCTTTGCTGCAGACCACACCTGTTGCCTCTTCTGGCTCTCCATGACCTTGGCCACCTGCCCAGGGAAATGTCACTCTCCTGCCACACCCATCTCCTGATACCATACTCTGCCTGCTTCATTTCCTACTGTTCCCTTTACCCGTCATTCTTCCTTCCCTCAACCCCTCCCCTTATTCTATCTTAATGGAAGCATCTGATCATCTGAATCAGGGGTCCTCAAACTTTTTAAACAGGGGGCCAGTTCACTGTCCCTCAGACCGTTGGAGGGCCGGACTATAGTTTAAAAAAAACTATGAACAAATTCCTATGCACACTGCACACATCTTATTTTGAAGTAAAAAAACGAAATGGCAAAAACACCCTGCATGTGGCCCGCGGGCTGCAGTTTGAGGACACCTGACGAATCATAAGTTGAAAGTGCCCACTTAGAGGATTTTATGTATAAATGACTGTTTTCTTTATTTACTATTACCGCCATACAATTAATTTAGCCAATAATTTATTCTAAAACAATGCCCTTTTAAATGTGTTTGTCTCTATGTCTGTTTCTGAATAATGGCACTTGCTATTTCTTTTATAAACCTGAAGAGTTAGATAATATTCATTTACATAAATTCTCAACCTTCATTATAATTATCTGGGGTGATTTTAAGAAACACCCAGCCGGTGTTGCTCAGTGGTTGAGCATCAGACCTATGAACCAGGAGATCACAGTTCGATTCCCAGTCAGGGCACATGCCCGGGTTTTGGGCTTGATCCCCAGTAGGGGGCAAGGAGGAGGCAGCCGATCAATGATTCTCTCTCATCATTGATGTTTCTCTCCCTCTTTCCTTTTCCCTTCCTCTCTCCGAAATCAATAAAAAACATATTTAATGAGGCAGGGATAGAAGGGGCCATTGGGGGTTGGGAGGAAGGGGACATATGTAATACTTTCAACAACAAAATATTTAATTTAAAAACAAACAAACAGCCAAAACCAGTTTGGCTCAGTGGATAGAGCGTCAGCCTGTGGACTGAAAGGTCCCAGGTTCGATTCCGGTCAAGGGCATGTACCTTGGTTTCGGGAACATCCCCAGTAGGGGGTGTGCAGGAGGCAGCTGATCGATGTTTCTCTCTCATTGATGTTTCTAACTCTCTATCCCTCTCTCTTCCTCTCTGTAAAAAATCAATAAAATATATTTTTTAAAAATAAATAAAAATAAAAACAAACAAACATATTTTTAAAAAAAGAAACACAATGCCTGGCCTCTGCCTTCAGATATTTCAGTTCAATTGGTCTGAAGTCAGGCTCTGCATCACTATTTGAAACATCCTTCCCAGGAGATGCTAATGTGCAGCCAGGCTTAAGATTTACTGATTTATAGAAAAATCATTCAGGATAAATGTATACTCAAATAGTCAATTCCCAGAAGTCTTGATTTGAAGAAGTCAGTGGCTCCTTAACTATACTTTTTGAGGCAAAGCAAGAGATCTTAAAGCCCACACCACCCCATCCACTCCAAATACCAGTTAAAAAAAAATCTCTGTGATAAAGAATTTAAAAGCAACAAACACATGCGTTTACATTCAAAACAATGATATACTGTATATACTTTAATGATATCCCAGAAATTTTATAATTTGCTAGTTTTTTATAACTTATTAAAGAACACAAATTCACTGGTAGCATATCACCAATGATCTGTTCCTGAACAAGAAAATGTGAGGGGAATTATATCATCATTGTCTTCAGCAATAGGCATATGGTTGAATAGCATTGAGACAATAAAACATCCATGTGTGGATTAAAGACTAGTTACTGGAAAATAATAAGCCAAACACACTCTTTATGAAAATACCCACCATGAACACTATCACAAGCACCAAACATCACTCAAACTGACAAGAATTCATTATTTAGCCCTAGCTGGTTTGGTTCAGTGGATAAAGCGACGGCCTGCAGACTGAAGAGTCCCAGGTTCAATTCTGGTCAAGGACACATGCCTGGGTTGCAACTCGTATCCCTAGTAGGGAACGTGCAGGAGGCAGCCAATCAATGATTCCCTCTCATCATTGATGTTTCTATCTCTCTCTCCCTCTCCCTTCCTTTCTGAAATCAATATAAAAAAATTTTTTTCTGCCAAAACCGGTTTGGCTCAGTGGATAGAGTGTCGGCCTGCGGACTCAAGGGTCCCAGGTTCGATTCCGGTCAAGGGCATGTACCTTGGTTGCGGGCACATCCCCAGTAGGGGGTGTGCAAGAGGCAGCTGATCGATGTTTCTCTATCATTGATGTTTCTAACTCTCTCTCCCTCTCCCTTCCTCTCTGTAAAAAATCAATAAAATATATTTAAAAAAATTTTTTTTTCTTTTCTGTAAAACACAGGAGCACCAGGGTATAAAATTTAAAAAAAATTTTTTTTAATAATTCGCCGTAACCGGTTTGGCTCAGTGGATAGAGCGTCGGCCTGTAGACTGAAGGGTCCCAGGTTCGATTCCGGTCAAGGGCATGTACCTTGGTTGCGGACACATCCCCAGTAGGAGGTGTGCAGGAGGCAGCTAATCTATGTTCCTCTCATCGATGTTTCTAACTCTCTATCCCTCTCCCTTCCTCTCTGTAAAAATCAATAAAATATATTTTTTAAATAATAATAATAAATAATTCATTATTTAAAAACATGACTATCCTAGCCAGTGTAGCTAAGTGCTTGAGCATCAACCTATTAACCAGATCCCAGTTCAAGTCCGGTCAGGGCGCATGCCGGGGTTGCGGGCTCAATCTCCCGTCAGTGTGTGTGCAGGAGGCAGCTGATCAATGATTCTCTCTCAGTGATGTCTCTCTCTCTCTCTCTCTCTCTCTCTCTCTCTCTCTCTCCTTTCATCTCTGAAATCAATAAAAAATATATTTTAAAAAATAAATAAATAAAAGCACGACTAGCAGCCACGTGAAATTACAACCACATTTACACAAGTGATATAAGGCATTCTTTCCCTAGTTTGAAAGAATTCCTGGAGTGCCTACTCAGTCCTTGCTTCATAACGTAACCAATATCAGTAGCACAGCAGTCAACGTCTTAGAATACTGATGTAGTATGATTGTTGGTAATGAAGTCGATTTACTATAAAACATAATGACTCTTAATTACTTAATAGGTTAGTGGTAAGTAGCTCTAATTGAACATAAAAAATAAAATTTATGAAATCTTGCCTCATTTGCCCAAAAGAATCCCCCCAAACCACATATTTTTAAATCTGTATCAAACCATAAGGAGAACACTCCTGGTCAAGGATCATACTATGAGGTTTCTAGTTTTCTGAGGGATGGAAATTACCACCTTTTGAGAAGAAAACAATGTTTTGTTTTGTTAAATGCACATTCAGGTACAAACCTGACCTGCCTGGTTACAAATACCCCCCAGAAAACAAACATTTGTTATTCCAATGAATGTACTTACTAATCACCTGCTCTGTCAGACAAAAATAAAGTGTGTCTTTAATAACTGAGGTGTACATACCAAGCACAGAAAAAGAAATCACTTTGAATCCCAAGGGCAAATTTGGAATTGCCTGAATGATTCATCCATGTTTTTGATGGAAAATATTTCTTTTCTCCAAAATGGCAATTTCTAAAGATTGAGAAAGAGAAAAAACATCAGTCTAAAAAAAAAAAAAAAAAAAAAAAAAAGGTAGCATAAACCAATATAAATTCAAATATCCAGATCAAACAGGACCAATAAGATCTGAATATAAGAAAATCCAGTCTCTGAGTCCCTTTGCAAAGATCCTAGAATTTTAAGGCTTATCTCAAATGGAAAAATTAAAGCTTAATTTTTGGTCATTCTCAGTCTCTCAATTTCCAGTAACAAAATAGCCGCCAGTTCCTGGAAATGTAGAAGCTTGCGATTTGAGCATAATTACTTTAATAAGTGTAAAATATATCCTATAAATATAAAACATTTTCATTGTGCAAGTTTAAAACTACGATGAGAATTGCTATTTTTAAGTTTCTGGAGAGCAGGAAGTTCGTGTGTTTTCATCTCAGGACCTTCCAATACCTGGCACAATACTTTTTATATTACAGGCATTGCCAGAAACATGTGCTTCAGCTCCCCGATGGGGCTCCGTGCTTGTGGAGCAGGGAAGAGCCTCAGCACAAGCAGCCCCTCCAAAGAGGCGTCTTCCAGAAGTCACCACAAGCACAACAGCTTAGGGAAACACCATCCCTTCTATTAAGTGAGGGACACTTTCAGTCAATTACCAGCACCTGTGTTTAATAGAGCTTCGTCTCCAAGCTCACTGAACCAGCAAGCCCTCAAAATTTTGGGGGGCTCATCCCAGCTACCGCTCTCCTAAAAGGACTCTATGAGGCAGCAACAGAACCCACATCTGACAAGAATATGTTTCAAGCTTTCCAGGGTTTTGCTCCTTTTATTAGGTAATCAAGCCTTACTCTCACCACTCACCAGTATGTCCCAAATGTCTTATCTCAGGCTGCCATACGAAAAGACCAAAGAGTAGGTGGCTTAAACAACAGGACGTTATTTCCTCGCAGTTCGGGAGGCTGGAAGTCCAAGATCAAGGTGCAGGCCAGTTCAGTTCCGGCGTTCCTAAGGAAGAGGGGAGGCGCCCGGGTTTTGTGTTACTGAGAGGCCTTAGTGATGTCTGCAGGCCACTAGTTCAGGAGAGTCGCTGGAATGGCCGTGTTTTGTAAAATCACAATGTAAGAGCCTTTCTTTTTCATAACATAAAACTTAACATTTTAACCATTTTTAGGCATACAGCTCCTTAGCATTAAGTACATTCCCATTGTTGTGTAACCATAACCACCATCTTTTTCCAGTATTTTTTCATCTTCCCCAACTGAAGCCCTGTACCCAGTAAATACTAACTCCTCATTCCCCTCCCCCAGTCCCTGACAACCACCATTCCACATTCCACTTTCTGTCCCCATGAATTTGACTACTCTAGGAACCTTATATAAATGAAATTACACATTGTTTGTCCTTTTCTGATTGGCTTATTTTATTTAGCATAATGTCCTCAAGGTTTATCCATTTTATGGCATGTGTTGGAATTTTCTTCCTCTTTAATAAGGAACTAGAGGCCCGGTGCACGATATTCATGCACTGGAGTGGGGGGGGGGTTTGTTTCCCTCAGCCCGGCCTGTGCCCTCTCACAGTCCGGGAGCCCCGCAATCAATTGCCCCAAAGAGGTAGACACTGCCCACCCGGCCGGGGCTCCAGGATCGATCCTGCCCCAAAGAGGGAGGCCCCGGCCACCCACCGCAGCCTGCCAGTCGGTGGCCTGGGCCTCCCTCTTTGGGGTGATCGTGGAACCCCCCCAATTGATCAATCACCCCACCAGCCAGTGGCCTGAGCCTCTCTCTGCAGGGTGATCATGGGGCAATGGCCAGACCCCGGACCAATCACATCGCACCCGCCTTGGCTGGCCTGGCACCAGTGGGTGTCATAGCATGGTTGTTTGGAAGGTCGTCCAGAAGGTCGTTCTGCTGTTTGGTCATTCAGTCGATTTGCATATTAAACTTCTATTATTATAGATAATACTCCGCTGTATATATACGCCATAGTTCATTTACCCACTCATCCATCGATCAACAATTGGGTTGCTTCTGACTTTTGACTATTGTGAATAATGCTGCTCAATGAACATTGGTGTACAAATATCAATTCAAGTCCCCACTTTCAAATCTTTTGGGTGTATACCCAGAAGTGGAATTGCTGGGTTATATGGTAATTCTATGTTTAACTTTTTGAGGAACTGCCCTACTGTTTTCCACAGCAGTTGCACTATTTTACAATCCCTGCAGCAATGCACAAGGGTTCTAAATTTCTCCACATCCTCAACATTTATTTTCTGTGTTTTTGTTTTTGTTTTAAATATCTACTGTAATGTGTTTGAAGTGGTATCTAATTGTGGTTTTGACTTGTATTTCCATAATTATTAGCAAAGAGTTTTTCTTTTGTGGGAACAGAAAAAGGAAAACTATAGCTCCAAAGATTTAGGTTGGAAGATGGTCCTATAAAATGGAAGCAAACATGCAGAACTACAGTGAAAGAGAGAGAATAATGTGGGAATGCAGCTCTACAAATGTTAATCTCTAAAGCAGTCTTTAAAAATAAATGTAAGGGGGAGAGATCAACCAAAGGACTTGTATGCATGCATATAAGCGTAACCAATGAACACAGACAACAGGGGGATGAGGGCATGAGGGGGCGGGGAGAAGGGAATGAGGGAATATGGACACATATGTAATACCTTAATCAATAAAGAAATTTAATAAATAAATAAATAAAATAAAAATAAAAATAAATGTATTATTATCTTAAACAATAAAAGATCAGGAAAGTGCCCTAGCTGGTTTGGCTCTGTGGATGGAGCATCGGCCTGCGGACTAAAGGGTCCCAGGTTCAATTCCGGTCAAGGTCACATGCCTGGTTGTGGGCTCGATCGCCAGTGGGATGCGTGCAGGTGGCAGCCGATCAATGATTCTCTCTCATCATTGATGTTTCTATCTCTCTCTCCCTCTTCCTTCCTCTCTGAAATCAATAAAAATATTTTTTAAAAATCAGGAAAGTATCACTGCCCTCAAGGAATAGAAAGAAATTGAATTGTCATGAATAAGCTTACAGTACATAAGCTATATGCAGAATACAAAAAAATAACTATAGCAACATTTCTCATATATATATGTGTGTGTGTGTGTATAAATAAATAAAAAATATATATATATATATATATATATAAATATATATATATATATATGAAATGAGGCTTTTATATATTAATAAAAGCCTAGGTGGTCCTCGCGCCCTTGCGTGATGCCCTCATGTCATCACACGATGGCCATCACAAGATGGCCGCCACAAGATGGCCAGCAGGGGAGGGCAGTTGGGGGTGATTGGTTCAACAGGGGAGCAGTTAGGTGTCAATCAGGCTGGCAGGGGAGCGGTTAGGGGGCTATCAGGCAGGCAGGCAGGTGAGCCGTTAGGAGCCAGCAGTCCTGGATTGTAAGAGGGATGTCCTACTGCTGGTTTAGGCCCTGCAGGATCGGGCCTAAACCAGCAGTCGGACATCCCCTGAGGGGTGCCAGATTGGAGAGGGTGCAGGCTGGGCTGAGGGACAACCTCCCTCCCCCCCCCCCCCCGTGCATATATATATGTTGGAGGGAATTCAATCTATCATGAGTTCATTCTCACAGTGATGAATCAAAGTGATAAAAATCTTGCAGCTCACTAGAAGACAGAATCAAAAATTCCTGTGTCACTTTAAAAATCTAAACCTGGTGTTTTGTCAGCCGACATTTTTGCCCAGAAGATCTACAGGTTTGAAGTTAAGCAAGATTCTCTAGGAGAGGAATCCGGATAAGGGATTAGCAATGGGAAATTTGGCATCAGGCAAGGGATTGTTACAGAAAAAAATGTCATTGTCTTTCTTCCTCACATACACACAGAAAGGGCTGTACATCCATAACATGGCCATAGGTTTTAAAAATGTGAACTAGTTTACCTAACATATAGGTTAACTTAGAATCGACATTTGAAAATTCACTCTTAACAAGTAGAACCAAGATGATGGTGTAGGTAAATGCCAGTACTCACCATCTCCAACTACCACATCAAAATTACAACTAAAATACAGAACAACCATCATTCAGAACTGCCTGGAATCTGGCTGAATGGAAGTCTTACAACCAGAGAAGTAAAGAAGAAAGTACATTGAGACTGGTAGCAGGGGCAGAGGCACAGAGAAGGCTGATCTGACACCCACATGTGGTGTTGGTTTTTTTTTAAATCAGGTGGGATATCTCTACTGTGGGGGCCTCCTATGAGAATCCAGGGGTCCCAGTCCCACACCAGGGTCCCAGAGCTGGGAAGAGAACTCCCCATAACTTTGGGCTGTAAAAACCAGCAGGGACTATAGCTGAGTCACACAGAGGCTGGTGGAGACACAGGCAGTTCCTCTTAAAGGGCTGGCACACAAACGTACACAGATTGGCTCCCTCTGGGCTCCAGTGCTAGGTGGTGGCTTTGGGAGAACCAGGGACATAAGGGCAGGAACTGGATTGTCTGACATTGGGACAGGAACTCAGGGGCAGCTTTCTCCCAGATGGGGTTGCTTGCAGGGATCTTTGTTCCTGTGCTGTGACCTCCCCAATTGCAGAGCTGACTGGCAGCCATATCTGGGTTTCCATCAGCCTGACACACACTGTTTGCTCCACCCTGGTTATTCCCTGAGACCCCACCCCATCCAATTTGCAGCCCCACCCAAGCTGTTTGTAGTGACTTTTCCATACGAATGGCCTGTCCTGGATCACGCTTTCTAAAATCTCTCAAATAAGCAGTAGCTGATGTTGGCATGCCCCATACCTATCAATAAGATGCCTAAGCCCTAGCCAGTTTGGCTCAGTGGATAGAGCGTCAGCCTGTGGACCAAAAGGTCCCTGGTTCAATTCCAGTCAAGGGCACATAACTTGGTTGCAGGCTCCTTCCCAGCCCAGGCCCTGGTCAGGCCTTGTGCAGGAGGCAACTAATCAGTGTGTCTCTCTCACATTGTTTCTCTCTGTCTTTCCCTCTCTCTTCCACTCTCCCTGAAAATCAATGGAAAAATATCCTCGGTGAGTATTAACAAAAAATAAAAAAATAAGAGGCCTAAGACCAGGCACTAGCACCAACCTGCCTTGTTTCACAGCTTGGCCTCCCCTGGGAACTTCCAAGACCAACACAAGTAGCAGCCACCTGCAGATCATTCTGTAGCTCCTGCTGGGTGACCTCAGGCAGTGGCTTACTTTGTACCTACTAAGAGGCCCCAGAGCCAGTGCACCTGGTAGACAGCTTCAGACCATACCAGATTCAACTCTACACATTCACAAGCAACACATTCAAGGGACAGACTCAGTGAGCACCAAAGCCCCACTGAAGCAAGTCCTGCACCATAGGGGTGTCTCCTGCACAGCAATTCTTCCATGTAGTAGCAGCTGGTCCTCACAGCCAATTGGCCTGGAAGTCAAGTCCTCCCAGTGACACCAACAGCAATCAAGGCTCAACTACAACAAGACTATGCACACAGCCCACACAGGGGTGCACATAGAGCTCCCAGCTTAGGTGACTGGGGAAGCTGAGCCATTGGGCCCTGCAGGACAACTATTACAAAAGGCCTCTCTACCAATTCCAGGAGATATAGCATCTCTACCTAATACATAGAAGCAAACACAGGGAAGCAGCCAAAATGCAGAGACAAAGAAATATGTCACAAATGAAAGAAACAGAAGCAAGCAAACTACTGGATACAGAATTCAAAACAATAGTTATAAGATTGCTCAAGAATCTTAAGGACAGCTTCAAGGTACTTAGTGAGAATTTCAAGGATCTTTGTGAGAATGTCAAGGAAATTAGCAAGAACATCAAAGACATGAAAAAGGAACAGGCAGAAATTAAGTATACACTCACTGAAATAAAAATAATTTATAGGGATTCAACAGTAGAGTAGAATCACATCAATGATTTGGAATATGAGGAAGCAAAAATCACACAATCAGAAGAGCAAAAAGAAAAAAGAATCCAAAAATATGAAGATAGTATAAGGAGCCTCTGGGACAACTTCAAGCATACCAACATTAGCATTATGTGGGTGCCAGAAGGAGAAGAGAGAGACTAAGATATTGAAAACCTATTTGAAGAAATAATGACAGAAAACTTCCCCTACCTGGTGGAGAAATAGACTTACAAGTCCAGGAAGCACAGAGTCCCAAACAAGAGAAACCCAAAGAGGCATCATAATTAAAATGCCAAGGGTTAAAGACAAAGAGAGAATCTTAAGCAGCAAGAGAAAAGCAGTTAGTTACCTACAAGGGAGCACCCATACGACTGTCAGCTGATTTCTCAACAGAAACTTTGCAGGCCAGAAGGGAGTAGTAAGAAATATTCAAAGCCACTCAGCCACCTGCAGCCACATCCTCCAGTGCCAGTGTGTATGCCCTGCAGCGCTTAGTGGAGCAGCTCAAGTTGGAGGCCAGCGTGGAGAGGATCAGGATCTCTCAGGTGGCTGCCAAGCTTCAGCAGAACTGCATGCAGAATGCCTGCAAGGATGCCCTGCTGGTCGGTGTTCCAGTGGGCAGCAACCCTTTCCGGGAGCCCAGATGCTGTGCTTTACTCTGAAGACTGGAAAGAAGTTCACTAAGGAAGCCTTTAGGCACAAAGTGATGAATGACTGCCTCCAAGTCTCACGGAAACATTTTTCTCTAACCAAATGACTTACATATTCAGACCTTCCCTGTGGCCTGGCCCTATAGCCAAGATTCTACAGAAATTGATGAGTTTCAACTCAAATTACGAAACTGGGTGAAGGGGTAGACTTTTAAATAATAATGGCCTGGTTTGTTTGGTGAAGTGCTTTATACTTAAGACAAACAAAAACCTTACCACCAAATATACAAAAATGCACCTCTTTCATAAGTGAATTATTAGTGTTTCTAGGCCTGAAATATTATGTATGTTTTATTTACTGGATATTTACATTTTGGGAAGGAAAACATTTTTATTAAAAATTTGAATATTTGTAATTTGTTGTTCCTAAGATTTTTACACCATAACAAAATGTGTTCTTTTCTCATGAATTTATAATTTCTAAATGAAGGCAAGACAGTGTCAAATTGGGGGGAAGAACAGACTTTATTAATCAAGTGATGTCTTGATTTTTGTAAGTGAGAAGATTATTTTCAAAATAACACTAAATATGGAAGCTGTTTCTTAGCAAACTTGTTTGGAAAGATTAATGTGTTGTGTATTAGATCTTCCCATTTTGTGTATGCCACAGATCTGATCTTTGTCTTCTTAAGTTCCTCTACTTTATAGTTGTGGTTATACTTTAAAAAAAATACTACATTATTTCATAACTTTCAAATATGTTTAAAATGTGACTTACAGAACATTGCAAATGATTAAAAGCCAAGCAATGTGAAAATCTTACAAGCTAAATGGATTCTTAATGTCATAAGTGTTTTACTTTGATGATGTGCCTTTGATTTAATTTGAGACACTTTAAAATGGATACTTTATTTGTATTTGTAATAATTTTTGAAGAGCTTGGAAATAAAATTTCTGCTTAACTCAAAAAAAAAAAAAAGGAAATATTCAAGTGATGAGTAGTAAGGACCTACAACCAAGATTATTCTACCCAGCAAAGCTACCATTTAGAATTGAAGGTCAGATAGAGAGCTTCACAGACAAGAAAAAGCTAAATGAGTTCATCACCACCAAACCAGTATTACAAGAAATGTTGAAGGGCATTCTTGAAGAAGAAGAAGAAGAAGAAGAAGAAGAAGAAGAAGAAGAAGAAGACGAGGAGGAGGAGGAGGAGGAGGAGGAGGAGGAGGAGGAGGAGGAGGAGGAGGAGGAGGAGAAGGAGAAGAAGAAAAGAAGAAGAAGAAGAAGAAGAAGAAAAGAAGAAGGAGGAGGAGGAGGAGGAGAGGAGGAAGAGGAGGACAAGGACGAGAGGAAGAAAAATGTGAACAATAAAATAGCAATAAAGCCCTAACTGGTTTGGCTTGGTGGACAGAGCGTCGGCCTGTGGACTGAAAGGTCCCAGGTTTGATTCTGGTCAAGGGCATGTACCTTGGTTGTGGGCACATCCCCAGTAGGAGGTGTGCAAGAGGCAGCTGATCAATGTTTCTCTCTCATCGATGTTTCTAACACTCTATCCCTCTCCCTTCCTCTCTGTAAAAAATCAATAAAATATATTTTTAAAAATAGCAATAAATATATATCTCTCAACAATAAAGATTTTTTAAAGAAAATTTACTCTAAAGGGAATGGAATCTGCTAATTCAGTACAAAATACAATATAAAAACAGTACTCCATTTATTGTGATGTACACAAAATCAATATTAATTTTGTTGGTTCTTTTATTTCTAAGATGCAGTCAGCTTTCAATATACCACATTATTTGGCCAGAAATTTAATTCTCATGTTTCTCCCTCCCTTCTCAAATCACATATTGTCTTAAGCAGTCAAAAAGTAAAGCCTTAAGAATGTTCTGGGGTTTACTTTTCCTTGTGAGTAACAGGCAGAAGTTCGCTGGAATCATCATAAGTGATGCAACTTGGTTTCTGTTTTGTTTTTTTAATTGATGAGAGAGAGAAAGAAGCATCATTTTGCTATTCCACTTATTTATGCATTCATTGGCTGATTCTTGTACGTACCCTGGCTGGGGATTGAACCTGTAACATTGGCATGTTGGGACAACACTCTATCCAACTGAGCTACCTAGCCAGGGCCACACTTGGTTTCAGTCTGTTGTTAATTTAAAGTTCTCCTGTTGAAAAAGGCTATCGAGGGTACTGGCTCACAGCTGTGATTAATCTGGCTGAGTGCTGGTGCTGTGATTGTTCCCTCACATGGCTGCAGCTGAAACAGCAGTCTGTCACTAAAATAAGCGTAACCTGTTGAGTGCCTGGACCAGCGTGTAATTGCATAGAGAAGTGATAACGGAAGTTAGGGTCCTCCCAGTGGTCACCCGGATCTAGATGACTGTGAAAAGTCAGGGAGAACCAGAGAAACATTGTCCTGAAAAGCAGGGTGGAGGGGTGTCTGTCCTTTCTAGGCAAACATTAGAATTCATTTACCTTCATCAAAATCCGCATAATAATTTCTGAGTTCAGCTCCTGTTGCATAGTCCCTCCTTCTACAACCAAGATTTCTGTTGGGATAAACTTCCTATCGCCAATGATTAATAGTTTTGTCAGAGATCTTTTCATAACACTTTCCACATGAATGCCTCAAAGGGTCACTGTTCAAAGATAAACTGAGGCCATGGTGGGGTAGCTCAGTTGGTTAGAGCGTCATCCCCATACACAAAGGTTGCGGATTGTGCGTTGCAGGTTTGATCCCTGGTCAGGGCACATACAAGAATCAATCAATGAATGCATAAATGGATGGAACAACAAGTCAATGTTTCTCTCTCTGTCACTCTAGAAATAATCATAATAAAATAAATAAATAAAAGACAAACTAAGGTATATTAAAATTGTAGAGTTCATTTGAGCACACATTAATTGGAATCGGGCAGTGCCAAACCAAAAGTGGTTAGCAGCGCTCCTTGGACGGGACCAGGAAAAGACTTTTATAGAGAAAAGGCAGAAGCAAAGCAAGGATTGGCTATCAGAAAACCTTTCAATTTGTAACCGTGAGGTATTTACAGGCTTAGGTTTGGATTTGCTTACAGAGGCCACCATGGCGTTAAAGCCACCTCAGTCTATGGCCTCTTTGTTTAACTAGTTTAACATCACCAACATTGAGCAGTAGGAAAACAAAATAAATAACTGTCTGTGTAGTACTGTTTAAAATGCTCATCATTTGTTTAAGAGCCTATGCCTTTATTATAAGAAATAGTTAATAAACTATATTAACTGAGGTTGGGTACCACACAAAAAGTAGCTTTATTATGACAGAATTCAAGGGAAGGCTATACACCTGACTTTGTCTTCTCTGCGTACCGTAGTCATGACTGTATTTGTTACATAGTATTATCCCCATTTGAGAATCTACTTTTTTTAACATTCTCAACAGGGTTTTTTAATGAAGATAGCAAAAATGTCACCAGTACCAAGTATTCCATAAACACTTGGAAATAAGATGACTCACTCTAAAATCAACTCATAATGCATTAAGACATAGGCAAGGTCATCCCCAAAACAATAATTCTCAAACTTTTTGTACATTAGATTTTTGTTGGTTTAAAATTTATATTTCCAGACCCCATCCCCAGAAATACTCATTCAGACCATCTCCCAGAATGAGATACAGGAATCTGCATTTTAAGTTGATTTTTTTAGAGAGAGAGAGAGGAAGGGAGGAAGAAAGAAGGAAGGAAAGAAGGAAGGAAGGAAGGAAGGAAGGAAGGAAGGAACGAAGGAACGAAGGAAGGAAGGGAGAATGTCAGAGGCAAATGCTGGCAGTGACCCCTCAGCCTGGACTAAGGGAGAGAGAGAGCCCTAATCTAACCCAAGAACTCTCCCTGCCTGGTCAGGATGGCAGATATTTCCACTGTGAAGATGGACACTTTACATCATCTTAGTTGACATCATTAAACATCTGAATTATAAACCTAACACCCCTCATTCCAATTTCTGTGGTCACTAAGCAAATTCCTCTTACAGAATTTTACTTTTCACATAGCCTGCCTTTGCTGATGGCCAAAGGCCGCCAGTATTTGGTCCCCCCTGGCCCTTTTAATAACAATCAGCTGGCAGTCATTTTGGTTTCTCCATCATTCTTTGAGTTTGGTTCATGTGACTTCACCCAGGAGAAACATTCCACTCTCCACCATTCCTGAGTTGATACATTAGGTTTCTGTACTTCTAGAGCTTAGGAGCACATTCTCAACTATAACAAATTTTCCAATGAATTAAATTCTCAGACCTCCTGGGAATATGCTTGGCAATACCTGACCTCACAAATGATTCAGACCTTCCTGTTGAAGCCTCCTTGCCAAGAAGCTGTTGAGAGTGATAGAATCCACTTTTGGTGAAGGGCCTCTAGGCCATTTACAATACTAGTAAACTTTAATCTTAAAGGGCCAGGGTAGGTTCTGATATTAGTCCCCAATGGCTCTCATCAGAGCCTGAATATGCAACAGGCAAGATAGGCGTGAGAGAAGGACAAATGTCAAGTTCTCACATCAGCTGTGCTGCTTATTCCAAATATGGTCACATTCTGAGGTTCCAGGTAGACATATCTTTTGGGAGGACACCACACAACCCACTGTATCAGAGAAAAGGCTTCTTACCCAATGCCATGTTCCATTCAGCCATGCCCTTAGCAAATGCTGACCAAGAAACCAAGTTTTCTTTTTTAAATGGTGCTATGGGGTGACTGATGCTCAGAGGAATAGCTGAGGTTTGCAAACAGGCCTGCCAGATCACAGGGCAAACTCAAAATCAGAAGTGCTTTTCTTTATGTTCTAAATATTGCAATTATTTTTTAGTCTCTCAAACTTAAAAGGCTTCCCTGAAATATTACATTTCATTATAGTGTCAAATCTCAAGAGTTCATGCAACCAACCTTTTTGTAACTAAGAGCTTCTACATTCACTTAGGGCAGGAGATCCTGACAGCAAAGACCTTGAGAGGAACACGTGGGGGAAGTCTGCACCAGACCATGCTCAGGAGTCCTGGTTTGTAGGGAGAGCAGTGCAATGGGCAGGCAGGTGGCAAGTAAGACAACAGAGCAGCATCAATACATCGGATGGCGATCCATGATTTGAGATTTTAGGATCTTTTAATGCAAGCTGAGAGGTCGCCCATCTCCTATTCAGACAGATCATTGCCCTTTGGAATACAGCCTTCCACACCAGAATGTTCTTTTCATCCTATTTTGCTATTATCACCAACAAGAGTAAAGAAACAACCAGAACCCTCCCTGCTGCTCAGTTATTGGAAGGAGTAATGAAGAAGACAAATAGAATGAGCTTAACATGATGTGACACTTCTAATTGAATTGTATTGCTTTTTTGTCCCATTCTTTACCTTTTAGGTCCAGACGCCCTGATATACTGTATATGCACAGAGGGAAAAACAACATTGATCTCTATACCCAATGAATTCATGCCTTTTCCCATGTGCCACAAAAGCATTTGTATTTCTAAATCACTATTTGCACCAACCTAAGAAAAGTTTTCTTTTTAAATATGTTTTTACTGATTGTTTTAGAGAAAGAGGAAGAGAGACAGAGACAGAGAAGAGAGAGAGAAATGAGAAACCTTGATCAGTTGCCTCCTGCACGCACCCGGACCAGGGATTGAACCTGCAACCTGAATATGTGTCCTGAATGGGGATCAAATTGGCCACCTTTTGGTGCACAGGATGATGCTCAACCGACTGAGCCACACTGGCCAGGGCTAAGAAAAGTTTGTCAGGAATCCAAGATGGTGGCAGAGTAGACGGAAGCTATACTCACCTCCTCCCAGAACCAAACTGGAATTACAACTAAAATATAGAGTAATCAACCTGAAGACTAGCTGAAGAGAAGTCTTATAACCAAGAACTTACGGAAGAAGCCACATTGACACTGGTAGGAAGGGCAGAGATGTGAAAGGGCTGGCCCCAATCCCACAGGTGGCAGCTGAGATTCCGAAGGGATATCTCAGCTGTGGGGATTCCTCTGAGATGAGTGGGGTCTAAATCCAAAGCTGAGCTTTCCAACCCAAGCCCCAGAGCCAGGAAGAGGCACCCACATACCATCTGGCTGTGAAAATTAGCAGCGATTCTGTCTGTCAGGGAGAGATGGGAGTGACACAGGCACCCTCTTAAAGGTGCCCAAAATCTCGTTTGTAGCCATTCACTCTGGGCTCCAGCAGAAGGAGAGCAGAGCCAACTAGAGTAGCATGAAAACAGACTGAAGTTTGTGGCTCTGGGGAGAGAGCTGAAGGGACAACTACCAGGATCCTTGTGTTGAGTCACTCTCTCACACTGCAAGTGCCATCTTTCTTGGTGAAGCACCCCCCTCCATATGGCATCACCCTGGGAGTATGCAATACCCCATCCTCTGGACTCCCCGTCACCCCACCCTGTGGAGTTTGTGCCCTGCTGAACAGTTAGCTGCCTGGGCTGGAGTATAAAGATCTGGGCAGACCCAGTGGTGTCAGTAATTGAATGCTATAGTTTTGGGGCAGAGGCCATTCCTCCCAATTTCCCACACACCTGACTAGGGCCTTCGCCTTACAAGAGATCTGCTAGCCTGTCTCCAGGCTCCAGGTAGCCCTGCCCGCCCGACTCCTGGTGGCCTTGCCTTGCCAAGGTCTGGGCAGAATCTTGTCATCCGCAAATAATGAGTTTTACTTCTTCCTTTCTAATTTGGATGTCTTTTATTTCTTCTTCTTTTCTGATTGCTATGGCTAGGATTTCCAATATTTTGTTGGATAAGAGTGATGAAAGTGAACATCTCTGTCTTGTTCCTGATCTTAAGGGAAACAATTTTCATTTTTTGCCCTTGAGTATGATGCTGGCTGTAGGTTTTCATATATGGTCTTTATTATATTGAGGTATGATACTTCTATCAACCTGCATCCTCGGAATAAATCCCATTTGGTCATGGTTATGATCTTTTTAATGTGTTGTTGGATCTGGTTTGCTAATATTTTGTTAAGGATTTAAACATCTATGTTCATTAGGATATTGGCCTATAGCTGTCTTTCTTTGTAGTGTCTTTATCTGGTTTTGGAATTAGGATGATGCTTGCTCATGAAAGGAATTTAAAAATGTTCCTTCCTCTTGAATTTTTGTGAATAGTTTGAAAAGGATAGGTGTTGGTTCTTCTATAAATGTTTGGTAAAACTCACATGTGAGAGCGGGACATCGATTGGCTGCCTCCTGCACGACCCCTACCACAGATCAAGCCCACAACCCAGGCATGTGTACTGACCAAGAATCAAACTGGCAACTTTTCAGTGCATGGAATGGTGCCCAACCAACTGAGCCACACTGGCCAGGACAAAAAGAAGGAAATCTTACTTTTTGTGACTGCAGGGATGAACCTGGAGAGGATTATGCTAAGTGAAGTAAGCCATTCAGAGAAAGACAAGTATCACATGATTTCACTTATATATGGAATCTAATGAACAAAATAAACCAGCAAACAAAATACAAACAGACCCATAGGTACATAGAACAGACTGACAGCTGTCAGAGCAGAGAGTGGTTGGGGGACTTGGTAAAAAAGGATTAAGAAAAAAAAGTCATAGACACAGACAACAATATGGTGATTAGCAGTGGGAAAGGGGGGATGAGGGGAGGTAGAAGAGTATTAAGTGGGGATAAATCACTTGGGATGGTGAACACATAACACAATATACAGATGTTGTATTATAGAACTATACACCTGAAAAAAATATATAAGTTTATTAACCAATATCACCCTAATACATTCAATTAAAAAAATGTTTTTCTAACCATCCTTAAAGAGTGTATTCTTCCTAAGAACCTAATATTTACCTCATACATTCTTATGGCATCCTAAAGATATAACAAATTATTATCATCCCTAGTTTTCAGAAAGAAAAATAAAGGCATACATTGAATGGGGGTGGGGCATGATTAATCTGTAGAGAACATGAATGACTTGTCCATAGTAATAGGGTCAGTAACAGAACCAGGACTCACAACTTGTTCTCCAGGCCAAACTAAAATGTCTGCTAAAACATCTGACACAGAAGAATAAGTTAAATGACACCACTACAAAGAAATCTGAAAAATCCAGGATGTATTCCTTAGATAGGACAAATGACCTGGTGGAATCAACAAATCAGTGAAAGTAGGAGATGGGAGATGAGCACTGGCATAGGAGAAAAAAAAACACACTTAAGAGATAAAAATTAAATGCAATGTGAGGACATTTTTGGATAATACTTTGAAAAAACAACTATTAAAATACATTTTAGGCCTGGCTGGGATGGCTCAGCGATTGAGCATGGACCAATTAACCAGAAGGTCATGGTTCAATTCCTGGTCACAGCACATGACCAGGTTGTGGGCTCAATCCTTGATACAAGGTGTGCAGGAGGCAGTTCATCAATTATCCTCATTCTTATTTCTACCTCTCTCTCACTTTCCCTTTCTCTCTGAAATCAATAAAAATATATATTTTTTAAATACATTTTAGGAATGATCAGGAAAATCTGGATATAGACTGGCTATCAGATAATATTAAGGAATTCGTATTAATTTTGTTAAAGGTAATCATGGTGTTGTTGTTTAGGAAAATGTCTTTAATTTTTGGAATATAATGGTGTGGTGCCAGGGCTTTCTTTAAATACGTTCCTTACGTAGAAAAGCTTCAGCAGGAGGAGAGTCTGCCAGGCTAAAGGGAGGGGCATGCCCACAGGCTCAGCAAATGCCATGGTCCTTAGCTTGGAAGTGACCACATCAGATTGTCATTTTAGGGAGCTCACAAGCAGAGGGTGGGTTTGAAGAGGAGGTACCAAAGAGGTGGGTCCAGAGAGGAGCCCTTAACAAGAGTCAAGATGGAAAAATGAGGAGGTCCCAACCGCGGGCAGTGGTGTTAGAAGGGACTACCTACAGAAAAAGAGATAGAAAGGCAATACATTTAGAAGAGAGAAAAAAAGAGAAGGGACTCAATGATTGATTAAATATCTTTATGTCTTGCTCATCTAACAGTCCAGTTTGGGACTTCGTCCTCATTTCAGACTGGCTGATGGCAGTTCTTCAATACGTGACTTCCAAGGTTGCCTGAGCTGAGGCCAAGCCCGACTATAAGAAAGGGGGAAAGAGCTGAGGCCAGGGCCAGAGATTTTCTCTGAGGAGAGTGAATCAGTTGCTCCCAACATTTCTGCACATATTCCATTGGTGGAGAGCTGAGTCATGTGGCCAGACTTTGTTGCAAAGCGGGAAGTAGGAGCTGGGAAATGCAATCTCTGGTAAAGCAATCAAGATCCCCGCTACCATTCTACTTCTGAGCGAGAATGGAAAAATGGAGATTGGTGGACAGCCAGCAGTCTCCCCCACTGTTTTTCTTCACTGAGTAAATGCCTTTATGAGTAACTCCTGATTCCTTTTTTTTTTTTCCAAAACAAAGTGTCCAGCTTATTGCTAGATCAGATGAATGCTTATTTCAAATTGTGATTGTTATAAAAACTAATTAATATTAGCTTATATGATAAAATTACCATTATCCTATTGTGTATAATGTGTTTCCTGAATTTATTGATGCTATGTTAATATTGAAATAAATAGACATTAGTAGTCAGTGCATATATTTGATATACCTTTGTTTTCTGCTTTAGGATAGTACTTAATTCTTTAAGTACGTGAGTGTGGGAAGCAAAATAGTAAATTAGTATAATGATAAAGAGAGAGAAATACAGGAAGGTGTTATATGTCATTTATTAGATTACTCCCATCTATTTTTAGTGGTAGTATACATAAAATAATTTTTAAGTATAAAAAACACTTTGATAATGACTCATTTAATTACACTGTTGATTTTTCTCTTAAGCAAATTTTATATTTTATGTTTTCTTGCATTAATTCTATCCTTTCCTTTCCCTTATATTTTTCTTTTCTATTTTTCTAATGTATTTTAAAAATATGTTCAAGTGTACGATTGCTTTGTAAAAATACCTATATATTGTGTGAGATAACCATTATCACTTTTTTTTCAGTACCTTCTCATTAAATAAAGAACGCTGAGAATGACATAACAGTTGCCAAAGAAACAAAAGTCATCCTGGTTATTTCTGTGCTGGGATGGCTCACGGCTTGCTGTTGCTAAAAGCAAATAAGGTATAGCCAAGAAGCTGTGCTGTTGTTACTTAGTAGGAAGGAAAGTTCGGGGCATATACAAGGTTCAAGATGACCTTCAAGGAGAGGACAATGTCAGCGAACTGCCAGTCACACACCAGGGGAATAAAATGTAGAATGACAGTTAAATCTTCTTTCCCCCGGTAATTTGTGCCACCTGGTCATAAACAGAAACAGTAGCTCAAGAAATATCTGTCCTTTCACCACCAGCTATTGCCAGGTCCAACTTGGCTAATTGCTTGAGTTTCTGAAAATCAGGGACTATTTCAGAAACCTCATGAAAATAGATATGTGCAGTTTAGAGGTCAATGAAGCCAGCATTGTGCATGCCCAGATGTGACCAGGCCTCTGTCACATGAACTCTGGCAAGTTAAACAGCTGTGCCTTACCCTTTGAGGGAGCTAAGGGTGCCCCCAGAGCACCAAAACTCTGGGAGGCTCCACAGCAGACTCTTGGGAAACGGTTTAAGAACAGGTGTGAAAGATGCCCCCCTAACCTGCAACGTTATCATTGCAGCTGTTGACAAGATAAAGTAAATACTCTACACCTAAACTCTCAGTGAACTTAACTTCACAGTTTATTGACTTGAATTCCCTGACAGACCATGCCAGGTGCATGGGATACACAGATTTAGGAGGCCCAGTTCAGTGAGGAAGATGGTTATGTAGATGGATGATGACAGTGCCTGGGGAACAGTGAAGGCCAGATCCTAAAGAAGGAGCTAAGATACCTGCCTGCAACTCAGGAAAGGCTCCCAACCACGAGTGCTGGAACTGTGGCAGACATGGAGCAAGAGAATTCTGCTAGCTTATGCTGAACCCAGACAACAATGAACAATCTGCATATGACTTGTGAGATAACCGTCATTTTTTTTGCAGTTTCATTGGAAAAGGTAAATAATAATTTTAATGGCTACCATTTATTGAACTAGGCACTGTGCTAAACAATATACTGTCCTATATAATCCTATATAATAAAGAGGTAATATGCAGATTGACCATCACTCCAACACACAAGATGGCCTCCCCCATGTGGTCAAAGATGACCACCCCCATGTGGACACAAAATGGCTGCCACAAGATGGCCAGCAGGGGAGGGCAGTTAGGGGCAACCAGGCCTACAGGGGAGGGCAGTTGGGGGCGACCAGGCCAGCAGGGGAGGGCAGTTGGGGTCGACCAGGCCAGCAGGAGAGGACAGTTAGGGGGAACCAGGCCTGCAGTGGAGGGCAGTTAGGGGCAACCAGGCTGGCAAGGGAGGGAAGTTAGGGGTGACAGGGCCAGCAAGGAAGGGCAGTTAGGGGTGACCGGGCCAGCAGGGGAGGGCAGTTGGGATGACCAGGCTGCAGGGAAGGAGAGTTAGGGGCAACCAGGCTGGCAGGGGAGGGCAGTTAGGAGCAATCAGGCTGGCAGGGGAGTGGTTAGGGAGTGATCAGGCTGGCAGGCAGAAGCGGTTAGGGGCAATCAGGCAGGCAGGCAGGTGAGCGATTGGGAGCCTGCAGTTCTGGATTGTGAGAGGGATGTCCCAGATTGGAGAGGGTGCAGGCTGGGCTAAGGGACACACAGTGCCCCCCCCCCCCCCCCCCCATGCATGAATTTCATGCACTGGGCCTCTAGTGTGTGTGTGTGTGTGTGTGTATACACACATACACACACACACACACACACACACACACACACACACATATATATTTGTCTGTATATATATGGTGAGGCAAAAGTAGATTTAGAGTTATTCATATGAAAAATAATACAATAATCTATAATAATAAAAGCATAATATGCTAGTTAGACCGAACATCCTTCCAGACGTCCTTCTGTCCTTCCAGACGAAGCCGGGCTGCAGGGAAGCTCAGGTCCCAGGTGCCAGAGGGAAGCCGGTGCCAGCAGCCAGGGAAAGAAAGGCCTACTCTTGCACAATTTTGTGCATCGGGCCTCTAGTTAATAAATAATAATATAAGAATAAGCTCTGTGTTTCACCTACAACTATAAACCTACTTTTTCCCCACCCTACATATACTCACACTAGGGCTAAGCAGTATACATACATATGAAGTCTACTTGGCCTGCCATAACAAAGGATCACATGATGAGTAGCTTAGCAACAGAAATTTATTTTCTTGCAGCTCTAGAAGCTGGAAGTCCAAGATGAGGGGTTGGTTTCCTCTGAGAACTCTCCTCTTGGCTTGCAGATGCCTACCCTCTTGCTGCCTCTTCACATACTAGTAGTTGTTTCTCTGTGCAAGTGCCCCTGGTATGTCTCTGTGTGTCCTAACCACCTCCTCTTCTCTTTTTTTCTTTTTTTAATATATTTTATTGATTTTTTACAGAGAGGAAGGGAGAGGGATAGAGAGCCAGAAACATCGATGAGAGAGAAACATCGACCAGCTGCCTCCTGCACACCCCCTATTGGGGATGTGCCCGAAACCAGGCTACATGCCCTTGACTGGAATCGAACCCAGGACCCTTCAGTCTGCAGGCCAACGCTCTATCCACTGAGCCAAACCGGTTAGGGCTCTTGTGTTTTTTTTTAATGGCTTCCTCTTTCTTTCTTTCTTTTCTTTCTTTCTTTCTCTTTTTTTTTTTTTTTTTTTATTGATTTGAAAGGGAAAGAGGAAGGGGGAGAGAGATAGAAACATCAATTAGATAGAAACATCAACATCAATCGGCTGCCTCCTGCACCATCCCCACTGGGGACAGAGCCCACAACCCAGGTATGTGCCCTGATCGGGAATAAAACATCGAAATCCTGTTGCATTGGTGGATGCTCAACTACTGAGCCACACTGGCCAGGCCTAACCTCCTCTTCTCATAAGGACACCAATCATATTGGATTAGGGCCCACACTAATTTTAACTTAATTACCTCTATAAAGGCCTTATCTCCTAATACAGTCACATTCTGAGGTACTGGGGATTAGGGCTTCAGCATATGAATTTTGGAGGCCACAATTCAGTTTATAACACACTAGAGGTCCGATGCATTGATTAGTGCACCAGTGGGGTCCCTCAGCCTGGCCTGTGCCCTCTCCCAATCTGGGACCCCTTGGGGCATGTCAAATAGCCAGTTTCGGCCCGATCCCTACAGGCCCAATCCAGACAAGAGGGAGCCCTTTCCTGTGTGTTGAGCATGTCCCCTGGTGGTCAGTGTGTGTCATAGCAACTGGTCGATTGGTCATTTGGTTGCTTAGGCTTTTATATATATAGATACATTGTATGTATGTATTTAAATATATAGTTTAATCTGCAACAACCTAGAATAATATTGCTACTCCCTTTTACAGATGAAGAACAGAAGCTCAGAAAGTTTTAACAAGCTGAAAGTGACATAAAATAATATTAAATGTCGACTGTAATTGAAAATATTTTAAAACGTTTTTTTAATGAAACCAGCATCACCCTAATACCAAAACCAGATAAAGACAACACAATGAAAGAGAACTTCAGGCCAATATCCCTCATGAACACAGATGCCAAAATTCTCAACAAAATTCTAGCAAATCGGATCCAGCAGTACATCAGAGAGATCATACACCATGACCAAATAGGATTTATCCCAGGGATGCAAGGATGGTACAATATCCACAAATCAATAAACGTGACACATCACATAAACAAATTGAGAGATAAAAATCACATAACCATATCAATTGATGCAGAAAAAGCATTTGACAAAATCCAGCATCCTTTCTTGATAAAAACTCTCAGTAAGGTGGGAATAGAAGGATCATACCTCAACATAACAAAAGCCATATATGACAAATCCACAGCCAACATCATACTCAATGGGCAAAAACTAAAACCATTTCCCCTAAGAACAGGAACAAGACAGGGATGCCCACTCTCACCACTCCTGTTCAACGTAGTACTGAAAGTACTAGCAATTGCAATTAGACAAGAAGAAGAAATAAAAGGCATCCAAATTGGAAAAGAAGAAGTAAAACGATCCATATTAGCAGATGACATGATACTGTACATAGAAAACCCTAAAGACTCCACCAAAAAATTATTAGACTTAATAAATGAATTCGGCAATGTAGCAGGATACAAAATTAATGCCCAGAAATCTATGGCATTTCTATACACCAATAGTGAACTTACAGAAAGAGAGACTAAAAACGCAATCCGGAGAAACCAAGATGGCGGCATAGGTGAAACACCTAACCTGCAGCCGGGCACAACAATTTCAAAGGCACAACTAGAGGTCAGAACGGACATCGTCCAGAACCACAGGAGAGCTGGCGGACTGAAACGCCCACAGCTGGGGGGAAGGAGAGGGCCACGGGGACAATCGGGGGAGCCGTAAAAGCCTGAGGTATGGAGAAACTGGCGGAGACACGAGCGCGCGCGCCTGCGGGGAAGATGGAGCCGGAGAGGAGGGGGCGGCTGACGGCCTGGCCGGCGTTCACTGGCAGGAAGGAGATAAAGGCTCCGGAGTGCGCTAAGCGCCGGCTCCGACTGCACTGAGCGCCAGTTCCGGGCGAAACCCTGGGAAGCCAGGCGCAGGCTGGGGGAATGAATCTGGGCTGTGGGGCGCAGGCACAGAGGAGCGGGGGAAGGCAGAGCTCCAGAGGCGCGCACGGGAAGGGGCGCAAAGGACGGACTGTTGCCTGCGCCACTGAACTGCCCTAGCGGGAAGGAGACATAAGCTCAGGACCGTGCTGAACCCCAGTTCCGACTGCACTGAACCCCAGTTCCGGGCGAAACCCTGGGAAGCCAGGCGCACGCTGGGGGAATGAATTTGGGCTGTGGTGGCGGAGGCACAGAGAAGCGGCGGCTCCAGACGCGCGCACTGGAAGGTGCGCAGAGGACGGACTTTTGCCTGCGCCACTGGGTGGCCCTGCTGGGAAGGAGACAGGGACGCCAGACTGCGCTGAGACCCAGTTCCAACTGCACTGAAACCCAGTTCCAGGCGAGAATCTGGGAGTCCAGATTCATTAGGGGAGGGACTGGACTGTTTGGCAGTGGGCGAAATTCCAGGGCGCGTTTCTCTCAGAGGTGTTTGCAAGGAATACAGAGGGACACAGACACAGGAGCCTCATAGGGCGGGGCTGACAGGAAGCCAAGGTTGTAGGCTCCACCCTGTAGCTCCGCCCCAGCCAAGCTGAGCAGAAGCTTTTTCCTGCTGAGTGCCTCAGGTAGTGGCTGACCCACACTGCATTGGAGACCAAGAAACGAGGGCATCTAGTGGTTGGTGTGAGATGACACCAGATTTCAATCACTTGCATAAGGGAGGCATTCTAGAGGCAGACTCAGTGAGCGCCAAGGCATTGCTGCATCAAGACCCGGCCCACAAACATGTCTCCTGCACAGCAACTCTTCCTATATGGTCAAAGAGGGTCCTCACGGCCAATTGGCCTGGACGACAATTCCTCCCAGTGACACCAACAACAATCAAGACTTAACTGTACAAAGGAGGACCAAGATGGAGACATAGGGCGGCAGCCTGATCGTTGCCTACCACAACAATATTGAGACTACGACGGGAGAGCAGAGCAGACACCAGCCAGAAAGACCGGGGGGCTGGCTGAGCAGATGCTCTACAACTAGAATAAAAGAGAGGGGTACGCGGGATGATGCTGATGCCGGTGACCCAAGGTCCACACTTTAAGAACTATGGCTCAGGCGACACAATGGTGGCCTGGAACGTGCTCGGCGCAGTTCCCCCGGCGGTCCCCGGCTGAGGGGACGGCTCCACTCGCTGCCGAGCACGGACAGACGAGCCCCTGGGAGACATGGGGTGGGAGACTCCGTGCTTGCTGACCTCCGAGTCCTTCAAGAATCTCAATGCCCCGAAGTGGCCAGGTGCGCACGCTCAGCGACTGGCCACCGTTGCAGACCCAAGGGCCGACACAGCGACACCGGACCAGCCCACCGCCGGGCACCGGGCACACCGGAGCCTTGCCGAGCCCGCCGCCCAACGAGTTCTGCGGCAGCCGCCCTGGAGCTCTGAGAAAATGACCGAAGGAATTGCTGAGAGGGAATTGACCAACAGGAATTGGGATCAAGAAGACGAAACCCCGCTGAGACCCGAGTCCAGGCGAGCCTGCGAGCCTCTGGGCTCAGATGTGGTCACACGCCTCTGGGTCTAGGTGAGGCCTCACGCCCCTGGGTTTGGGTGAGGCCACACGCCCCTGGGTCCAGGTGAAGCTGGATTCCGGGTTCGGGTGAGGCCATGTGCCCCTGGGTCCGGGCGAATCTGAACCCTGGGTCCGGGTGAGGCCGTGGGCCCCTGGATCCGGGTAAGGCTGGGTCCCGAGTACGGGTGAGGCCGTGAGCCCCTGGATCCGGGTGAGACCACGCGACCAGGGGTCTGAGAGAGGTAACGCGCCCCTGGGTCCGGGTGGCTTCGTGCACCTAGGTCCAGGTGAGGCCACGTGCCCCTGGGTCTGAGAGAGGCCACGCACCCCTAGGTCCAGGCGAGACCATGTGTCCCTGGATCCGGGTGGGGCCTCGTGCACCTAGGCCCGGGTGGGGCCGCGTGCCCCTGGGTCTGGGGGAGGCCAGGCGTCCCTGGGTCCGGGTGAGACCGTGTGTCCCTGGATCCGGGTGAGACCTCGTGCACCTAGGCATGGGTGAGGTCACGTGCCCCGGGGTCTGAGAGGCCAAGCGTCCCTGGGTCCGGGTGAGACCATGTGTCCCTGGATCCGGGTGAGGCCGCGTGCACCTAGACCCGGGTGAGCCCAAGTGGCCCTGGGTCTGGGAGAGGCCAAGCGTCCCTGGGTCCGGGTGCGACCATGTGTCCCTGGAGCCGGATGAGGCCTCGTGCACCTAGGCCCGGGTGAGCCCAAGTGGCCCTGGGTCTGGGAGAGGCCAAGCGTCCCTGGGTCCGGGTGAGACCATGTGTCCCTGGATCCGGGTGAGGCCTCGTGCACCTAGGCCCGGGTGAGCCCAAGTGGCCCTGGGTCTGGGAGAGGCCAAGCGTTCCTGGGTCCGGGTGAGACCATGTGTCCCAGGATCCGGGTGAGGCCTCGTGCACCTAGGCCCGGGTGAGCCCAAGTGGCCCTGGGTCTGGGAGAGGCCAAGCGTCCCTGGGTCCGGGTGAGACCATGTGTCCCTGGATCCGGATGAGGCCTCGTGCACCTAGGCCCGGGTGAGCCCAAGTGGCCCTGGGTCTGGGAGAGGCCAAGCGTCCCTGGGTCCGGGTGAGACCATGTGTCCCTGGATCCGGGTGAGGCCGCGTGCACCTAGGCCCGGGTGAGCCCAAGTGGCCCTGGGTCTGGGAGAGGCCAAGCGTCCCTGGGTCCGGGTGCGACCATGTGTCCCTGGAGCCGGATGAGGCCTCGTGCACCTAGGCCCGGGTGAGCCCAAGTGGCCCTGGGTCTGGGAGAGGCCAAGCGTCCCTGAGTCCGGGTGAGACCATGTGTCCCTGGATCCGGGTGAGGCCTCGTGCACCTAGGCCCGGGTGAGCCCAAGTGGCCCTGGGTCTGGGAGAGGCCAAGCGTCCCTGGGTCCGGGTGCGACCATGTGTCCCTGGATCCGGGTGAGGCCGCGTGCACCTAGACCCGGGTGAGCCCAAGTGGCCCTGGGTCTGGGAGAGGCCAAGCGTCCCTGGGTCCGGGTGCGACCATGTGTCCCTGGATCCGGATGAGGCCTCGTGCACCTAGGCCCGGGTGAGCCCAAGTGGCCCTGGGTCTGGGAGAGGCCAAGCGTCCCTGGGTCCGGGTGAGACCATGTGTCCCTGGATCCGGGTGAGGCCTCGTACACCTAGGCCCGGGTGAGCCCAAGTGGCCCTGGGTCTGGGAGAGGCCAAGCATCCCTGGGTCCGGGTGAGACCATGTGTCCCTGGATCCGGGTGAGGCCGCGTGCACCTAGGCCCGGGAGAGCCCAAGTGGCCCTGGGTCTGGGAGAGGCCAAGCGTCCCTGGGTCCGGGTGCGACCATGTGTCCCTGGATCCGGATGAGGCCTCGTGCACCTAGGCCCGGGTGAGCCCAAGTGGCCCTGGGTCTGGGAGAGGCCAAGCATCCCTCGGTCCGGGTGAGACCATGTGTCCCTGGATCCGGGTGAGGCCTCGTGCACCTAGGCCCGGGTGAGCCCAAGTGGCCCTGGGTCTGGGAGAGGCCAAGCGTCCCTGGGTCCGGGTGTGACCATGTGTCCCTGGATCCGGATGAGGCCTCGAGCACCTAGGCCCGGGTGAGCCCAAGTGGCCCTGGGTCTGGGAGAGGCCAAGCATCCCTGGGTCCGGGTGAGACCATGTGTCCCTGGATCCGGGTGAGGCCGCGTGCACCTAGGCCCGGGTGAGCCCAAGTGGCCCTGGGTCTGGGAGAGGCCAAGCGTCCCTCGGTCCGGGTGAGACCATGTGTCCCTGGAGCCGGATGAGGCCTCGTGCACCTAGGCCCGGGTGAGCCCAAGTGGCCCTGGGTCTGGGAGAGGCCAAGCGTCCCTGGGTCCGGGTGTGACCATGTGTCCCTGGATCCGGATGAGGCCTCGAGCACCTAGGCCCGGGTGAGCCCAAGTGGCCCTGGGTCTGGGAGAGGCCAAGCATCCCTGGGTCCGGGTGAGACCATGTGTCCCTGGATCCGGGTGAGGCCGCGTGCACCTAGGCCCGGGTTAGCCCAAGTGGCCCTGGGTCTGGGAGAGGCCAAGCGTCCCTGGGTCCGGGTGCGACCATGTGTCCCTGGATCCGGATGAGGCCTCGTGCACCTAGGCCCGGGTGAGCCCAAGTGGCCCTGGGTCTGGGAGAGGCCAAGCGTCCCTGGGTCCGGGTGAGACCATGTGTCCCTGGATCCGGGTGAGGCCTCGTACACCTAGGCCCGGGTGAGCCCAAGTGGCCCTGGGTCTGGGAGAGGCCAAGCGTCCCTGGGTCCGGGTGCGACCATGTGTCCCTGGATCCGGATGAGGCCTCGTGCACCTAGGCCCGGGTGAGCCCAAGTGGCCCTGGGTCTGGGAGAGGCCAAGCATCCCTCGGTCCGGGTGAGACCATGTGTCCCTGGATCCGGGTGAGGCCTCGTGCACCTAGGCCCGGGTGAGCCCAAGTGGCCCTGGGTCTGGGAGAGGCCAAGCGTCCCTGGGTCCGGGTGTGACCATGTGTCCCTGGATCCGGATGAGGCCTCGAGCACCTAGGCCCGGGTGAGCCCAAGTGGCCCTGGGTCTGGGAGAGGCCAAGCGTCCCTGGGTCCGGGTGCGACCATGTGTCCCTGGAGCCGGATGAGGCCTCGTGCACCTAGGCCCGGGTGAGCCCAAGTGGCCCTGGGTCTGGGAGAGGCCAAGCGTCCCTCGGTCCGGGTGAGACCATGTGTCCCTGGAGCCGGATGAGGCCTCGTGCACCTAGGCCCGGGTGAGCCCAAGTGGCCCTGGGTCTGGGAGAGGCCAAGCGTCCCTGGGTCCGGGTGAGACCATGTGTCCCTGGATCCGGGTGAGGCCGCGTGCACCTAGGCCCGGGTGAGCCCAAGTGGCCCTGGGTCTGGGAGAGGCCAAGCGTCCCTGGGTCCGGGTGCGACCATGTGTCCCTGGATCCGGATGAGGCCTCGTGCACCTAGGCCCGGGTGAGCCCAAGTGGCCCTGGGTCTGGGATAGGCCAAGCGTCCCTGGGTCCGGGTGAGACCATGTGTCCCTGGATCCGGGTGAGGCCGCGTGCACCTAGGCCCGGGTGAGCCCAAGTGGCCCTGGGTCTGGGAGAGGCCAAGCATCCCTGGGTCCGGGTGAGACCATGTGTCCCTGGATCCGGGTGAGGCCGCATGCACCTAGGCCCGGGTGAGCCCAAGTGGCCCTGGGTCTGGGAGAGGCCAAGCGTCCCTGGGTCCGGGTGCGACCATGTGTCCCTGGATCCAGGATGAGGCCTCGTGCACCTAGGCCCGGGTGAGCCCAAGTGGCCCTGGGTCTGGGAGAGGCCAAGCGTCCCTGGGTCCGGGTGAGACCATGTGTCCCTGGATCCGGGTGAGGCCTCGTACACCTAGGCCCGGGTGAGCCCAAGTGGCCCTGGGTCTAGGAGAGGCCAAGCGTCCCTGGGTCCGGGTGCGACCATGTGTCCCTGGATCTGGATGAGGCCTCGTGCACCTAGGCCCGGGTGAGGCCACGTGCCCCTGGGTCTGGGAGAGGCCAAGCGTCCCTGGGTACGGGTGAAGCCAGATCCTGGGTCCGGGTGAGGCCGTGCGCCCCTGGATCCATCCGGGTGAGGCTGGGTCCCAGGCCCGGGTGAGACCACGCGCCCCTTGGGTAAGGGTGAGGCCACGTGCCCCTTAGTCTGGGTGATGCCGTGCCCCTGGGTTCGGCCGAGACCAAACCAGAGGGAGTCGGACCTCCATTACCACCATTTGTCCACCATCCAGAGCTGAGGGGTCAGTGCTGACATGTACACATAAGGAACTACTGGACATTGAAATTGGGTCTCAAAAGAACTGTTGGTCCAGGGGGAAGCTCGCTACAGATTGATTCATTTGCCTGTCAGCATAACTATTATTGCTCGTCTCACATTGAGTTCTTATTAGTATATATCTAGTGACATATGATCTCGCTCATCTAGGGGAAATGATGAACAACATAGACTGAGGAACAAGAACAGAACCAGAAGCAAGGAGGCATCGATCGGACTATCGGGCCTCAGAGGGAGGATAGGGGAGGGTAGGGGGAGGGTGGGGGGAGGGGGAGAGTTCAACCAAAGGACCTGTATGCATGCATATAAGCCTATCCAACGGTTAAGTTCAACAGGGGATTGGGGCATGCGTGGGGAGAGGGGTGGGATGGGAATGGGGGGATGAGGACAAATATGTGACACCTTAATCAATAAAGAAATTAAAAAATAAAAAAATAAAAAAAAATAAATAAAAAAATAAAAACGCAATCCCATTTACCATCGCATCAAAAAAATTAAGATACCTAGGAATAAACTTAACTAAGGAGGTCAAAGACCTGTATGCGGAAAACTACAGGACACTGAAAAAAAGAGATAGAGGAAGAAATAAACAGATGGAAGAATATACCGTGTTCGTGGATTGGTAGAATCAACATGATTAAAATGTTCATACTACCCAAAGCAATCTATAGATTCAATGCACTCCCCATTAAAATACCAACGGCATATTTCACAGACCTAGAACGAACTCTCCAAAAATTCATTTGGAATAAAAAAAGACCCTGAATAGCTGCAGCAATCCTGAGAAAGAAGAATAAAGTAGGAGGGATCTCAATACCAGATATCAAGCTGTATTACAAAGCCACTGTCCTCAAAACAGCCTGGTATTGGCACAAGAACAGACATATAGATCAATAGAATAGAATAGAGAACCCAGAAATTGACCCAAACCACTTTGCTCAATTAATATTTGACAAAGGAGGCATGAACATACAATGGAGTCAAGACAGTCTCTTCAATAAATGGTTTTGGGGAAATTGGACAGATACATGCAAAAAAATGAAACTAGACCACCAACTTACACCATACACAAAAATAAAATCAAAATAGCCGAAACCGGTTTGGCTCAGTGGATAGAGCGTCAGCCTGCGGACTGAAAGGTCCCAGGTTCGATTCCGGTCAAGGGCATGTACCTTGGTTGCGGGCACATCCCCGGTGGGGGGTGTGCAGGAGGCAGCTGATCGATGTTTCTCTCTCATCGATGTTTCTGACTCTCTATCTCTCTCCCTTCCTCTCTGTAAAAAGTAAATAAAATATATTTTTAAAAAAAATAAAAATAAATAAAATCAAAATGGATAAAGGACTTAAACATAAGACAGGAAACCATAAAAGTACTAGAGGAATACACAGGCAGCAAAATCTCAGACATATGCCAAAGTAATTTCTTCACTGATACTGCCCCTAGGGCAATGGAAACTAAAGAGAAAATAAACAAATGGGACTACATCAAAATAAAAAGCTTTTGCACAACAAAAGAAACCATCAACAAAACAATAAGAAAGCCCACTGTATGGGAGAACATATTTACCAATGTTATCTCGATAACATTAATCTCCAACATTTACAGGGAACTCATACAACTTAACAAAAGGAAGATAAACAACCCAATCAAAAAATGGGCAACGGACCTAAATAGAACCTTTTCAAAAGAAGACAGAAGGAAGACCAAGAGACATGTGAAAACATGCTCCAAGTCACTAATCATCTGAGAGATGCAAATCAAAACGACAATGAGGTACTATCTCACACCTGTCAGAACAGCTATCATCAACAAATCAACAAATGACAAGTGCTGGTGAGGATGCAGAGAAAAAGGAACCCTCATGCATTGCTTGTGGGAATGCAGACTGGTGCAGCCACTGTGGAGAACAGTATGGAGTCTCCTCAAAAAACTAAAAGTGGAACTGCCATTTGACCCAGTGATCCCACTTCTAGGAATATATCCCAAGAAACTAGAAACACCAATCAGAAGGATATATGCACCCGTATGTTCATAACGGCACAATTCACCACAGCTAAGATTTGGAAACAGCCTAAGTGCCCATCAGCAGATGAGTGAATTAAAAAATGGTGGTACATCTACACAATGGAATACTACGCTGCAGTAAAAAAGAAGGAATTCTTACCATTTGGAACAGCATGGAAGGAAATGGAGAGCATTATGCTAAGTGAAATAAGCCAGTCAGAGAAAGATAAATATCACATGATCTCACTCATTTATGGAATATAATGAACAACATAAACTGATGAACAAAAACAGGTCCAGAGACAGAGAAACATCGATCAGACCATCAAACCTCAGAGGGAAGGTAGGGGATGGTGGGGGAAGGGGGAGAGATCAACCACAGGACTTGTATGCATGCATATGAGCCTAACCAATGGACACAGATAACAAGGGGGGGAGTGATGGCACAAGTGGCGGGGCGGGGGGCAATTGGGGGATAGGGACACATATGTAATACCTTAGTCAATAAAAATAATTTTTAAAAATTTAAAAAACAACATTTTTTTAAAAGAAAGGTTTAACAATATGTCTATCACACGGTTGTGTCAGGAACTGTGAACCCAGGATGGTCTGCCTGCAAAGCCCACTTTTTAACCACTGTGCAATCCTTTGAAGGGAGAGAAAATAAGTAGCTAGTTATGAAAATTCTTCTGTGTTACCTGGTCTCCATTTTCACACTGAGCAGTGCCATCAATTGAACCAACATTTATTGTGCACTTACTACACGTCCCAGGTAACACTAGAATGGTTTGAAAGTTGTAACTCTTCCATGAAAAAGTTCCAGAATTAAGTTGGAAGTAATTTTCATATTTGTAAGAATTGTGCACTTCTCCCAGACAGGAAATCTATGGGAGGAAATGCAGAATTCTGTCAAGTTCAAGGGTCTTTAGAGATATGAGAGCGTATTAGCATTTAAAATCCAGTCAAAGAACATGGGCTTATATACACAGTAAGAAGATAGAAGAGTTGGTAATAACTTGAATCTAAAAAATATGTGGCTACCCTCGTTAAGTTATGAAATCACTGACATAACAACTAGTCTCAGGTCAGGTACTCCTCCATATTGCAGACATGGATCCTGCTGCATTCCTCAAAAAATTATCTTGAGAAGGAAATCCCTAACTGCGATCGATCGTTCTTTAGTGGGTAAGCACACTTAATCTCAGGAGGATTTAGAAGTATAGAAATGTTTGATAGAAGGAAACTTGTATTACTAATATCCTGATGCTAAAGAATCTGTACATATTAATACTGCAGTACTCATAACACTTAAGAGAATTTGGCCTATTAGAGTTATTTGTCAGCATTGTAATTCCTACTTCATACTAGTATATACAATTGAGGAGTTCATTTCAACTTACAACTTTAAATTGAAATTTTACAGAGTTTGTATATAATATTGGCGCCTATAATTAAGGCTGGCCATATTATATGTTTAATTATCAGATTTTTAGGAATGAAGCATTTGGAAGGTTTAACATATTTATTGGTCATAATTGCCGTTTCAAGTATGTAGAAGTTTATGTAGCTTTGTAAAAGGGACCAAATACGTATTATTCGAAGCCCAGCTTTAAAATATTGAGATTTGCTAGATTTATAAATAGAATGATATGTCTAAACAGACCTTCAGAGAAAAAACTTGATTTTTTTGATATGCAACCTAAATGAATGACAGGGAGTCAGAGAAAGGAGCTGCATGGAGAACTGAAGATGAGCATGAGTTTGTTCAGCAGATTAAATGAAATGTGACAGCATGGCTACAAGTAATTCGGCATCCCTGAGTCAAAAATTGAGTGGAAAATAAGCACAGATGAGTAGGCAAAGGCCAGATCACGAAGGCACTGTTTCTGTTTTAACCTATTGGCAATGGTGAGGCATGGAAGAACTTTCCTCTGTTTTGGTCTGATTTTCCTGTTACAGAGATCACACCGGGAAAACTAAAGTCAACCAAGACAAAAGACAAGAAAATGACTGCCGTCCAGGTAAGAGATTTTGGAAAGTGAGAGGGAAAATGAGGGCAGAACATATAAGATCAAGCTAATGGCAAAATTAGTACCTAAAGCACATTCTCTTAGGCCATGTACATTTTGCAGGAGGTAGGCTGAAATTTTTATCAAATAGAAGAATGTACGGAAGGGAGGGGGGAAGGGAAGAAAGCTGAGTCAAATTGAGGTGAGACACCTGGGCCAGAAGAATGTTATAGGCGTCAAGGATAAATGGATGGAAAGCGGGGAGGGGGGACATCTGTAATACTCTCACCACTCAAGATTTTTTTTAATAATAAATAGATGGTAATTGAAGCCATAGGTATAAGTGAGATTCTCCAAAGAGAGCATGTAGAAGATAGGGGCGAGAACAAGGCTAAGGTTAAAATCAGGGAAAAGTCCACACTGAAGATGTGGGGAGCAGAAAAGGAATCAGGTCAAAGTGACAGAATACTTAGCCAGGTGGGTAGGAGGTAATCCAGAGAGGGAGGTGTCAGGTGTCAAGTGAGGAGAGGCTTTAAGAAGGCAGAAGCAAGTGAGCTCAGATGTCAGAGAGAAAGACCCATAAGACAAAAACTAGTATTGTGTGCATCTGTCCAGCCAGATGTGTGAAGATCATACCACCTTCTCCTTTGTAACATTTCTGATAAAATAATAAAGGGTAAAGGAGTTTTCTTTTCTTCAAATTGCCTTCCTATATTTTCTTTATTGGCCTGAGATCCATTAAACTACTTGACCAATAGTATTTGTCCACGACCCCCTCTCCAAAATTTGACCCTCAGTGACCACTTCTGCCTTAAGAAATTCTGCCCTTCGCTAACTTCTGTGAGTTAGCCCTTTTGTGGGTTTTCCCCCTCCTCTCTCCTCCTCACTTCCCCTACCTTTCTCCTTTTCTTTCTCTCACCCTCTCACTGCAGGCATTTCTCAAGATTCAGTGTTTACTTCTCTGTTGGTATTGTTCCACACTCCTGGAATAATTCTGCCGGACTGATTTAATTTCCTTCTTCAGTTATAATTTTTTTTGGCTGATATTTCCTAGAAACCACAAAATGTTGCTATTGTAGTTGTTCAATACATCATTGCTGGGAAAGATGTATATGTCCTACATTCAGAATCACAGATACAAAGTGCCTCATCCATTATTCCCCTCTTCTCTTTTTCTATTATTATTTTCAAGTAGCTCTAGGCAGCTTGGTGCTTCCAAGCTTCTGGGACCAGTGGCAGGAATAATAATGACTTATCCAACTGTAGCAACAAATCCAACCACACAACCACTATTCCTGCAACTGAAAATTATGTATGGTCCCGCCTGCTAGAGTTCACCCCGAGAATATACTAGACCTGCCAAGTAGTCAGCACTGCCCATGCAGGTGGGTTACACGGCATTAGCTTCTTATTTCAATAAAAAATAGTTTTACAATTTTATCATTTTTATCAATTCTAAGACTTACATATTTTTCACATTATAATCTCTCAGAAATTGAAGTGCATCTTACAATTATAGTTAGCAGCACTTTTCTTTGTTATTAGAATGTGAAATAATGATGTGTATTATAATCTACAGTATCACAAATTTGATGGAATTTGGGTATTTGAAAAATAAGATGCAAGAGTAAGTTAGTTTCACTCTGGGAGACAATAGGCACAGTAATTTAAAAGAGGGCTTAGAAATCACAAACTGGGCTTAAATTTTAACTCTGACATGAGCTCTAACAATTTGGCAAAGTTGCTTAATATCTCTGAGCCTCTGTTTTCTAATATGAAAAACTGAACTAAAGCACTAGCAATATCTACCACATAGGATTTTGTACAGTTTAAACGTTACTGTGTAATGTGCTTAAACAGTGCCTGGCATCTGATCAACACTCAGAACATCAGCTACCTTCTAGTCCTCTCATTTTTTCAAAAGGAAAAACGGTAAGATGCATAGAAATAATATGGATTCTTATTTTGAATGAACTAAACAAACAACTCTCTCATCACTATAATCAAATAGAAAGGAAAAAAAATAGCCTGCAAATCAGAGTTGAATGGAGTCATAAAATAGGCTAAACAGATTCCCATGCTTGTAAATCATAAGCAAGGTTTCCCCAGATGATAGATAAGTCAGTGCTGCTCCTTCCCTACCTCACACCACTAGCAGACTCACAGCATATGTGGCATATTAGACCCACGTGCGCCCATTAGGAGATCCACCTTCCCTCTGGGAGAGCCCAGGCTGGCTTCTACTTAGGAAGTCACCTTAATTAGTTGAACTGAGATACTTACCAAAATATCTGGTTTTTCTTTTGTTATAAAACTGTATACAATATAGTATGATTTTAGTAATTATACATATGGTCATAGAAAAAGAACTGGAATGATATACACCAAGTTGCTAACTAGATAGTAGGATTATGAAACTTTTTTTGTTGTTTTCTTCTTTTCACTCTATTTTTTTAAAAATTGTTCCCTTTATTTTATTTTTCTCCCATCACCATTTATCCCCCATATCAGTCTATATTTTAAATTGTTTTTTTTTTTTATTTCAGGAAGGAAGGGAGAGGGAGAGAGAGATAGAAGCATCAGTGATGAGAGAGAACTGTTGATCAGCTGACTCCTGCACACCCCCAACCAGGGATTGAGCCCACAACTTGGGCAAATGCCCCGATCGGGAATCAAACCGTGACCTCCTGGTTCATAGGTCGATGCTCAACCACTGATCCATACTCTAGTTTCTCTTCAGATCGCACAAATCTTTCACCTCTTATTCTGTTTTTTAATTTGTCAAATAGCATGTCCTCAATATCATTTCTGTCCAACATCATTTTGTTATAAATTAGCCCATGTAGGCCCTGGCCAATGTGGCTCAGTTGGTCGAGCATTGTCCCATGCACTGAAAGGTCTTGGGTTGGATCCCTGGTCAGGGCACATACCCAGGTTGATGGTTTGATCCCCAATTGGAGTGCATATAGGAGGCAACTGATTGATGTTTCTCTTTCACATCAATGTTTCTCTCTCTCTCCCTCTCACTTTCTCTCACTCTCTAAAATAAATAAAAACATATTTTTTAAAAATTAGCCCATGTAAAATTGATTCTGTTATACAATAGGTCCTCAGGTTATGTCGGAGATCTGTTCCTATGGCACGACATAATGCAATTTGCCGTAAGTCAGAACCCACCTACATAAGTACCTACATCACTCCATGGAGCACATACACAGCAGTAATGAAGTGAAACAGTAAAAAAAAATTAAAAGATAGATAACAATTCCTGATCTTTACTTGTGGTAAATAAATAATAAAAAACATAAAGCACATATGTACTTACGTCAAAATGATGGAATTTTTTTTTTTTATAAATAAATGGGAGATGGCGATGTAACCACGAAATGACATACATCGAGTCCAACATAACCAGAGGACTGCCTGTACATTGTTTTGATTAAAGTCACAGAACCTATTTGCTGGAAGCCAATTCCAGCATTTCATAATTGCAAGAGTTTCATCAAAAGGTTGATGGAACTTGGGGACTCAACAAGGGCTGAGTCACATGTGTTATCACCTGTTGGAATGGTTGAGGGCATTTCCCCCAAACCTGAAAGGGATGATTGTTTGCTGCCAGGCAGCTCAGGGCATCTTAATCTACACGTTATTGCCTCCTACTGGCCAAACACCTGAACAGCCATAGGCTATTCCCCAATCTGACAATGCTTCTGTACCCTACCCTTTGAAATATATTATCTCCACCTTGCCTTAGGACAAATTGTGTTAATAAAAAGCAAGGGTACTGAGACAAGGAGAACTTGGCTTCTTCAGCCAGGCTCCTCTGACCCCAATGCCTTTCAAAATTATCTTTCATCTTTGGATTCCTACTTAATCTATGCACAGCCTTTCTCCAGATTGCTGAACCCTTCCTAATGCTGGAACAAGAACCCTGGCACTATTAATGATGTTAAGTGAGGACTTACTGTAATTGAAATAAATGGCTTTTGTAAAAAAATTATTTAAATCTTTTTCTCAGATTTCCCAGAGGTTATTTTTATTTTAAACACACTTAGGAGACATTAATTTAGTATTTCTGATGAAGGCTATTAGGTAGTCCTCTACAGGGTATTTTGGGATAAACACAGAATGATGATACATTCATACTAACTAATGAAAAGTTCACTCCAGCAACTCAGAGTAAAATGGACCTTTCTAAATAAGTATCCATTTAGAAGAGACGAAATAATTAGCTCACACAGACACAGCTTGGGATAACTATTTTTAAGTTTATGGACAATTGGTGTGTTTTTTTAATTATCTAGCAGGCAAAGCAACATTAATATCTGTCATGCGCCCTAGCTGCTTACTGCTTTGGCTCAGTGGATAGAGCATCATCCTGAGGACTGAAGGGTTCTGGGTTTGATTCTGGTCAAGGGCACATGTCCAGGTTGCGGCCTTGATCCCCAGTAGGGGGCATGCAGGAAGCAGCCGATCAATTACTGTCTCACATCATTGATGTTTCTATCTCTCTCTCCCTCTCCATTCCTCTCTGAAATCAATTATATATATATATATATATATATATATATATATATATATATATATATATCATCGAACATATCTTACCAAAGAGACAAACAGCAGTAGTCGAATGCAAGAAATAAGCTTCTTTCCTAATCCTATCTATGTATTAGTCCATGTATAAGCTGAGCTGTTATAACAAACTAGAGGCCCCATGCACAAATTCGTGCACAGGTGGTGTCCAGCTGGTGGCCGAGGGGGAGGGGGCGTGGGAGGTTGGCTGGCTGGCCCCGGCCCCGATTGGGGGGGGAGAACAATTGTGGCAGGGGGCTGGCTGGGAGGAGGGGCCGAGGGAGGCCAGCCCCACCCCCATTGGGCTAGTTGGCCTGCCTCAGTGCATGTCATAGCAACCGTTCGTTTTGGTCATGCCGGTCGCTTGGCTTTTATATGTATACTAGAGGCCTGGTGCACGAAATTCGTGCATGGAGGGGGAATGTGTGTCCATCAGCCCAGTCTGCACCCTCTCCAATCTGGGACCCCTCAAGGGATGTCCGACTGCCCGTTTAGGATCGGGCCTAAACGGGCAGTCAGACATCCCTCTCACAATCCAGGACTGCTGGCTCCCAACTGCTCGCCTGCCTGCCTTCCTGATTGTCCCTAACCGCTTCTGCCTGCCAGCCTTATCACCCCCTAACAACTCCCCTGCCAGCCTGATTGATACCTAACTGCTCCCCTGCCAGCCTGTTTGCCCCTAACTGCCCTCCCCTGCAGGCAGGCCTGATCACCCCTAACTGCCCTCCCCTGCAGGCCTGGTCACCCCTAACTGTTCTCCCCTGCAGGCCTGTCCCTCCCAACTGCCCTCCCCTGCTGGCCTGATCACCCCAAACTGCCCTCCCTTGCAGGCCTGGTCCCTCCCAACTGCCCTCCCCTGCTGGCCATCTTGTGGTGGCCATCTTGTGTCCACATGGGGGAAGGATCTTTGACCACATGGGGGAAGCCATCTTGTGTGTTGGAGTGACAATCAATTTGCATATTACTCTTTTATTAGAGGATAGAGGCCTGGTGCATGGGTGGGGCCAGCTGGTTTGCCCTGAAGGGTGTCCTGGATCAGGGTGGGGGTTCACTTGGGGTGTGGAGTGGCCTGGGCAAGGGGCCTGTGGTGGTTTGCAGGCTGGCCATGCCCCCCAGTGACCCAAGCGGAGGCCCTGGTATCTGGGATTTATTTATCTTCTACAATTGAAACTTTGTAGCCTAGAGCAGAGCCAAGCCTTCTGCTCGCTCCATGGCAGCAACCATTTCTGTTGGGATTTATTTATCTTCTATAATTGAAACTTTGTAGCCTTAAGTGGAGGCCAAGGCAGGCCAGAGCTGTGGAAACTTGGTTTCCTCCATCTCCAGGGCAACCCTAGCCTCCTGCTCTCTCCAGCTCTGTGGCTGCCATCATTTTTGTTGGGATTTATTTATCTTCTATCATTGAAACTTTGTAGCATTGAGTGGAGGCCTGGGCCCGCAAGGGCAGGCGGAAATCTTGGCTTCCTCCATCTCCAGGGAAACCCAAGCCTCCCTCCTGTTCTCTGTGGCCACAGCCATCTTGGTTGGGTTTATTTGCATATTTGCTCCTGATTGGCTTGTGGGTGTGGCTTGTGGGTGTAGCAGAGGTATGGTCAATTTGCCTATTACTCTTTTATTAGATAGAATATAGATGGGCCCTAAAATGTTGACTCAAATAATACAGTTTAGCCAAAACCGGTTTGGCTCAGTGGATAGAGCGTCGGCCTGTGGACTGGAGGGTCCCAGGTTCGATTCCAGTGAGGGGCATGTGCCTTGGTTGCAGGCACATCCCCGGTGGGGGGTGTGCAGGAGGCGGATGGTCGATGTTTCTCTCTCATCGATGTTTCTGGCTCTCTGTCCCTCTCCCTTCCTCTCTGTAAGAAATCAATAAAATATATTTTTTAAAAAATAAAATAAAAATAATACAGTTTATTCCCCTCTCCTGTGGTTCCTAGAGGTAAGTGGGTGGTATAGAGTGGTAAGGTTGCTCTGCTCCAGTAGGCCATTTGTCTTATCATCTACAGCAGGGGTCCTCAAACTTTTTAAACAGGGGGCCAGTTCACTGTCCCTCAGACCGTTGGAGGGCCAGACTATAGTTTAAAAAAAACTATGAACAAATTCCTATGCACACTGCACATATCTTATTTTGAAGTAAAAAAACAAAACGGCAAAAACACCCGCATGTGGCCCATGGGCCGTAGTTTGAGGACGCCTGATCTACAGTCTGGGAGGGTTATATGCTCACCTCTGCAGCCAGACTCACTCACCATCACATCAGCACCCTGCCCAAAAAAGGGAAAGGAGAGGAAGTAGAAGGTGAGCAATTTTTCTTTAAGTAAGTGATGCAGCCCTGGCTGACTTGGCTCAGTGATTAGAGTGTCGGCCTGTGGACTGAAGGGTCCTGGGCTCGATTCTGGTCAAGGATAAATGCCCGGGTTGCGGGCTCAATCCCCTCTGGAGGGCGTGCAGGAGGCATCTGGTCAATGATTCTCTCTCATCATTGACGTTTCTATTTCCCTCTCCCTTCCCCTCTGAAATCAATACAAATTTTTTTTTTTAAAGTGATGCAGAAGTTGCCCATATCACTTTGACTCATGCTGAATAATAGTCCCACCTGCTACAAAAGAGGCAGGGCACTATGTTCCCTACCTGCTCACTATGGTCTGTCAATGCTAAAGCTCAGGGAGAGAGTTGAACACCACTAAACCAAGAGAGGGCGGCTGGCTGCTAGCAGATAGTTGCACTTGCTACTACAAAGAGCAATTTTTAATGGCATGTTTCTATCTTGAAATATTGCATTCTTTTCTGTCTACCTACTTTCAAAAAATGATTGATAAACATTTCAGGTGCAGCAGCCAAGCTGTGCTGGCAGCCACCAGAAGCGGAAGAGACAATGAATAGGTCCTCCCCTCGATCCTCTGGAGGGAGCTCGGCCCTGCAGCACCTTGGTGTCCGCCCAGTGATACTGATTTCAGACTTCTGGCCTCCAGAACTGTGGGAGGATACATTTCTGTTGTTTTAAGACACCCAGTTGTGGCGATGTTTACAGCAGCCACAGGAAATAAATACAGTGCCACTGTCTTTGACTTTAGAAGTTTTTTCATAATCATAGCCCTTGGGCAAATGTTTTGATTCTAGTATTACCTATAAACTGGACTTAGTGATCTGAATTTAGCTGAGCATTTACCAAAGAAAAATAAATCTCTAGATTTCTCTAGGCAAAAGAAGTGGGCTGTAATTGCTATTCAGAGTTTCATAAAAACCAGTATCAACACGGGTGCCCTCGTTGGCCTACTTGGGGAATATGGGGTTGGAAAGAGGAAAGAAAATTCCCAAAGTTCATTTTCACTCATTAACTCATTCGGTAAGTGTTCATTCATTGGACACCTGCCATGGGCCAGGCACTGTGCTCAGAATTGAGGAAACAATGATGTATTAGATAAAGTTCCCTAAGGGACTTGGTCGAGTTCAGCTTTTAGTGAATGAGTGGGAGAAAGAAAAAAGGCCTAAGATGGAATAAATAACTTTGAGAAGCACATTTTATTTTTTAAAATGTGAAATACTTTGTAACACCTCTTCAAACATTTTAATACTGTCTATGGACACACACACACACACACACACACACACACACAAAATGTTTTCTGTGGGGGGGAAAAAAGAAGCCTTCCAGAATACAGAAACCAAGCACCTGACACAGAACAAGCCCTCCGGGCAGACACAGAGATGAAACATCCCAAAACACTAGATATTACAAGGAAAAATGAACAGGGCAGATGCATTTGCTTTCTATTATCTTGTGTTTTGCAAAGGATCTCAAAATCATATAAAGGCAAAAACATGTATAGAGATCCTTAATTTCTAAAACTAAACTCTCTTTAGCAGCTGAGTCAAATGAGTTAACTAAATTAGCATATTCATCAATCTGCTTAACACAATTTCTCTATATTTAAAGCCTACTGTAACCCAAATTCTACTACAAGTTTAAAAAGTCTGAAGCTAAAAAAAATAAAATAATAAAATAAAAATAAAAAGTCTGAAGCTAACACAATTATCTTCACATAGGGAGGGGAGAAGGGGGGTCATTATCATCTAGGGGCAAACCTGAATCGCCAAGGCAGCTGATGGCATAATCAAATTATCCAGTTCAGAGGGCAAGTTGTATAACTGAAGACCATAAAGGAAAAGAAAAGCCCTTCTATATTGCTTAATAAGTTTCTGTGGCTTAATATTTTCATGTGAAATTGCCTTGAATTTTCATTTTGTTTTGCATTTTTAGACACAATCAGTGGGAATTTTTTCATTGGAAAGTGGCAAAGTGACAAGCATTCTTGCTAAAGAAACCCGATATCATGCATTCTGGCAAATCTCTTTGGACTTTCCTCGCTTCATTCAGAGATTCAGAAGGGTCTGGCAGACTGGTGGGCAGACCAGCAGGAACCCGTTTGCCTGAGGCTCTGAATAGCTTCCTGGGAAATTCAACCACCCAAGGGAAGCTCTCAAAGGTCAGGCACAAGCCTGGCCCAGGAACAATGCCTCCCCGGTCCCAGGGGAAGGGTGATTCTGAGTGCAGCCTCGTCTGTGAATTAGATTTTTCTACCAGCTCAGGCCCCATGGACTCAAATCAGAATCCTAGAAAGGGAGATAAAAAAACTACAATAGCATTTTTGACTAAAATTTGCTGATCTACTGTAGCATCACTAAAAGGGGGCTCCAGACATTATGTGTCTCTTAAGGAGATGCATTCAAAAGTACCCTGCACCTTTTATAAAGTATTCCTGCCCCAAATCATAACAATAATAACTGAAGCAGAATCTAATCCAGCTTCCAGACCTCTCTATTACCAATTTCCAGGAAACACAGGGAACGGAGAAGCATTTTAAACTGCACCATGATACAATCAGCCAAATCCAATACGTGGAACATTCCAGGGAGAAATGACTAGCTTCCTTTAACAATTACACAGTTTTTAGAGGAAGTAGTGGGGCCCTAGCCGGTGTGGCTCAGTAGGCTGTGTTGTCCCATGCACGTAAAGATTGCTGGTTCAATTTCCAGGCAGGGCACATGCCCAGGTTTCGGGTTTGGTCCCACCCCAGTCGATGTTTCTCTCTCTTCTGCTCCCTTCCTCTCTCTCTAAAAATCAGTAAAAACATATTTTTTTAAAAAAATAAATTAAATAATGGGAGTAGTGAGAATTACTGTAAGTAACGAGAGATCTAAGAGACACAACCAACTATGTGTGTGGACCTTCTTTTTTGTTTTTGTTTTGTTTTGTTATTTCCATTGATTTTTAGAGAGAGTGGAAGGGAGGGAGGGGGAGAGACACACACACAGAGAGAGAAACACAGATGTGAGAGAGACACATGGATTGGTTGCCTCCTGCACCCACCTCTACTGGGGCAGGGGATCCAACCTGCAACCTAGGCACGTGCCCTTGACTGCAAATCGAACCTGAGACCCTTTGGTGTGAGGGCCAGCACTCTAACCACTGAGGAACACCATCTGAGCAAAGGAAACAATTGGAGAAAATTGAACATGGACTGAGAATTAGATAATATATTAAGAAATTACTATTTTTTTAAAAGTATGATAATGTTATTGTGCTTATGTTGAGGAACAAAGCCCTTACCTTTTCAAGATAATGATGAAATATTTAAGGGTAAGATTATATTATGTCTGTAATTTGCTTTAAAATATTCCAGTGGAGCCCAGCTGGAGGTCACTTTTCAATTCCCAGTCAGGGCACATGCCTGGGTTGCAGGTTCGATCCCCAGTGTGGGTCATGCAGGAGGCAGCCGATCAATGATTCTCTCTCATCATTGATGTTTCTGTATTTCTCTCCCTTTCTCTTCCTCTCTGAAATCAATAAGAATATATTTTTTAAAAATTCCAGTGGAAGTGGGGGAAAGAGGAATTTGATGAAGACGAAGGTGAGTAGATAAAACGAGAATGATAAAATATTGGTAACTGTTACAGCTGATTATACTATTCTGTGTTTGAATATGTTTGACGTTTCCATAATAGAATTTTCAAAAAGTACTTAAAGCACCATTTTACCTTTCTGCTCTTTCCTCCCACTGCCCTGAAACAGAAACTCTCCGCCCTCACTCTCTTTGCCAGCTCCACAGCCCCACACTCTTATTACTGTTATGATTTGTGACACTCTCCAGATTCTCTACAAAAGCTTTTGTCCAGCTCAAATCCCTACCTCCTTCCTCAAAGTCTCTCCTGACTGATCCCCAAAATCCTGAGCCTTGTCTCCCTTCTCTGGAGTATATAACGCTTCAAGTCAGTTGGTATTCGTCATTGTTTGCTTTATTTTCTTGGTTAACTTTTGAGTGTTTTGCATCCCCAGTTGGATTTGAGGCACTTATAGGACTGGTTGTTTGTTATTCTCTTGGCTCAACAACTTCACCCAGAATCAGTCCTAAATAATCTCAACTAATTAGTGAAGCACTGGGATGTCTCTAGAAAAGCCCTGAACTAAAGAATAACACATTGAGACAAGAATCTGGAAAGCTGAGTTTGTCCCATCATTACTCAGCTTTGCAAGTGACAGAAAATTGGAATGTACGGATTGAAATAACTGGAAAGTTAAGGTGTAGATTCAGACTCCTTATGGTTCTTTCCTGGTCCCTCTCCCCCCTCTCCTTTCCTCCATCTCTACGTTTTGCTATTTGTGACACACCCAGATCCAATCAGCCTAGTTTAGAAACACTGAAAGAAGGGTAATTTTTTTCCTCCCAACATGTATATATACAAACCTCAGTGAAAGATTCTGATAGGTCCAGATTCCAACTCAGTGGCCAATCACTGTGGCTAGAGGAATGGGGCACTACAATTGGCCAGATCTGGTTCACAAGTTATCCCTGGGGCCAGGGGACAAGCAGGCCCATGAGAGGCGCATGAAGTGGGACAGTGCCCCAATAGAAGGGGAGATACAGTTACCAAAAGGATGGGGAAAGGAATGCTAGGAAGAACTCCATCACCACCATTACCATAGCCTTCGTTCTTCCCCAGGCGCACGGTCCTGGGCCAGCTATTTAATAATAACATAATAATTATCACACTTTGTATCAGAGACAGATAATGTACCAGTACTTTGTAATACAATTACATTTATGAAGTAATGTAATGTGTATACCTTATCTCCGGCCCTCTGAACAGCCCAATAAGGTTAAGGTTATTAGGCCTATTTTATAGATGAAAAAAATAAGACAAATAGTCCAAGGATATGTGTCTTTGTCAGTTTGTGCCTCTCTAGTGAAGTATCATAGACTAAGTGGCTTAAAACAACAAAAATAGCCTTAGCTGGTTTGGCTCAGTGGATAGAGTGTCGGCCTGCGGATTGAAAGGTCCCAGGTTCGATTCCGGTCAAGGGCATGTACCTTGGTTGCGGGCATATCCCCAGTGGGGGGTGTGCAGGAGGCAGCTGATCGATGTTTCTCTCTCATCGATGTTTTTAGCTCTCTATCCCTCTCCCTTCCTCTCTGTAAAAAATCAATAAAATATATTAAAAATATATATATATATTCTTCTCACAGGTCTGGAAGCTGGAAGTCCAAGATCAGGGTGCCAGCAAGGTTGAGTTCCGGTGAGACTGGAGACTTCTCCTTGCATGCTTACGTGGTGGAGAGCAATTCTCAGGCTCAGTTTTCTCATCTGCAAAGTAAAAACCTCCATTTCTGATATCTTATAATCCCGGTATTCTTTCATGAGCTTTTCTATTCCTTTGAGGTCTGAGGCAAGTTGCTGATTCTGCAGAATAGCCCACTGCAGCCCCTCCCTTGAAAAAATCTCCCTGACATTTAGTGACCTGATTATACAACTACAGTATGTCCTGTATATTGTTTTCATGAGATAAACAATATTAAATTATTCAAAATCCAAATGAAATAAAGGGTAATAGAGTTGCTGTAGAAAGCAGATCTCTGCTTTCCCATAAATTATAAATTTAGTTGTATAAGTAATCATCATAATACTAGTAATTTAGCTAACAATTATTGAGCACCTATTGTATGCCTGGCATTGGGTTATGTGCTTTACATAAATAATCTCATTCATTTATCAAAATAACACGTAGGCCCTAGCCGGTTTGCTCAGTGGATAGAGCATCGGCCTGCGGACTGAAGGACCCTAGGTTCAATTCCAGTCAAGGGCATATGCCTGGGTTGCAGGCTCAATCTCCAGTGCAGGGCATGCAGGAGGCAGCCAATCAATGATTCACTCACCATTGATGTTTCTCTCTCTCCCCCTCTCTCTTCCTCTCTGAAATCAATATATATATAACACTTAAGAAGTTAATGTTAGTATTCCCGTTAAACCGATAAGAAACTTCCCTGGCCTGTGTGACTCAGTAGTTAGTTAGTCAGCCACACACTAAGGGGTTGCAGGTTCAATCCCATGTGCATGCAGGAGGCAACCAATCCATGTATCTCTCTCATCTCAATGTTTCTCTTCTCTCTCTCTCTCTCTCTTTCTCTTCCCCCCCCCCCTCTCCGTCTACTTTCTCTAAAAATATCAATGAAAAAATATCCTCGGGTAAGGATTAACAAAAAAATAAAATGATAAAACAATAAATAGTTAAGAAACTGAGGTATGGATAGCTTAAGAAATTTGCCCAGCATACATGACTAAAGAGTGGTTAGGCCAAGATGAGAATTCTGTTGATGTGAACCCACATTCTTAGCCCCTGTGACAGGAAAGAGGGAAACGAAGGGCATAAACAAACAGAAACTAGTGAAATATGCTGAATCTTCAAATATATGTGTTATATTTGCATGTCAAATTTAATTCAACTATTTACTTAAAATAATAAAGCAACATAGCACTCTTTCAATAGTTTAAAATTTAATAAAACTAAAATCTCTCATGCTTACTATAATGAAACCAGACAATTTAGAAAAACAAAATCATTCCACTGATACCTTAGTGAATTTTAAACACATATTATAAGTTAAATCCAGAACAATGGTATTTTTATAACGCTAAAATAAACTGTAGATGAAAACACAAAGACTTAAATAGATAAAATGGAATAGGCATACATTCAGTTCAAAAACAAAATACAATGCAAAAAAAAAAGTTATGTGTACTTCAAAAATAAGAATACTTTATATATTAAGCCCTATAAGGAAAAACATGGTAGCAACAAATATATTCAGATAATTGGCAATAGAGGAGAAATAAAAATTGGATGATATTTATAGATTAATCATGTAAATCATCACAGATAAATAACACCAGTATTATCACACTGACAATATATTTTAAATGTGGAGATAATTAATCTTACAAGTCATCTATGAAGTCATTTTTAAATTCTGAATGAAATTGGAATTTCAATACATTTTTATAACAGCCAGGAACAAATTTGATGTGTTTTCAATAATTACTTAAAGCATAATTATCTGTAGACTTGAGATATAAGTTGAAAACCAAAATTAAGTAGGTGTCAGATGCTACCCTGCCTGACCTAAGCTGACTGTCCCTGGTTAAATACAGCTAGCCTCAACCACGTGAATGGAGCCAGCTGAGATTCATAGAGCTGTCCCAGCCACCCTCAGACACATCGATTATAAACACATAATTTTATGCTGCTGAGGTTTTATGGTCATTTCTTGCATAGCATTACTGCAACACTTTTAAAGCTGTGGTGGCTTTACAGCATGTCCACAGATTCTCTGAGATGCCTCCCTTGAAGAGGTGGAGCCCACTTTCTCTCCCTTTGAGTATGGGCTGGACTTGGTGATTCACTTCTAATGAGCAGAAGAGTGGAAGTGATTTTGTGTGATTTTGGAGGGTAGAACATAAAAGACTCTGCACTTGCCCTACCCAGTGTGGCTCAGTGCATAGAGCATCAGCCTGCAGACCAAAAGGTCCCGAGTTCGATTTTCAAGGGCATGTACCTCGGCTGCAGGCTCCTCCCTGGCCTTGGCCCTGGTCAGGGCGCATGCAGGAGGCAACCAATTGATGTGTTTCTCTCACATCGATATTTCTCCCTGTCTTTCCCTCTCTCTTCCACTCTCTCTAAAAATCAATGGAAAAATATCCTCGGGTGAGGATTTAAATAAATAAATAAATAAATAAATAAATAAATAAATAAATAAATAATAACCCTGCAACTCCTTCTCCCCTCTCTCTTAACTTGTTCACTATGGATGGAGAAACCAAGATGGCGGCATAGGTTAAACACCTAACCTGCAGCCGGGCACAACAATTTCAAAAATACAACTAGAGGTCAGAACGGACATCGTCCAGAACCACAGGAAAGTTGGTGGACTGAAATGCCCACAGCTGGGGGGAAGGAGAAGGCCACGGGGACAGTCGGGGAAGCCGTAAATGCCTGAGGTATGGAGAAACGGGCGGAGACACGAGCACACGCGCCTGCAGGGAGGATGGAACCAGAGAGGAAGGGGCGGCTGATGACCTGGCCGGAGTTCACTGGCAGGAAGGAGATAAAGGCTCCGGAGTGCGCTGAGCACCGGCTCCGATTGCACTGAACCCCATTCCGGGCGAAACCCTGGGAAACTCACTCACTTTCGCAACTCCGCCGCCCCCGCAGGCCGCCCGGCCCGGGAAGCTGGGGACGCCGCCGCAGCGGCGGCGCCCAGAGCCCGGCGGCCTCCCAGCACCCGTCCCCGCCGCGCAGCCCCCGCGCGCCTGGTGCCAAGGGCCGCGCGCCCCGCACACCGGACGGAGGCCCGGGCGCCCTCTCCGTGCACCTCCCGGCGGCGCTAGACTTCAGTAGAGTTGACTGAATTCAAGGGATTAAGAAGTACAAATTGGGGGGACGCCGCGGCGGCGACGTCCGGAACGCGGCGATGGTGGTGCCTGGAGCTCGGCGGCCGCCCAGCGCCCGTCCCAGCCGCGCGGCCCTCGCGCGCCTGGTTCCGCGGGACGCGCGCACCGCGCACCGGATGGAGGCCCGGGCGCCCTTTCCGTGCACCTCCCGGCGGCGCTAGACTTCAGTAGAGTTGACTGAAATGAAGGGATTAAGAAGTACAAATTGGGAAGTTTGAAAAAGATGGCGGCGGAGGTTAAAGGCTGTTCTGTTGCCTCGCACCCAGCGAAATCGGAGGGGATGAGGTGTGGAGGTGCGTGGGTCTGGCTGGTGGCGGGGGAAAGGGGCTTTTGTTCCAAACCTAGGGGAGATTAGCTCTCCATCACCCTGAAATCCATCTTCTGGCGAACCCCGGGAGACCCAGATGCCTGCGGGGAGAGGCGGGACTCTTGCGGAGGTGCGCCCAGCAATCAGTGTTTGCTGCGCTGGAGTGCGGAACGAGGGGACTTAGATACGTGGAAGGCAGAAGGACCAGACTCACAGCCATCGAGGCTCGCCGCACCATGGCCTGTTGGCGCCCTGAGACCCTGCCCCGCCCTGGGACCCGCCCCGCACGTTTTGAAGACCTGCCCTGCAAGTCTTGCAGGCACACCTGCGCCCCAAGCAACGGCTTATGCATGTGGGTGGCCTGCCCTCTGGCAGCGGACCAGATGAACTGCTGTTCTAGTCGGACTGCTCCAGGGCCACTCAGACAGGAGGAAGAAACTACAGTTTTTGCTGTAATCCTTGCTGAGTGCCTAAGGCAGTAGCTGATCTATACCCCATTGGAGACCCAGAAACGAGGGCATCTAGTGGTCTGTGGGAGATGACACCAGATTTCAACCACGTGCATAAGGGACACATTCAAGGGGAATATTCAGTGAGCGCCAAAGCTTTGCTGCACCAAGACCCGGCCCATAAACGTGTCTCCTGCACAGCGACTCTTCCTTTATAGACAAAGAGAGCCCCCCCAGTGACACCAACAACAATCAAGACTTAACTATACAAAGGAGGACCAAGATGGAGGCATAGGGCGGAAGCCTGATTGTTGCCTACCACAACAACTTTGAGACTACGACAAGAGAGCAGAGCAGACACCATCCAAGACCACCATAGGGCTGGCTGAGTAGATGCTCTACAACTAGAATAAAAGAGGGGTATGTGGGATGATGCTGATGCCGGTGACCCAAAGACCACACTTTAAGAACTACAGCTCAGGCGACACAAAAGAACTATGGCTCAGGCGATACAACAGCGGCCTGGAACGTGCTCGGCGCAGTTCCCCCGGCGGTCTCCAGCTGAGGGGACGGCTCCACTGGCAGCCAAGCACGGACAGACGAGCCCCTATGAGACATGGGGTGGGAGACTCCGCGCTTGCTGACCTCCGAGTCCGTCAAGAATCTCAACGCCCCGGAAGCGGCCAGGTGCGCATGCTCGGCGACCGGCCACCGATGCAGACCCAAGGGCCGACGCAGCGACGCCAGACCGGCCCACCGCCATGCACCGGGTGCACCGGAGCTTCGCCGAGCCGCCGCCCGACGAGTTCTGCAGCAGCCATACTGGAGCTCTGGAAGGATGGCCATGGGAATTGCTGAGGGGGGATTGACCGGCAGGAATTGGGATCGGGAAGACGGGGCCCCGCTGAGACCCGGGTGCGGGCGGGGTTGCACGCCTCTGGGCTCGGGTGTGGTCACACGCCTCTGGGTATAAGTGAGGCCTCACGTCCCTGGGTCTAGGTGAGGCCACATGCCCCTGGGTCCAGGTGAGGCCGGACTCCGGGTCCGGGTGAGGACAAGTGCCCCTGGACCTGGATGACACTGGATCCCGTGCCCGGGCGAGGCCAAGCGCCCCTGGGTCTGGGAGAGCCCACACACCCCTGGGTCCAGGCGAGACCATGTGTCCCTGGATCCGGGTGAGGCCTCGTGCACCTAGGCCCGGGTGAGCCCAAGTGGCCCTGGGTCTGGGAGAGGCCAAGCGTCCCTGGGTCCGGGTGAAGACAGATCCTGGGTCCGGGTGAGACCATGCGTCCCTGGATCCGGGTGAGGCCTCGTGCACCTAGGCCCGGGTGAGCCCAAGTGGCCCTGGGTCTGGGAGAGGCCAAGCGTCCCTGGGTCCGGGTGAGGCCTCGTGCACCTAGGCCCGGGTGAGGCCACGTGCCCCTGGGTCTGGGAGAGGCCAAGCGTCCCTGGGTCCGGGTGAGACCATGCGTCCCTGGATCCGGATGAGGCCTCGTGCACCTAGGCCCGGGTGAGGCCACGTGGCCCTGGGTCTGGGAGAGGCCAAGCGTCCCTGGGTCCGGGTGAGACCATGCGTCCCTGGATCCGGATGAGGCCTCGTGCACCTAGGCCCGGGTGAGCCCAAGTGGCCCTGGGTCTGGGAGAGGCCAAGCGTCCCTGGGTCCGGGTGAGACCATGTGTCCCTGGATCCAGGTGAGGCCTTGTGCAACTAAGCCCGGGTGAGGCCACGTGCCCCTGGGTCTGGGAGAGGCCAAGCGTCCCTGGGTACGGGTGAAGCCAGATCCTGGGTCCGGGTGAGGCCGTGCGCCCCTGGATCCATCCGGGTGAGGCTGGGTCCCAGGCCCGGGTGAGACCACGCGCCCCTTGGGTATGGGTGAGGCCACGTGCCCCTTAGTCCGGGTGACGCCGTGCCCCTGGGTTTGGCCGAGACCAAACCAGAGGGAGTCGGACCTCCATTACCACCATTTGTCCACCATCCAGAGCTGAGGGGTCAGTGCTGACATGTACACATAAGGAACTACTGGACATCGAAATTGGGTCTCAAAAGAACTGTTGGTCCAGGGGGAAGCTCGCTACAGATTGATTCATTTGCCTGTCAGCATAAATATTATTGCTCGTCTCACATTCAGTTCTTATTAGTATATATCTAGTGACATATGATCTCGCTCATCTAGGGGAAATGATGAACAACATAGACTGAGGAACAAGAACAGAACCAGAAGCAAGGAGGCATCGATCGGACTATCGGGCCTCAGAGGGAGGATAGGGGAGGGTAGGGGGAGGGTGGGGGGAGGGGGAGAGTTCAACCAAAGGACCTGTATGCATGCATATAAGCCTATCCAACGGTTAAGTTCAACAGGGGATTGGGGCATGCGTGGGGAGAGGGGTGGGATGGGAATGGGGGGATGAGGACAAATATGTGACACCTTAATCAATAAAGAAATTTAAAAAAAAAAAAAAACTTGTTCACTATGGACAGCAGGGGCGGGGCAGGAGGGTTGCTGACATGTGAGGACTCCCGAGTAGCCTATGGAGAGGCCCGCATGGTGAGGAACTGAGGCCTCCTGCCAATGTTAGTGTGAGGAGCACACCCTCCATCCCCGGCCAGGCATGCATGACTGCAGCCTCTGCGGACACCCTCACTACAACCACAAAAGAGACCCTGAGCCAGACCTGCCCAGCTCAGCCACTCCTGAATTCCTGACCCACAATTACAGTGAGATTAGAACAAAGGTTTGTTGTTGTTACCTATGGGGTTTTTTTGTCGTGTAGCAATAGATAACTAATACACCACTACGTCAGGAAATTTTACGTAGCAAGTAGAAAAGTAGGGAATGCTAACTATGGATTTGAGTGTCTTACGATCCAATTTAGTTCTGACACTACGTACCTGGAGTTAAGTGTCAGATCCCACAATTTAAGGGCTCAGTCCTACAAAACTGCCCTCACTTCTGATGCCAATATCAAGTCCCAGGTCGTCACCTGTACTGACCAACCAGCTATAAATCGAGATTCCCATGACTCCTTCCTCAGGTTCAGTAATTTACCAGGATGGCTAACAAAACACTTACATCTGATAGCTTATCCTATATAATAAAGAACTAGTATGCTAATTAGACCGAACAGCAGACCTATCAGGATGGCTAACAAAACACTTACATCTGATAGCTTATCCTATATAATAAAGAACTAATATGCTAATTAGACCAAACAGCAGAAAGACCGTCCTCTGTAGACCTTCCGGATGAAGCTGGGGCTGCAAGGGCCGAGCCTCTTGCACAAATTTCGTGCATCGGGCCTCTAGTTATATAATAAAGGACACAATAAAGAATACAGATGAAGAGATATGTAGAACCACATCCAGAAGGGCCCGAGGACAGGAGCATCTGTCCCCGTGCAGTTGGGTGGCACCACCCTCCCAGCACATGGACATGTCCACCACCCAGAAGCTCTCTGAACCTCATAGTGCAAGGACTTTTATGGAGACTTCATCATAAAGGCCTGGTTGATCATTAGCCCAGTTTCCAGAACTGCTCCCCTTTCCAGAGAATAGGAAGTTGGGCATCAGGTTTTAAACTTCTAATTGTGGCTTGGTCTTTCTAATGAGCAGCCCCCATCCAGAAGCCCACCAAGAGTGGCCTCATTAGAACAAAAGACACTCCTATCACCCAGGAAATTACAGGGATTTAGGAGATCTGTGTCAGGAACTGGGGTCAAAGACCAACTATTAACAGGAAGCACGGGTAGGAACCACTATATTTATATTTCTCACTATTTCACATACCCCACAGACTGTCTCATTGTTGGGGAGCACAAGAGACTTGGTTGGAAAGTTGTGAGGAGGACATTCTGAGAAAAGGGAAGTGTGTGGAAGGCGCCTGCCCTGTTTATGGGAATTCTGACTTAGGGGAGATTTAGGGGAGTGTTGAAGGCGGCGCCCCTAATTATCCCTTGACCTTTCCAAATAAGTCTGCCCAAGTGCAGACCCACAGGTGTTAATCCTCATGCTTAATCCCTGGATGCCCTTGCCTAGAGGACAATGTAAACACATGTGTCCTCCCAAGATTACTCACCTACAGATTGTGTTTAAAGATAAAAACTGCAATAAAAGGCTAACGAGGCAGGCAATCCAGGCTGCCTGGCTCCTTCAGCGGGCGTCCCTTAGCCCTCTCCCCCACAGTGAAACTGTCAGAGAAATCTGTTCCTCCATCATTCAGGGGCTGCTGGTCAGCCCCGGCACCTCATTTTGTGCAACACCTAGTCTTCAATCATGCCCACTTTCAGTGAATGTGTGCCAAGTGCTGGGCCCTTTATATACAAAGTACTTCATATACATTACCTCATTTCACCCTCACATAAACAATCTGAAGAGGAACTTACTTTACTCTAAACTAAGACTTAGCAAAATTATACACTTTATCAAGGTCTTATAACATATTAGTTAAAGTATTAGCTAAGCTGCTATAACAAAAAGACCTACACATACAGTGGTTTGAATAAGACAGAAATCCAGAGGTCAGTGGTAGATCTGCGTTCCTCAGCATGTAGCTTCCAGACGTGCTGCAATTATTGCCTTGCCCAGCCAGGGGCGAAGGGTAAGAGTTAGAATCAAGTGTCAATCAGAAGATGATCCAGAAGTTGCACACATCACCTCTGTCCACAACCCCTGGTCCAATTCGGCAATGTAGCCTGTAACTGAGAAACCATGTGGTCAGCAAAATCTCCAAAACATGCTTTTACTGAAATGGAGAAAAGGAAATGGATACTGGGGAGAGTTGAGTCTCAGAAGACCAAACAATAAACACAGAGCTATAATTGAAACCCTGGCCTGTTTCAATCCGGGGCCCTTTTTCTTACTCACACCGAAGTGCCTCTCTGAACCCTTGGAGAACTTTTTTCCTTGCTGTCTGTGATTTCCCTCTGATCGTTCCTGCTGAGGCCTCGGGTCCTCTTCAGGCCTGAGGGGGGAATCCCATTCCCTTACCCTCCACGCCTCCCACCCTCCCTCTTCCCCCATGACTATTACTGGCTCCTCAAGTATAAAATATCCTGTGATTTTCCTATACTCTGCTCGCACCTTTGCAAATAGTCCCTTTAACAAACTCTCCGCAGTCCCTACTTTGAGTGTGCCATCTGTTTCCTGCCAGGACCTTGACCCCTCCTCCGTGGAGCTCCACCTGCAGGACGGCGGTCAGAGGAGGCTTTCGGGCTCACAGAATGAAATATCTACAAAACTTAGAAATGTCTCCTGCTAACGTGGACCTTCCTTCCCCAATAGAAAGCACACTCCAAGGGGGCTGCGACCCTCTTTTACTACATATTCTTAGAGCCCAGCACAATGCCTAGCACATAGTAGGCTCAATAAATATCAGGTATGAATTAACACCGAGTCCTACATACACGGTAACTACACAACAAATGTGTGTCTGATGATTAAATGGCCCCAACCTTATTTATAAGGTTTTTTAAAAATGTCTATGTTGCCATAGAGATTTTTTAGAGAAAATACTGTGCAATATGTACTTTATCCAGCTATGATGCGCCTATCATCTCAAACCCTCTTGCACCTTTATGGATTTTAATACTTCCTCTTATTGCAAATGTTCACCAGATTTCTTAGTCCCCCTTTGCAATGCTTTGAAGTGGAGTCTGAAGGAAAAACTGCAGTTTGAACATGAACAGAGTTTGTAGTAAACAGGTTGCAGGCAATTTCCTTTAAATGTGGTCTTAGAAGCTAGGCATACACTGAGCACTTCAGAACAAGAAACTTACCAAGAAAAGGATATGAGATTTAAATTTTCAATCCAAAGCAAACACTACCATATTTCATTAAATCTAAGATGTCGTTGTACCAATAAAAAGAAAAAAGGGTACACGTTAAATTCTGACACAATTCTTTCTTATCACTTAGAATTACTTTTTACATGTGGAAAAAGTCTTTTAGACTGACTTAGCCATAGATTTTCTTATATATCACATGGCTCTTTTTCCATGCATTTTGCAAATACAATAACTTTTTGTTTCAATGTCAAGTCATACTGAGATTATTCTGAAGACATTGTAAATGGCAATTAAATGCATATAATTCAATTAAAGTGACAACAATATGAATAGCTATGAGCAGATTCTTGTAACCATATCACAACTACAACTTGGACGACAGTAATTGTAAGATGCCATTAACTGTAAGACGTATCTTGATTTCAGAGATGTTAAAACAGGGGGAGGGTGTAGTGTCAAAATCAATGAAATATGAGATTTAGTCCAGAAGCAAGATTCAGGAGCTGTGTCCCATATTTCATTGTTTGGATCCTTTATAAATCTTAGGGAAAGGTGGGGGGAAGACAAGGAGGAATGGGTCAGGGAGACAACAATTAAAAAATGCAAATACTCTCTAGTTTCAAATTCATCTTTGGCAAGTCAGGTTACAAATCACTTTTTTTTATCACTCACTAAATATTACATCCTACCTTATAATAGAGAAACATGCAAATTGACCGCACCTCCGCTATGCCCATGATTGGGCCTGCGAGAGGCTGGGGGCGGGACTCCGGGTGGCCGATCCGGCCGTTGAGAAGACCAAGATGGCGGCACCCAATCCTCTTAGTTCCGGGGGTCCCGGGGCGATCGCCACCCTGAGGGGGCGTGGCCAGGCCGAGCCAGGTGCTTCCCGGGGGTCCCGGGGGCGATCGCCACCCTGGGGGGGCATGGCCGGGCCGAGCCAGGCGCTTCCCGGGGGTCCCGGGGGCGATCGCCACCCTGGGGGGGCGTGGCCGGGCCAAGCCAGGCGCTTCCCGGGGGACCCGGGGGCGATGGCCACCCTGGGGGGGGCGTGGCCGGGCCAAGACAGGCGCTTCCCGGGGGTCCCGGAGCGATCGCCACCCTGGGGGGGCGTGGCCGGGCCAAGCCAGGCGCTTCCCGGGGGTCCCGGGGGCGATCGCCACCCTGGGGAGGTGAGGTGGGACTCGCCCAGCCGCTCCCAGGGTCCCTGGGAACATTGCAGGCATGTGGTTGCTGAGACCCAGACCAGGCCTCTGGCCACAGATTCATAGCTTTGCTGAGACCTAGGGCAGGGATCTGCCTCATCTGCAGAGAGACAGAGGTTCTGCAGTGCCCCCAAGACGTGGGTGGGCCCAGCCAGGGATCAAGGGGCATGGAAGGACTCCTGGCAGAGGGGCAAGGACCCTCACCCCTAAGGCGGGGGTTGAGGGATGGAGCCACCTCAGTGAAGGGGTGCTGCACTGCAGGGTACTGGACTGACTGACATGATTCAGAGAAGCTCCCAGTGCTAATGGGCCTCGCTCAGGCGGCCTTCACACTTCAGAGGCAGTGACTCCTGCTCCTGCCTTGACCCAAAAGCAAGCTCGCTACACCCTGCCCCATGGCAGAGCATGCCTAGGCAGTGAATGGGAAGCCTTCCACCTGCTTCGGAGAAGGGGAGACAGTAAAGAATGGGGGAGAGGAAAGAATGTGGAGCATCCGCAATGAAGAGGTGCTTGAGAAAGAGGCTGGGAAGCCTGACTGGAAGGTTTGTTCTATTTGCTGGGCCGCTGCCCCTTAGGAAGCGCAAAGAGCATGTCTCTGAGGGCTTCCTGTGTGCTGAGTCAAGTTCCACAGCCAACTGGAATTGGCCTCAGTTTCCTGGTCTGTAAAATGGATGAAGCGTGTCCCAGTGCCTTCACTGAGCTTTGATGGCCAATTGAGATACTATATAAAGAAAATGAGGGAAGAAGTGAGAAAGAAAAGGAAGGACAAAAAACACAAAAGAAAGACTGAACCCATTGTCACTTAAATAGGGAATATAGTCAGTAGTGTTGTAATGATGGTATGATGCCAGGTGGGTACTAGAAATATCGGGGAACACTTTGTAAAGTATATGATTGTCTAACCACTATTCTGTAACTAATATAAAACCTGAAACCAATACAAAATAATGTTGAATGTAAAGAAATGAAAATTGGAGTGAAATTTTTATAAATTTCAAAGTTTAAATAAAAGCTGTAAAGGAAGGAAAGGGAGAATAAAAAGTGTTTTTCATTTTGCCACTTCATTAAAAAGACAGTTGTCTTTATATGGTGCTTTTATACTTTTCTAAGTCATTATCTCATTTTAATTTCCGGGCAACTTAAAGACAAGATAAGTATTCCCTCCACTATTCAAAGAAAGGAAATCTTGGTGTCTGGTCCTAATGATTCAATCGTCAAGCCCTTATTGTAAAGCAGGGTTAGTAAAATTTTCTGTGCAGGGTCATATCTATACTAATAAAAGCCTTGGGGGTGATCAGGCCAGCAGGGGAGGGTATTTGGGGGCAATCAGGCCAGCAAGGAAGCAGTTAGGGGGCAATCAGGCAGGTAGGTGAGCGGTTAGGAGCCAGCGGTCCCGGATTGTGAGAGGGATGTCCCATATTAGAGAGGGTGCAAGCTGTGCTGAGGGACACCCTCCCCAGTGCACGAATTTCGTGCACCGGGCCTCTAGTATTAAATATTTGCTGCTTAATGATTGCTTAAGGTGAGGTTAATGAAGAGACAAATCTAGATCACAGAACTGTTCCAAAATACCCACTAGGAAATGCTTCATATAATTTAGGGGTGGGGAACCTTTTTCCTGCCAAGGGCCATTTGTATATTTATAACATCATTTATGGGCCAAACAAAATTATCAACTTAATACCCTGCTATATTTGGTCAAACATTTCATTAACTCACTCCTAATGCCTTGGCAGGGTCAGACCAAATGATTCCACAGATCTTATAAGGCTTGTGGGCCGGACGTTTCCACTCTAGATACACTCAAACACAAGCCTAGGTGTTTCCACAATTAACTCTCAGAAAAGATGAAACAAAATTATATTTGAGTCTGGCCAACATGGCTCAGTGGTTGAGTGTCAACCTATAAACCAGGAGGTCATGCTGGGATTCCCGGTCCGGGCACATGCCCAAGTTGCAGGCTCGATTCCCAGTCAGGAATGTGCAGAAGGCAGCCAATCAATGATTCTCTCTCATCACTGATGTTTCTATCTCTCTCACCCTCTCCGCTCCACTCTGAAATCAATAAAAATATATTTATTTTTTTAAATTATGTACTTTATCAAGGTCATATAATGTATTAGTTAAAGTATTAGCTAAGTGTTTTAAATAAGACAGAAATCCAGACAAAAATCTGAGACTGTTAACTCTCCCCAGTATCCATTTCCTTTTCTCCATTTCAATAAAAGCATATTTTGAAGATTTTAATTAAACAAATAAAAATATTTTTAATTATATTTGAGCCCTAGCCACATAGAGCATCAGCCTGAGGACCAAAAGTTCCTGGGTTCGATTCTGGTCAAGGGCACGTACCTCGGTTGCAGGCTCCTCCCTGGCCCGGCCCTGGTCAGGGTGCATGCAGGAGGCAACCAATTGATGTGTTTACTCTGAATTCGATATTTCTCTCTGTCTTTCCCTCTTTCTTCCACTCTCTCTAAGAATCAATGGAAAAATATCCTCAGTGAGGATTAAAAAAAAAGATATATATATATATATATATATATATATTTGACTCCTTATGAAGTCTTTCATGTTATAAAGTACTCTCTCTATTACTTTATTTTTGAATTACAAAATATTGTTTGAGGAAGACATATTAGCCTAACTTTAATTCATACTGGTTCATATGCTTATGGATATAACATAATGAAACTGATATTTTTAAAGGTCATAGTGTTATACATTAATTGTGCTTGGAGTTATGAAAATTATGTGTTGGATATCATTTTAATTGAGCCTTTCAAATATCAGCAAAGCAATATAGAAAGTAGTTAGGCTGTGGCCAAAATAGATGAGTCAGAAAGCTAACAGGAGAAATAAAATCCATTGGCTGTAACATTATATAAGGGGTTACTGGTGACTTATATATACTAGGGTAGAATTTCCAGTGACCCCCATCATTCATAGATTCAAAAAGTGCACTATCCCAAACAATTTCAATGGAACTACAAAGTGCTCTGAAAAACTAAGACCCTGGTAATGATGAAAGAAACAGATGCCAAGATGTCTCTAATAGTGTAAATTAAAATTTTCCATCCATATTTTAAGTAATGCATTTTATGTGTGACTTTAAATATTACATTTTAAATATGCAATAAAATTAACAATTAAATATTATGAGTAGACATTGGACTATTTCTTCTATATCCTTAGAATTTGTGCATTCAAGATGACAAAAACAAAGCTTCTCAGTATAAAAAATGGAAATAGCATTATAGTCAATGTTACCCAATGACAAGTGAGGCCATTGCAACTTATATTTGAAAACATAATTTTTATCCTGAATTAGCTGGATAATTTACCAAATGTTTTATTTCACTTGGTCTTGTTAAATGTCCCTTTTCCTTCAAAAATTAGAATGAAAACTATAAAGATAATAAGCATGAAATTATTGAACAGAAAAACTCTTAAATGACTGCATTTAAAGCTACATCAATTTATCATAGCATAGATTCTGCCTAATGAGAAATATTTTCAAGTCCAACTCAGCCTAGAAGTTTTTCTTTCCATCAAAATAAGCAAGGAAATAGCCTTTTCCCTTATGAGCTTATGTGAAAAAGACGCACATTCAACAACCACTGATGGAATGCCCTCCGTGGGCGAGATGCTGGTCTAGATGCTGCAGATACAACAGTGACAGGAGAACCGGGTCCCTGCCCTCCTGGCACTTTAGCACAGGAGACAATCAGTTGGCAATTAGCCACACAGTAGATTATTACAGTACAGGCTGAAGGAGAAGAGCATTTGTCCGGTGGGTCAGAGCACATGAACAACCAGGGAACAGTGCCAGGAGGTGGGAGACGGCATCTGCCCAGAACTGAGAACTCTACAAGTAAAAGGTACAGACTACTCCAGCCATGAAGACAGAAGAGAAGCAGTCCAAAGACGGAAGACGCTGATGTGGCCTTCCCATACTAGCAGTTAGCAGCTGTGCATCACTGCAGATTGCCCAGGACCAAACCAGACAGAGTCGGACCTGCATTACCACCATTTGTCCACCATCCAGAACTGAAAAGTCAGTGCCGACATGTACACATAAGGAACTAGTGGACATTGAAATTGGGTCTCAAAAGAACTGTTGGCCCAGAAAGAAACTCACTACACACTGATTCATTTGCCTGTCAGCATAACCATTATTGCTGGTCTCATTTTCGGTTCTTATAAGTGTATTTCTAATAGCACATGATCTCACTCATCTAGGGGAAATAATGAACAACATAGACTGATGAACAAGAACAGACCCAGAAACAAGGAGGCATCAATCGGACTGTCGGGCCTCAGGGGGAGGGTAGGGAAAGGTGGGGGTAAAGGGGGAGATCAACGAAAGGACTTGTGTGCATGCATATGAGCCCAACCAGCAGTTAAGGACAACAGGGGGGTGGGGGCATGTGTGGGGAGGGGTATGGGATGGGAATGGGGGGACGAGGACAAATATGTGATACCTTAATCAATAAAGAAATTAAATAAATAAATAAATTAAATAAAAATAAAAATAATAAAATAAAAGTAAAAGGTACAGAAAAAAGCCTTTCCTGGAATAGCATAGACAACAGACACTTAGCCACACACCCTGGAGCATGTCTACCTGTAGAGGAGGAAGTTTTACATCTGTCCCTCCAGGTTCTTCGGCTGGTCTAATAATCAGATTAACATAAAACAGATTAACAGACGAAAAACGAATTTAATCAGGTATGTACAAGGGCTGCATAAGAATGAGGCCCAAGGACAAGTGAGGCAATTGAACATTATATGCCATCCTGAACTAAGGAATGGGATAGGGGCCCGGAGCTTCAAAGGGGATGAGGATAATTCCCAGGATGATAAGAAGAACAAATGTTTAGTAATTAAATGTTCGCCCTGCCATACAGATAGGCGATTCAGATAAAAAGTTATTTCTAACCCGGCCAATGTTTCCCAATGGTTAGAGCATCAGCCCCTGCACCAAAGGGTCACAGGTTCAATTCCCAGTCAAGAGCAAGTACCTGGGTTGCAGGATTGATCCCCAGCCCCGGCCTGGGTGTATGTGGGAGGCAACCAATCGAAGTGTCTGTCTCACATCAATGTCTCTCGTTCTCTCTCTCTCTCTCTCTCTCTCTCTCTCTCTCTCTCTCTCTCTCTCTCTCTCTCTTCCCTCCCGCTCCTCTCTTCTACTCTCTCTAAAAACTTCAATGGAAAAAAATATCATCCAATGAGGATTAACAAAAAGAAATGTTATTTCTGGCAATAGTCTTTTTGGGGTCAGACCTCCTATCTAAATCCTTTTAGGTAGTTAAAAAGAGAAGTATAAGGTTTTTTTTCTATTCACCTGAAACTGTTGGCAGCAAAATGGCACCAGAATGTTACTGGCGATTGGACCTCAGTTCAGCCACCTTGGTACTTGAGTTCTGGCTTAAAAATGATTCAGAGCCATCTGAAAGATGCAAATCAAAACGACAATGAGGTACCATCTCACATCTGTCAGAATGGCTATCATCAACAAATCAACAAATGGTAAGTGCAGGCGAGGATGCGGAGAAAAGGGAACCCTCATGCACTGCTGGTGGGAATGCAGACTGGTGCAGCCACTGTGGAGAACAGTATGGAATTTCCTCAAAAAACTGAAAATGGAACTGCCATTTGACCCAGTGATCCCACTTCTAGGAATATATCCCAAGAAACTAGAAATACCAATCAGAAAGGGTATATGCACCTCTATGTTCATAGCAGCACAATATACAATAGCTAAGATTTGGAAACAGCCTAAGTGCCCATCCGCAGATGAGTGAATTAAAAAATGGTGGTACATCTACACAATGGAATACTACGCTGCTATAAAAAGAAAGGAACTCTTACCATTTGCAACAGCATGGATGGACCTGGAGAGCACTATGCTAAGTGAAATAAGCCAGTCTGAGAAAGATAAATATCACATGATCTCACTCATTTGTGAATTATAATGAACAACATAAACTGATGAACAAAAATAGATCCAGAGACAGAGAAGCATCGAACAGACTGTCCAACCTCAGAGGGAAGGCGGGGGAGGGCGAGAGGTAAGAGATCAGCCAAAGGACTTGTATGCATGCATATGAGCATAACCCATGGACACAGACAGTATGGGGGCGAGGGCATGTGCTGGGGGGTGGGAACGGCCGGGGAGAGGTCAATGGGGGGAAAAGGAGACATATGTAATACTTTAAACAATAAAGAATTTAAATTTAAAAAATAATAATAATTCAGAGCCAAGACTCAAATTATAAGTGAAAGTTGATTTAGAAAGTCACAGAAGTAGAAGAAGTGAGCCGTGGAGGAAGTAAGCCAGTGGGCTATGTAGCTCAGGAAACAAGTTACAGCGGCAAAAGAAGGGCCCTTGGAAGTTAGGAGAAAGAATGAGGCAAGGAAAGCGGCCTGGGGAAAGGGGGTGGGGAAAGTCGAGGGTGTGCTCCATAGAGAGCCAAACTGAGTCCTCCATCCTAACGGTGGGTATTTTAGGGGAGGTCCCAGGGGAGGATCTCAATAGAATCTTCATCAGCTTTCCAGGTGTGTCCTTTCAGGGTCATGGTTGGCAGCAAGGGGGTCATTAGTCAATGCAACTGGTCCTGATGTCAGCCGGGGCCGCCCTTCCTCTGGTTTTGCTGCTTTTCTAGGCCTAGAACTGAACTACAACTGAGTCCTAGGTGTTATCTCTAGAGCTTAATCCTTAAGGTCACGAAAGGGCTTCTGTGGGGGTCATAGGTCTCTCCTCTGTGAGAGTCTAAAACCACATGACTAGCCATATTCCAGGGGAGGAAAGGTCAGGGCAGGGTCTGAATTGCTCAGCCAGCAGTATGACAGATCAAGGGTTTAACCCACATGACCTTGAGCAAAATCAGCGGTCGCCAACCGGTGGTCCAGGGACCACTGGTGGTCCGTGAGGTCCGAAAGGTTGGCGACCGCTGTGCTGGGGGAGGAAAGGGTCACCCTGGGGGCGAGGTCCTTGTTTTCCCAACTTTGCCCATTGCTAGGCACCCAGCGCTTCCTGCCCGGGTGACCTTCTGTATCTGACCCATCGTCCTTGTTCTGCTCATGTCTGTCTAACTGCCTACCACGAAACTAATGTAAAACAACATTGAATGTCAAATGTAATTTAAAAATTAAATTAAATTTTAAAGGTTTTTCTGGGTCTGCTGGGTCTTGGTTGCCTTCAGCTCAATATAGTTCACATACCCAAGTGGCACATTTGGGGAGACTCGTGCTGTACCCCTTCACACCTTTACTCAGTTAACAAGAACTCTGTTATTTAATCTCTAGACGGAGTGTTTTTCCAGTATGAGAATGTGGACAAATGTTTAGGGGCCACATGCTGACCTGACAAGCTCAGGGGAGGCCTGCATGGCAGTCTTGCAAACTCAGAGACCTAAAGTCACCACAAAGGATGGTCTGAAATTAAACTTTAACTAAACGCAGTTATGGTGGGCAGTTAAGTCCTAGGCCGGTATCTTCACTGACAAGGTCAACCTTTACCTTAACTGAGCCTATCTGTCTTTTTGCATCTATGATAACATACCCTTGAAATGTCTGGGTAACTTGTAACTTCCCTTTTTCTGGAGCCCCTGGGGCACAACCAAATGTGCTGGGTGCCAGGACAGATACCATAAATTCCTTCATTATCATGTTCATTGTTCCTGCACCCACCTAAGTATGTGTCCATCATTTTACTTTTTATCCAATCCCAGGGGTTCCCCACCCCCTCACCCCCCATACCCCCTGTTTTGCTTTATCCCACCTCCTTAATCTATCACCAGTGGATTTCATGTAACCCACCTCCGTCCCTCCTTTGATGGCAATGTATAAATACTGATGTAACCCTCCAATCTCCAGAGCATTATCTCAATTCGTTGAGGTTCTGCTTCCCAGCATATGTCAACAGTTTGGCTCAAATAAACTCACAAATATTCTTTACAGGTTTCACTGGTTTTTTACGTTAACAAGAAGTTCGATTAGTAAAAAAGCAAAGGCCTCTTATAGGACGAAGCAGCCATTCCGATGCAAACTGCTGCAAAATGAGCGGCACAGGACGTTTTGAAAAGGTCAGCCGACAGAACATAGAACCTGGCTGACAAAAAAGGAGAAAGGGCACACAGCGGAGACCCTTCCCTTCGGCACATTCAGCTCAAGGTTTCACCAAGTCCCCAACAGTGAAGGATTGTAAATTAATAGCAGAACCACAATGTAGGCATTTATAGTTGTAATATATAAAATGGTGCTTCTATTCAGTGCATAGTAAATTGGATCTAGGTCTCCTTCCACGTGTGGGTTATGTCATTCTTAATTAACGCCTTTATTAGCTCTGTAAAATTGCAAGCTAATGAACCCTCAGATATTATTACAGCCATGTTCAGAGGAAAGCATTAACTGACAATGTTGGTCCAGATTCTGGTGCCTTGAAGGGGCTGACCAGGTTATCAATGGCTCTTACGTACAGATTGCTCCCTTAATAAGCTACCTGGGTGTGCAGCATGTTACAATTATTGAGAAATACTTTCCAACCAGTACCCTGGAAGAAAAAGAACATAGATTAAATCAAAGGTTTTCAGTGCTGCCAACCGTTCAGGAGGAAGCTGTCATTTTCTAGATCAGAAAAAAAAAAAAAAAAAAAAGGACATCATAGACGTACAATTTACTTTGGTTTCTCTTTGTGCTCCCTCTCTTTCTGATTAACATAAGACTCACACACCCCAGTGGTCTTTAGTGAACATACAAATTTCCCTGACATTCCTCAGCTCTCCAATCCCCTATTCTCATGCAAATTAACCCCATAAATCCTCTTTTTCCTCATTCTATCCCTATTTTAAAACATAAAAAGAACAACCCCACCACCACCCGGTAGCACCAGAAGGGGTAGAGGCTACCTGACCTTTTGTACCTTTTCCATCTCTAATTCCTAATCTGACCCTACTGTGTTCCCCCAGTGCTGCTGCCTGAAATGGTCTGCAGTGAGAGGTTTTCACTGTCCCAGGCAGTGCCCTCAGGATTCACGTTGTAAAAAGTGAGATTAAATGTTAGTAACTGCTGGCCTGGACTCCGGAATTCCATTTTGTGGCTGTGATAATGATGTATTTTCCAGGGCAGATTTTTACCTCAGTAAAGATAGTGATACCTCTCTGATAGTAGGGACGGTTTGTCAACGTAAGAAATGTCCAAACCTGTGGAGAATTTTTATGAGTTTATTTGAGCCAAACTGATGAAAATTGCCAGGAAGCAAAATTGCAATGGGTTGAGAAAGGAGAATGGCGGATTTGCACCTTATTTTACACATTACAGTCAAAGGAGGACGCCTAAGCGGTTACATGAAATCCACTGGTGATACATTAGGGAGGTGGGAGGAAGCAAAGTGGGAGACCTCTGGGACTGTGTAAAGAGTAAAATGAGTAGACACACGCTTCTTTTACAGTGGTGGGTACAGCGTAGTCAGCAGTTAACAATTAACACAACAACTATAACAATGAGGGGTGTCGTGGTCTCTGCTCGGGCGCAGTGCCTGTGCCGTGATAGGTCCGGAAAAGGAACTCACCCTGGCGTTCCAAAGGTGTGTTATCACAGATGCAAAATGACAACACAGGCCCTGGCTGGCATTGCTCAGTTGGTTGGCGTGTCGTCCACGGTGGTGGGTTTGATTCCTGATCACGGCACATATTCAGGTTAGGGGTTGCATCCCCAGTCGGGATGCATGGGGAGGCAACCAATCAACAATTAATGTTTCTCTCTCATATCAATGTTTCTCCCTCTCCTTCTCAATTCCTCCCTCTAAAATCCCTTTAAAAAAAAAAAAATAGGAGAGAGGACAAAATGGCGGCGGAATAGACGGACGTGTCCGGAGTCTTGTCCCAGAGCAGATAGAATGAACAGCTGAAACAAATAACATCCACCCCGAATTGGCGAAGGAGACTCAGCTTAAGAAGGCTAAAAGGGGCTAATTCCAATTTAACCCTGATATTTGGAGGCTAGTGATCTGAATCCATGCCAGCAAGCTCAGTGTACATTCTTTTCTTTTTTTTAATAAATCTTTATTGTTCAGATTATTACAATTGTTCCTCTTTTTTCCCCCCATAGCTCCCCTCCACCCGGTTCCCACCCCACCCCATGCCCTTACCCCCCCACCCCCACTGTCCTCATCCATAGGTGTACAATTTTTGTCCAGTCTCTTCCCGCACCTCCCACACCCCTTTTCCCCCGAGAATTGTCAGTCCACTCCCTTTCTATGCCCCTGATTCTGTTATATTCACCAGTTTATTCTGTTCATCAGATTTTTTATTCACTTGATTTTTAGATTCACTTGTTGATAGATATGTATTCGTTGTTCATAATTTTTATCTACCTTTTTCTTCTTCTTCCTCTTCTTAAAGAATACCTTCCAGCATTTCATATAATACTGGTTTGGTGGTGATGAACTCCTTTAGCTTTTTCTTATCTGTGAAGCTCTTTATCTGACCTTCAATTCTGAATGATAGCTTTGCTGGGTAGAGTAATCTTGGTTGTAGGATCTTGCTATTCATCACTTTGAATATTTCTTGCCACTTACGTCTGGCCTGCATAGTTTCTGTTGAGAAATCAGCTGACAATCGTATGGGTGCTCCCTTGTAGGTAACTAACTGTTTTTCTCTTGCTGCTTTTAAGATTCTCTCCTTGTCTTTTGCTCTTGGCATTTTAATTATCATGTGTCTTGGTGTGGTCCTCTTTGGATTCCTTTTGTTTGGGGTTCTCTGTGCTTCCTGGACTTGTAAGTCTATTTCTTTCACCAGGTGGGGGAAGTTTTCTCTCATGATTTCTTCAAATAGGTTTTTAGTATCTTGCTCTCTCTCTTCTTCTGGCACCCCCATAATTTGGATGTTGGTATGCTTAAAGTTGTCCCAGAGGCTCCTTACACTATCTTCATATTTTTGGATTCAGCAAAGAAACAGCAATCCTAAATGACTCACTAGATCAGATGGACTTAATTGACATCAACAGAACATATCACCCCAAAGCCACAGAATATACGTTCTTCTCAAGTGCACATGGGACATTTTCAAAAATAGACCACATATTGGGTCACAAGCAAAGTCTCCCCAAATTCAAGAAGATTGAAATCATATCAAGCATCTTCTCAGACCACAATGGCATAATATTAGAAATAAACTACAATAAAAACAATCCAAAAAATTCAAACACTTGGAAGCTGAATCGCATGCTATTAAACAACTAGAGGCCCAGTGCAAGAAACTCGTGCACAGGCGGGGGGGGGGGGGTCCCCCCCAGCCCAGCCTGCACCCTCTCTAATCCAGGACCCCTTGGGGGATGTCCAACTGCTGGTTTAGGCCCAATGACCGGGCCTAAACCAGCAGTTGGACATCTCTCTCACAATCCTGCACTGCTGGCTCCTAATCACTCACCTGCCTGCCTGACTGGTCACCCCTAACTGCCTCTGTTTGCCAGATTGATTGCACCTAACTGACCCCCTGCTGGCCTGATCACCCCTCACTGCCTCTGTGTGCCAGCCAAGTCACCCCCAACTGCCCCCCTGCCAGCCTAATGGCCCCTCACTACCTCTGTGTGCCGGCCTGGTCACTCCTAACTGCCCCTTCCCCCCGTCGGCCAGGTCACTCCTTACTGCCTCCCCTGCTAGCCTGGTTGCCCCCAATTGACCCCATCTGCTGGCATGGTTACCTCTAACTGACCCTGCCAGCCTGGTTACTCCCAACTTCACCCCTGCTGGCCTAGTCGCCCCTCACTGCCCCCCTCTGCCAGCCTAATCGCCCCCAACTGCCCCCCTTTCCGGCCTGGTTGCCCCCAACTGCACCCCCCACCAGCCTGATCACCCCGAATTGCACCCCCTACCAGCCTGGTTGCCACTTACTGCCCCCCTGCTGGCTTGGTGACCCCTAACTCCCCCCCTCTGCCAGCCTGGTCACTCCCAATTTCCTCCCTGCTGGCCTGGTCACCCCCAACTGCCCTCCCTGCTGGCCTGGTTGCCCCTCACAGCCCCCCGCCAGCCTGGTTGCTCCACACAGCCTGCTGTTCAGTTGTTTGATCGTCTCTTACTAACCCCCCTGTTGGCCTAGTGGTAGGCAACCATCTTGGGAGAGCGTGAGGGTTAATTTGTATATTACCTCTTTATTATATAGGATGATTGGGTTACCAAAGAGACCAAAGAAGAAATTAAAAACATGCTAGAAACTAAAGACAATAAAAACACAACAATCCAAAATCTATGGGACACAATGAAAGCAGTCCTGAGAGGAAAGTTTATAGCTCTACAAGCCTACCTCAAAAAACAAGAAAAAATGGTAGTAAATCATCTTACTCTACAATTTAAAGAATTAGAAAGAGAGCAACAAGAAAAGCCCAGAGTGAGCAGAAGGAAGGAGATAATAAAGATCAGAGTAGAAATAAATGACATATAGACAAAAAAAAAAAACAATACAAAAGATCAATGAAACCAAGAGCTGGTTCTTTGAAAGGATAAACAATATTGATGAACCTCTAGCCAGGCTCACCAAGAAGCAAACAGAGAGGACCCAAATAAACAAAACCAGAAATGAAAGAGGCGAAGTAACAACAGATCTCACAGAAATACAAACCATTATGAAAAAATACTATGAACAACTCTATTCCAACAAACTAGACAACCTGGAGGAAATGGACATATTCCTAGAAAAATACAACCTTCCAAAACTCAATCAGGAAGAATCTAATAATCTCAATAGGCCAATAACAATGGAAGAAATTGAAGCAGTCATCAAAAAGCTTCCAGCAAACAAAAGCCCAGGGCCAAATGGCTTCACAGAGCAGTTTTACCAAACATTCAAGGAAGAACTAAAACCTATCCTCCTCAGACTATTCCAAAAAATTCAAGAGGAAGGAACACTTCCAAGCTCCTTCTATGAAGCCAGCATCACCCTAATACCAAAATCAGATAAAGACAACACAATGAAAGAAACCACAGGCCAGTATCCCTCATGAACACAGATGCCAAAATCCTCAACAAAATTCTAGCAAATCGGATCCAGCAGTACGTCAGAGAGATCATACACCATGACCAAGTAGGATTTATCCCGGGGATGCAAGGATGGTATAATATCCACAAATCAATAAATGTGATACATCACATAAACAAACTGAGAGACAAAAATCACATAATCTTATCAATTGATACAGAAAAAACATTTGACAAAATCCAGCATCCTTCCTTGATAAAAACTCTCAGTAAGGTGGGAATAGAAGGATCATACCTCAATATAATAAAAGCCATATATGACAAACCCACAGCTAACATCATACTCAATGGGAAAAAACTAAAACCATTTCCCCTAAGAATAGGAACAAGACAGGGATGCCCACCCTCACCATCCTATTCGACACAGTACTGGAAGTACTAGCCATTGCACTTAGACAAGAAGAAATAAAAGGCATCCAAATTGGAAAAGAAGAAGTAAAACTGTCCTTATTCGCAGATGACATGATACTGTACATAGAAAACCCTAAAGACCCCATCAAAAAATTATTAGACTTAGTAAATGAATTCGGCAATGTAGCAGGATACAAAATTAATGCCAAGAAATCTATGGCCTTTCTATACACCAATAGTGAACTTACAGAAAGAGAGACTAAAAACGCAATCCCATTTACCATCGCACCAAAAAAATTAAGATACCTAGGAATAAACTTAACTAAGGAGGTAAAAGACCTGTATGTGGAAAACTACAGGACACTGAAAAAAGACATAGAGGAAGACATAAACAGATGGAAGAACATACCATGTTCATGGGTTGGTAGAATCAACATCATTAAAATGTTCATACTGCCCAAAGCAATCTATAGATTCAATGCACTCCCCATTAAAATACCAATGGCATATTTCACAGACCTAGAACAAACTCTCCAAAAATTCATCTGGAATAAAAAAAGACCCTGAATAGCTGCAGCAATCCTGAGAAAGAAGAACAAAGTAGGAGGGATCTCAATACCAGATATCAAGCTGTATTACAAGGCCACTGTTCTCAAAACAACCTGGTACTGGCACAAGAACAGACATATAGATCAATAGAATAGAATAGAGAACCCAGAAATCGACCCAAACCTCTATGCTCAATTAATATTTGACAAAAGAGGCAAGAACATACTATGGAGTCAAGACAGTCTCTTCAATAAATGGTGTTGGGAAAATTGGTCAGATACATGCAAAAAAAAATGAAACTAGACCACCAACTTACACCATACACAAAAATAAACTCAAAATGGATAAAGGACTTAAACATAAGACAGGAAACCATAAAAGTACTAGAGGAATCCAAAGGCAGCAAAATCTAGGACATGCCGAAACAATTTCTTCACCGATACCACTCCTAGGGCAATGGAAACTAAAGAGAAAATAAACAAATGGGACTACATCAAAAGAAAAAGCTTTTGCACAGCAAAAGAAACCATCAACATAAACAACAAGAAAGCCCACTGCATGGGAGAACATATTTGCCAACATTATCACCAATAAAGGTTTAATCTCCAAACATTTACAGGGAACTCATACAACTTAACAAAAGGAAGATAAACAACCCAATCAAAAAATAGGCAACAGACCTAAATTGATACTTTTCAAAAGAAGACAGAAGGAAGGCCAAGAGGCATATGAAAACATGCTCCAAGTCACTAATTATCTGAGAGATGCAAATCAAAACGACAATGAGGAACCATCTCACACCTGTCAGAATGGCTATCATCAACAAATCAACAAATGACAAGTGCTGGCACAGATGCGGAGAAAAAGGAACCCTCGTGCACTGCGGGTGGGAATGCAGACTGGTGCAGCCACTGTGGAGAACAGTATGGAGTTTCCTCAAAAAACTAAAAGTGGAACTGCCATTTGACCCAGTGATCCCACTTCTAGAAATATATCCCAAGAAACTAGAAACAACAATCAGAAAGGATATATGCACCCATATGTTTATAGTGGCACAATTCACCATAGCTAGGATTTGGAAACAGCCTAAGTGTCCATCAGCAGATGAGTGGATTAAAAAAAACTGTGGTACATCTACACAATGGAATACTACACTGAGGTAAAAAAGAAGGAATTCTTACCATTTGCAACAGCATGGATGGAACTGGAGAGCATTATGCTAAGTGGAATAAGCCAGTCAGAGAAAGATAAATATCACATGATCTCACTCACCTATGGGAAATAATGAACAACATAAATTGATGAACAAAAACAGATCCAGAGACAGAGAAGTATCAATCAGACTGTCAAACCTCAGAAGGAAGGTAGGGGATGGTGGGGGAAGGGGGAGAGATCAACCAAAGGACTTGTATACATGCTTATAAGCCTAACCAATGGATACAGAAAACGGGGGGGCGGGGGGGGGCATGAGGGCATGAGTGGGGGGTTGCGGGGGGAGGCAATGGGAGAATATGAACATATATGTAATACCTTAATCAATAAAGAAAAAAATACATAAAAAAAGAATAAATACTATATGGGTGATTCCACTTCTATGAGGTACTTAGTCAAATTCAGAGACAGAAAGTAGAATGGTGGTTGCCAGGGACTGGGGGAGGGAAGAACAAAGTGGAGGGCGTTATTGTTTAATGAGTATACCTAGAGTTTCAGTTTAGGAAGATGAAAAATTCCTGTTGATAGATGGTGAAGATATTGCACAACAATGCAAATGTACTTAATGTAACTGAATTGTACACTTAAAAATGGTTAAAATGGTGAATTTTGTTGTGTGTATTTTATCAGAATTAATTTAAGAATATAAAAAAATAAGCCATTTAAAAAGATAAATTAATTAATTAAAATTTTAAAAAGACAAGTTCAATTAAGGTAAAGATTGACCTTTGTCAAGGAAGATACTGGCCTAGGACATGTCTACCCACCATGACCCGCTTTTAGTTAGGATGTTTTAATTTCAGACCATCCTATGTGGTTGCTTTAGGTCACATACAAATTTAGGTTTGTAAGTTTTTCCATACAGGCCTCCCCCAAGCTTGTCAAGTTTAGTTATGTGGCCCCTTTTTCATCCACAAGTTATTAGTAAGAAGTCAGGCCAGATCTTTCTAGCACAAAATAAATTATCTCTTGAGTTTAATAAATTCAGGGCAAAATACAGGAAGAGAATCATACATTCATTAAGCAAATATCTATTTACTATTTTATACCGTGTAGAAAATAGCACAGAGATAGTCCTTATGCTCAAGAAACTTAGAATCTAGTATCCTATCTAATAAAAGAGTAATATGCAGATTGACCGTCACTCCAACACACAATATGGCTGCCCCCATGTGGTCAAAGATCCTACCCCCATGTGGACACAAGATGGCCACCACAAGATGGCCAGCAGGGGAGGGCAGTTGGAAGAAACCAGGCCTGCAAGGGAGGGCAGTTGAGAGGGACCAGGCCTGCAAGGGAGGGCAGTTGGAGGCGATCAACCCTGCAGGGGAGGGCAGTTAGGGGTGACCAGGCCGGCAGAGGAGGGAAGTTGGGGCAAACAGGCTGGCAAGGGAGCAGTTAGACTTCAATCAGGCTGGCAGTGTAGTGGTTAGGGGGTGATCAGGCTGGCAGGCAGAAGCGGTTAGGGGCAATCAGGAAGACAGGCAGGCGAGCAGTTGGGAGCCAGCAGTCCTGGATTGTGAGAGAGATGTCCGACTGCCCGTTTAGGCCCGATCCCAGTGGGATCGGGCCTAAACGGGCAGTCGGACATCCCTCAAGGGGTCCCAGATTGGAGAGGGTTCAGGCTGGGCTGAGGGACACATCCCCCCCCGCTCCGTGCACGAATTTCGTGCACCGGGCCTCTAGTCCTATATAATAAAACCCTAATATGCAAATCTACCAAACAGTGTAATGACTGGTCGCTATGAACTGACCACCAGGGGCAGACACTCAATGTAGGAGCTGCCCCCTGGTGGTCAGTGTGCTCCCACAGGGGGAGCATCGCTCAGCCAGAAGCTGGACTCATGGCTGGCGAGTGCAGCATCACTGGCGGGAGCTTCCGCGGCAGCACTAAGGAGCAGCGAGCCGAGTGGTAGGGAGCAGCAAGCAGGCGGGCAGTAAGGAGCAAGAGGTCCTGGACTGCGAGAGAGCACAGGCTGGGCTGAGGGAGGCCTCCCCCCACACTCCCAGTGCACGAATTTCATGCACCGGGCCTCTAGTAGAAGATAAAACAAAAACATTTTTAAAGGTATGAATGCTTAAGGGCAATAGGAGATCAAAGGAGAGAAAGAATTAAAATTTCTTGTAGTTGTTTTTATAATTCTTTTTTTTAAGATTTTTAACTTGACTTTTAGAGATGAAAGGAGGGGAAGAGTAAGAGAAACAACAATTTGAGGGCAAAACATTGATTGGCTGCCTCTTGCACACCCCCTATCGGGGATGGAGCCCACAACCCAGGCATGTGTCCTGACCAAGAATTGAACTGGCAACCTTTTAGAGCACAGGATTACACTCAACCAACTGAGCCACACTGGCCAGGGCACTTTTTAAATTCTTATTGATTGGCTGCATAAAGGCCTGTAGCAGAATGTGCCACCCCAAAATATGACTGTAAGCATTGCAGGTGGAAATGGGGTCCTTTCACAGGGTCACAAGGAAAGCATTTCAGGAGATTCATGTATGGAGGTTGAGGTTTTGTGGTAAGATTCATTGTAGAAGCAAAATCAAAAGACTGCCCCTGGGTTTCCAGTGGCTCATCTCCGTCTGTCCCACCATGAAAAAAGTCCATTCTTGTCTTCGTCAAGCCCAGTACAAAGGCCAAGGTCCAAAAGTTCTGTGCCTTTGATTCAGTCCAGTCCTGCTAGCTTATCTCTGCTTCTGGCATGCTCCAGCTGGCTGTGCCCAGGCGCATGCTTGGAGTCCACGTGGCTACTAGACCCATATGGCTGCTATAGAGAGGAAACACTCAAGCCAACAGGACAAGCATGTTACAGAGAGGGGGCGGGGGGGCCGGGGGAGCGCTCTTTGCTAAGTTTGGGTTATATTACCTCAGGCTTGGGAAGGATCAGGCACTCTTTCAAACTAACCAATTAACTTCCCAGTCTTTCGGGAGCTTGTGTTGGATCCTCCTCCTAACTGATCCATTTCCTAGATATTCTGGGGTTCTGTGTTCCTTATCCAATCCGATCCTTTTCCCAGACTAAACAGACAGGCCTCTATGGCCACCATCTTGGCTCCTACAGCACATGTCTCATAGAAACACCTCCCCTTGTGCCATCTTGACTTCTACTGGGCATGCACCAGCAAAGGAATTTCCCCTTAATTGTTCTATCCCTCCCACCTCTCCACCCCTGTAATCTGTGGGGAACAGAAAGGTGGTTCCCTGGGGAGTGTGTGAAGCTGTAGCTTCCTAGTAGACTAGGCTTTATATATGATTAGAGGCCTGGTGCATGACATTCCTGCACTGGGGGGGTGGGGGTCTCTCAGCCTGACCTGTGCCCTCTCTCAGTCCAGGACCCCTCAGGAGATGTCCGCCTGCCAGCTTAGGCCCGCTCCCCACTGTGGAGGTGGGAGAGGCTCCTGCCACTGCTGCTGAACTCACCAGCTGTGAGCCCAGCTTCTGGCTGAGAGGCGCTCCCCCTGTGGGAGCACACTGACCACTATGGGGAGGCTCCTATGTTGAGCGTCTGCCCCCTAGTGGTCAGTGAGCATCATAGCGACCAGTCGTTCCTCAGTTCCGTTAATTTGCATAGTAGGGTTTTATTATATAGGATTCCTTTTGCTCCCTTCCTTTTTCATATCTAGCTACTTACGCTAACATAAAAGTCCAGGACACGATACTCCAAATATCTCACTCTAGTATATGAATTATTTTGATCTGTGGGCCCTTGAAAAACATTAAATGCAGGGAGAGCTTTTCCCTGAACTTCTTTTGTCTGCCTAATGACAGATCCTCCAAGAGGAACTCAATTGTCATAGATCCCCTGACAGGCAGTTTCATCTAAGCACAGGAGAGGAGACTAGAAAAACTTTGTCACAAACCATCATACCTCCAATCTATTCTCCTAAGGGCCCATTCATCTTCCCTGAAAATTATTTATTTTCCCCTAAGAGGCTATGTCCCCTCTCCCCTTTCCCTGTTGAGATGGTATTTAATCTGAATTCTAAGCCACCTCTGGGAGTTACTCATTTTTCCCCTGGGTATCTCCCATGTATATATGAGGTATACATGTTAATAAATTTTGGTTTCTTTTTCCATTGTTATTATTTTTGTTGTTGTTGTGTTAATCTTCACCCAAGGGTATTTTTTCCATTGATTTTTAGAGAAAATGAAAGAGAGGGAGGGAGGGAGGGAGGTAGGGGGGAAGAGAGAGAGAAGAGAGAGAGAGAGAGAGAGAGAGAGAGAGAGAGAGATCAATTGGTCGCCTCCCACATGTGCCCCGATAGGGGCCAGGGATCAAACCTGCAACCCAGGTACATGCCCTTGACCAGGAATCAAACCCATGACCCTTCCTAACATAGGCCAATGCTCCAACCACACTGGCCAAGGCATTCTGTCTTTTATTACAGGGTTTCTGCCAAGAACCCAGAGGATAGGGGAGAAATTAATTTTCCTCTCTTACAGGCCCAAATGTGCCAAATTCAATCCAAACTAATTCAATAGTCATCAAAATCATAAAATATCAAGTCTGCTGTGAAGGCTACGAGCATCAAGATGAACAACAGTAGCCAAAGCTAACATTTAATGAACACTTGCTATGTGCCAGACACTATACTAAGCTCTTTATGTACATTATCTGATTTAACCCTCACAGTAACCTTGAGAAATAAAGTAAGCTACTATGCCATTTTACAGATGAAGTAAGGAGATTCAGACTGGCTGAGTAATTTACTCAAGATTATTAGAAAATGCTCATCTTCGTTCACATTTATATCACTACAGGTACTGTATCTTCTTTTCCTAAGAAGAAAGTTATGTCGAGAAGAAAAGAACTTTTTCTCTATCTATTATAATAAAAGCGGGATGACCTTCAGGACGAAGCCAGGGCTGCAAGGGAAGCCCAGGTCACAGGTGCCAGAGGGAAGCCTGTGCTGGAAGCCGGGGGAGGAAGGCCTACTCTTGCACGAATTTTGTGCATCAGGCCTCTAGTTTTCCTATGTTTGTGATTAGGGACCTGCAAATTAAACTGACAAAAGACAGATTAAAAAAAAAGAAAGAAAAAAATATATAAAAATATATAAAAAAGAAAAAATATATATATATATGTACATTATATATATATGTATATATATATATATATATATATATATATATATATATAATGTACACAGGAACTCACAGAAAAATGTGACTCAAAACATGATTAAAATAAGGATGGAAGGAGTAGAAGGGCCACTTCTGGGAGAATAGATGACTACTTAGAAGGGGGCAGAAAAGACACTGAAGTAAACATGAAAACTAAGGCTGAGCAACAGACATATTATTATTAAATCAAAAACTAGTTTTTGCCATGACTAGAACTGTTTTGACTTTTTAAAACAAAGAATAGGCTATCCCTGAATAGCAAATGACTCCTTGTTAAATGGTAAAAATTCCATACTATCATAGTTGATTGATTCAATTTCATTAGCCTACTTGGAAGCAAAAGTCCTCAACTGGAAGGCCCTGACACCTGGGGTGTTGGTACTAATTGTGAAATACATGGCAAGTTAGTACCTAGCACCTTTTCCAAATACCTCTTTTTTAAAAAGTAAATAAGAGGAGAGAATTCTAGAAAGATGATGGATTAGAAACCACCAGGACTCTGTCTCCCCACCTAGACAATTGCACTGCCAGAATCTGTCTGCTGTAACTACATATAAACCCATGCAGTTCACACCTGTGTTGTTAAAGGGTCACTGTATCTTGGAACTCTGGAGTCCATTTAAGGCTTGCAACTTCCAGGGGAAGAGTTGGATAGAAATTAAACAATGCAATTTTAAACAATCACTGGATTAAAAGAAATACAAGGGAAGTTAGAAAATACTTAGAAATTAATGAAAATGAAAAAACAACATACTAAAACTTATGAGACACAGCAAGTGCAGTGCTAAATGGGGAAATAAGTGCTCAAATTAAAAAATAAGAAAAGTTTCAAATCAACAGTCTAACTTTACAACTTAAAGAACAAGGAAAAGAACAAACTAAACCCAATGCTAACAGGAGGAAAATAAAAACATTTGAGCAGAGATAAACAAAATAGAGAATAGAAAAACAATAAAGATAATGAAACCAAAAGTTGGTTCTTTGAAAAGTTCAACAAAATTGACAGATTTTTAGTTAGCAGGACTATGAAAAAAAAATAACTCAAATTACTAAAGACAGATGAAAATGAAAACATTACCACTGATTCTAAAAAAGAAAAGAAAAAGTAAAATTATCTCTGTTTGCAGATGATACGATCTTATATATAGACAATCCTAAATATTACACACACATACACACAAAATATCCTGTTAGAGCTAATAAGTGAATTCAGCAAAATAGTAGGATACAAAGTCAACACACAAAAATCAGTTGCATTTCTATACACTAGCCAGGAACAATTTGGAAAGGAAATTATGAAACAATTCCATTTACAATAACATCAAAAATAATAAAACACTTAGAAATCAACTTAATCAAGGAGGTGAAAGACTTGTACAATGAAAACCACAAAACATTGTTGAAAGAAATTAAAGAAGGCATGAATAAATGGAAACACATATCATGTTCATGAGTTGGAAGACTTCCTATGTTCACTGAATGGAAGACTTGATTTTGTTAAAATGGCTTAATACCCAAAACTATCTATAGATTCAATGCAATACCTATCAAAATCTTTATCTTTCTTGCAGAAAGAGAAAAACCCATCTTAAAATTCATATGTAATCTCAAGAGACCCCAAATAGCCAAAACAATCTTTCAAAAGAAGAACTGTACTGAAAGACACGCATCTCCAAATTCAAAACTTACTATAAAGCAACAAAACAATGTGGTACTGGCACAAAGACAGACATATAGACCAATGGAATAGAATAAAGAGCCCAGAAATAAACCCTCACATATATAGTCAAATGATTTTTGGCAAGGGTGCCAAGACCATTCAATGGGCAAAGGACAGTCTTTTCTACAAATGGTGCTGGGAAAACTAGATATCCACATGCAAAAGAATGAAGTTGGGCCCTTACCTAAATAACTCAAATGAATCAAAGGCCTAAATGTAATCCCTAAAACTATGAAACTCTTAGAAAATAATGTAAGGCAGAATCTTTACAGTTGGATTTGGCAGGATTTCTTGGATATACAACTAAAGGCAAGGACAAGAAAAGAAAAAATAGACAAATTGAATGTCATAAAAAAATATATATTTGTGCATCAAAAGACTTTATCAACAAGTAAAAAAGCAATCCATAGAATGGGAGAAAATATTTGCCAATCATATATTTGATAAGGGATTAATATCCAGAATATATAAAGAATTCCTATAACTCAACAACAATACCCAAACAACCTGATTCAAAAATGAGCCAGAGGAGGAACCAAGATGGTGCCATAGGTTAAACATCTAACCTGCAGCCGGGCACAACAATTTCAAAAATACAACTAGAGGTCAGAACGGACATCGTCCAGAACCACAGGAAAGTTGGTGGACTGAAATGCCCACAGCTGGGGGGAAGGAGAAGGCCACGGGGACAGTCGGGGAAGCCGTAAAAGCCTAAGGTATGGAGAAACGGGCGGAGACACGAGCACACGCGCCTGCGGGGAGGATGGAACCGGAGAGGAAGGGGCGGCTGATGACCTGGCCGGCGTTCACTGGCAGGAAGGAGATAAAGGCTCCGGAGTGCGCTGAGCGCCGGCTCCGATTGCACTGAACCCCATTCCGGGCGAAACCCTGGGAAACTCACTCACTTTCGCAACTCCGCCGCCCCCGCAGGCCGCCCGGCCCGGGACGCTGGGGACGCCGCCGCAGCGGCGGCGCCCGGAGCCCGGCGGCCTCCCAGCACCCGTCCCCGCCGCGCAGCCCCCGCGCGCCTGGTGCCGCGGGCCGCGCGCCCCGCACACCGGACGGAGGCCCGGGCGCCCTCTCCGTGCACCTCCCGGCGGCGCTAGACTTCAGTAGAGTTGACTGAAATGAAGGGATTAAGAAGTACAAATTGGGAAGTTTGAAAAAGATGGCGGCGGAGGTTAAAGGCTGTTCTGTTGCCTCGCACCCAGCGAAATCGGAGGGGATGAGGTGTGGAGGCGCGTGGGTCTGGCTGGTGGCGGGGGAAAGGGGCTTTTGTTCCAAACCTAGGGGAGATTAGCTCTCCATCACCCTGAAATCCATCTTCTGGCGAACTGCGGGAGACCCAGATGCCTGCGGGGAGAGGCGGGACTCTTGCGGAGGTGCGCCCAGCAATCAGTGTTTGCTGCGCTGGAGTGCGGAACGAGGGGACTTAGATACGTGGAAGGCAGAAGGACCAGACTCACAGCCATCGCGGCTCGCCGCACCATGGCCTGTTGGCGCCCTGAGACCCCGCCCCGCCCTGGGACCCGCCCCGCACGTTTTGAAGACCTGCCCCGCAAGTCTTGCAGGCACACCTGCGCCCCAAGCAACGGCTTATGCATGTGGGTGGCCTGCTCTCTGGCAGCGGACCAGATGAACTGCTGTTCTAGTCGGACTGCTCCAGGGCCACTCAGACAGGAGGAAGAAACTACAGTTTTTGCTGTAATCCTTGCTGAGTGCCTAAGGCAGTAGCTGATCTACACCCCATTGGAGACCCAGAAACGAGGGCATCTAGTGGTCTGTGGGAGATGACACCAGATTTCAACCACGTGCATAAGGGACACATTCAACAGGAATATTCAGTGAGCGCCAAAGCTTTGCTGCACCAAGACCCGGCCCATAAACGTGTCTCCTGCACAGCAACTCTTCCTTTATAGACAAAGAGAGCCCCCCCAGTGACACTAACAACAATCAAGACTTAACTATACAAAGGAGGACCAAGATGGAGGCATAGGGCGGAAGCCTGATTGTTGCCTACCACAACAACTTTGAGACTACGACAAGAGAGCAGAGCAGACACCATCCAAGACCACCATAGGGCTGGCTGAGTAGATGCTCTACAACTAGAATAAAAGAGGGGTATGTGGAATGATGCTGATGCTGGTGACCCAAAGACCACACTTTAAGAACTACGGCTCAGGCGACACAAAAGAACTATGGCTCAGGCGATACAACAGCGGCCTGGAACGTGCTCGGCGCAGTTCCCCCGGCGGTCTCCGGCTGAGGGGACGGCTCCACTGGCAGCCAAGCACGGACAGACGAACCCCTATGAGACATGGGGTGGGAGACTCCGCGCTTGCTGACCTCCGAGTCCGTCAAGAATCTCAATGCCCCGGAAGCGGCCAGGTGCGCATGCTCGGCGACCGGCCACCGATGCAGACCCAAGGGCCGACGCAGCGACGCCAGACCGGCCCACCGCCATGCACCGGGCGCACCGGAGCTTCGCCGAGCCGCCGCCCGACGAGTTCTGCAGCAGCCATACTGGAGCTCTGGAAGGATGGCCAGGGGAATTGCTGAGGGGGGATTGACCGGCAGGAATTGGGATCGGGAAGACGGGGCCCCGCTGAGACCCGGGTGCGGGCGGGGTTGCGCGCCTCTGGGCTAGGGTGTGGTCACACGCCTCTGGGTATAAGTGAGGCCTCACGTCCCTGGGTCTAGGTGAGGCCACATGCCCCTGGGTCCAGGTGAGGCCGGACTCCGGGTCCGGGTGAGGCCATGTGCCCCTGGACCCGGATGACACTGGATCCCGTGCCCAGGCGAGGCCAAGCGCCCCTGGGTCTGGGAGAGCCCACACACCCCTGGGTCCAGGCGAGACCATGTGTCCCTGGATCCGGGTGAGACCTCGTGTACCTAGGTCTGGGTGAGGTCACGTGCCCCGGGGTCTGAGAGGCCAAGCGTCCCTGGGTCCGGGTGAGACCATGTGTCCCTGGATCCGGGTGAGGCCGCGTGCACCTAGGCCCGGGTGAGCCCAAGTGGCCCTGGGTCTGGGAGAGGCCAAGCGTCCCTGGGTCCGGGTGCGACCATGTGTCCCTGGAGCCGGATGAGGCCTCGTGCACCTAGGCCCGGGTGAGGCCACATGCCCCTGGGTCTGGGAGAGGCCAAGCATCCCTGGGTCCGGGTGAGACCATGTGTCCCTGGATCCGGGTGAGGCCTCGTGCACCTAGGCCCGGGTGAGGCCACGTGCCCCTGGGTCTGGGAGAGGCCAAGCGTCCCTGGGTCCGGGTGAGACCATGTGTCCCTGGATCCGGGTGAGGCCTCGTGCACCTAGGCCTGGGTGAGGCCACGTGCCCCTGGGTCTGGGAGAGGCCAAGCGTCCCTGGGTCCGGGTGAGACCATGCGTCCCTGGATCCAGGTGAGGCCTTGTGCAACTAAGCCCGGGTGAGGCCACGTGCCCCTGGGTCTGGGAGAGGCCAAGCGTCCCTGGGTACGGGTGAAGCCAGATCCTGGGTCCGGGTGAGGCCATGCGCCCCTGGATCCATCCGGGTGAGGCTGGGTCCCAGGCCCGGGTGAGACCACGCGCCCCTTGGGTATGGGTGAGGCCATGTGCCCCTTAATCCGGGTGACGCCGTGCCCCTGGGTTCGGCCGAGACCAAACCAGAGGGAGTCGGACCTCCATTACCACCATTTGTCCACCATCCAGAGCTGAGGGGTCAGTGCTGACATGTACACATAAGGAACTACTGGACATTGAAATTGGGTCTCAAAAGAACTGTTGGTCCAGGGGGAAGCTCGCTACAGATTGATTCATTTGCCTGTCAGCATAACTATTATTGCTCGTCTCACATTCAGTTCTTAGTAGTATATATATAGTGACATTTGATCTCGCTCACCTAGGGGAAATGATGAACAACATAGATGAGGAACAAGAACAGAACCAGAAGCAAGGAGGCATCGATCGGACTATCGGGCCTCAGAGGGAGGATAGGGGAGGGTAGGGGGAGGGTGGGGGGGAGGGGGAGAGTTCAACCAAAGGACCTGTATGCATGCATATAAGCCTATCCAACGGTTAAGTTCAACAGGGGATTGGGGCATGCGTGGGGAGAGGGGTGGGATGGGAATTTGGGGATGAGGACAAATATGTGACACAATCAATAAAGAAATTTAAAAAAAAAACAAAAATGAGCCAGAGACTTAAATAGACATTTCTCCAAAGAAAATATATGAATGGCCAAAAAGTACATGAAAAGATGTTCAATATCACTAATCATTGGAAAATTCAAATCAAAACTGTAATGAGATGCCACTTCACACCCATTAGGATTACTATTACCAAAAAAATAAAATAAATACATAAATAACAAGGATTGGTGAGGATGTAGAGAATTTGGAACTTTTGTGCACCATTGGAGAGATTGTAAAATGGTATAGCTGCTCTGGAAAACAATATGGCAGTTCCTCAAAAGATTAAAAATATAATTACCATATGATCCAGCAATCCCACATCTGGATAGGTACCTGAAAAAACTCAAAGTAGGGTCTCAAGGAGATATTTGTGTACCCATGTTCTTTGCAACTTATTCACAAGAGATACAACCCATGAATAGATAAGCAAAATGTGGTATCCTATCAAATAATAGACAAATATGCAAATTGACCGCACCTTTGCTATGCCCACCAGCCAATCAGGATGATATGCAAATTACCCCAACAAAGATGGCGGCTAATTTGCATATCAAGACAGCATTGAAAGAAGCCAAGAGCTGCAGAAGGGAGTAAAGCTTCGGAGAAGCAAGCAAGCCGGGGGGTGGAGAAGGGAGGAGCGAAGGCAGGGCCGGGGGTGAAGGGAAAAGCAGGCGGGCTGGCCGAGAAGGCTGGGCAGGCGACAAGGGAGGAGCGGAGGCGGGGTAGAGTGTAGCAGGAAATCCTATTGCAGGATTTTTCCTGCAACGGGAACACTAGTATACATATAATGGACTATTATTCAGCCTCAAAAAGAAAAGAAATTCTGACATATATTACCACACAGATGAACCCTGAAGACATTATGCAAAATAAAATATGCCATTCACAAAAAGACAAATACTGTATGATTCCACTTATATGAAGTAGAGTAATTAAGATCATAAAGACAGAAAATAGAATGGTTATTGCCAAGGGCTGGGAAAGGGGAGAATGGGGAGTTATTGTTCAATGGATATAGAGTTTCACCTTTGCAAGATGAAAGAGTTATGAAGATGGATAGTGGTGATGGCTGTACAACATTGTGAATGTATTTAATATCACTGAATTATATACTTTAAATGCTTAAGATAATAAAGATTATATTGTATGTGTTTTAACACATTAAAAATTGGGGGGTATGGAGGGACTGAACTATTCACATCTATCAGAATGGCTATCATCAGTAAATCAACAAACAAGTGTGTTGGTAAGAATGTGGAGAAAAGGGAACCTTCATGCACTTTTGGGGGAATGCAGACCAGTGCAGCCACTGTGGAAAACAGTATGGAGTTTCCTCAAAAAATTGAAAATGGAACTTCCATTTCTGAGAATATATCTGAAAAAACCCATGCCCATCAATAGATGAGTGGATAAAAAGGCTATGGTACAAATACACAGTGAAATACTACTTGGCCATAAAAAAAAAAAATGAAATTTTACCCTTGCAGTGGCATGGATTGACTAGTATTATGCTAAGTGAAATAAGTCAAACAGAGAAAGACAAATACCATATGATTTCACTTATATGTGGAATCTAAAAAACAAAATAAGCAAAATAGAAACAGACTCATAGATACAGAGAACTGACTGACAGTTGTCAGAAGTGAAGGGCATTGGAGGGCTGAATGAAAAAGGTGAAGGGATTAAGAGGTTCAAATTAGTAGTTACAGAATAGTCACAGAAATGTAGATTAAAGCATATAATATAGTCAATAATATAGGGAACATAGTCAATAGATATTGTGATAAATATGTATGGGGCCAGGTAGGTACTTGAAACATTGGGGGGACCACTCTCTAAAGTATATGATTTTCTAATGACTAAGCTGTACATCTAAAACTAACACAGAGTAATATTGAATGTAAACTATAATTGAAAATTTAAAAAGGGGGGACATAAAGAATAAAAAATGAGAGAAGAGTAAATATCAACCCAATTAACTCAACTCTCATCTCACTTATTTACACTCCAGCAGCTTTCTTTGGTGTCTGAGAAAAGCAGGGAATTGTAACTATGGCAAAGAATTACGCATATTGGGCAGCCTATATTCTTTTCTTTTTTAAACAGGCTTAATTCACTTTATTTGTCGTATATAAAATTATGTGTTGGCCCTAGCTGGTTTGGCTCAGTGGATACAGAGTCGGCCTGTGGACTGAAGGGTCCCGAGTTCGATTCCGGTCAAAGGCACATGCCCGTATCCTTGGATGAGAATTAACAATAACAACAACAAAAAAAGCTTGGTACTCCTGCATGCATGTGGTTTTAATCTCCGTGCAAAATGAGTGTTTTTTATTCTCAAACACAGACATAAAGGAAGTTCTTTGAGTTGCTATAAGGTAAAAGCACCCTACAAGGTATTAGGGCATACTGATGATCCCCTCTAAGTGATTCTTTGCAAACACATGCCCAGCATCTTGATCTTTCAGAAACTTTTGCGGGGAGGGGAGAGTGTCTTTTTGAGTGGTAGAGGGGTGTGGTGGTGGTGATGGTGGTGGTGGTGGTGGTGGTGGTGGTGGTGTGTGTGTGTGTGTATGTCTAATTTTCATCTCCACCACATGGTTTCACACAACTTAAAACACTAACATGAAAAGCCCCCAATGAATGTTATAGACTCCAGCACCTGTTGCTTTTATGCCTGACACATGGGAATAATTAATGAACAACAAAACAGGCCATCCTGTACCATATATCAGTAGACCCTCCCTATCTTTGAGATTGCACTAGATGTAGCTAGAAGAAAAAATCATCTCTTCACCTGTTTTCACCCCTCCCTCGCTTATAAGGAAGGCTCTTTAGTTGCATAAACTTATTTAACTAATGAATCACGCAGATGGCTAGTCAAGATGTTGGAATGACAGTGGTTCAAAATGTGACGACTTTTTTGGTTTTTCGGGTTTTTTGATAGCATGAGAATATTCCTGGCTCAGTGAAAGAGTAGCAGTAACTACTGTCATAAATCACACTGATTTTTCCCAGGTTGTTTAAAGCAGAATGGAAAGTTCAGCCAGTCAAAGCACCAGGCAGGCTCTCTATTCCACACCTCATAAAACGAGCCCAAGGTACTTTTGCAAGAAAGCAACTTGGACCGTACAATGCCCAAGTCACTGGGGAAGAGAGAAAATGTGAAAAGCAAACTATAGGCTTTTTTTTTTTAAATGCAAATCCAGCTATGTTTGGATTCAACTATTTTAAAATATGATTTCTCAGCCCAATAGCCACTCCACTTGGAAGGAAACTCTTAATTTATTTCTAAGGAGTGGCAGAAATCATTAGAATCACAGTCTCCTCATCCAGCCTTATGGTTTTAAAAATTGCCTCTGGGAACTTGCCTAAAATAACTTTTTAGAGTCTGCACTTCAATAAAGAGTCCTTTGCTGAACCTTGGATCAGATGTTCATTTATTATTCTCACCTCTTAATCAATTAAAAAATATGTCATAAAAGCACATTCCTTATAAGAGGAAAAACATAGGAGTTATTCTTCTTGCTGTGTTTACAGCACAATTTTTGTAAAATGAAAGGAAACTATACATATGCACTGAGTGTCTAAAATGTGCTTGCATCGTGGGGTGGCTCTATGAAATATTATTATATTATCAGAATCAGACAGAAACTGATAGGTAGGAGGTAATAACTTCCCTTTGTAAGTGTCAGAATGGTGTTGGGGTGGATTGTTTAAATGACTGGGGAAAATGTCTAGAAAAATCATGATTTTTTTTTCAATGTTTAGAACTGAACAATCTCTAGCTAAAGGGAATCTCACTTTATCTGTCTAGAGAGTGGGATGACTACAAAAGTGCTTATGGAGATGGCTTATTCTTAAATCCCCTCTTTATAAAAATACATTTTTATTAAAATATAGTTGACCAAAAAAATACGTAATTTAAAGTTCAGCCCTAACCGTATTGGCTCAGTGGATAGAGCGTCGGCCTGTGGACTCAAGGGTCCCAGGTTCGATTCCCGTCAAGGGCATGTACCTTGGTTGGGGGCACATACCCAGTAGGGGGTGTGCAGGAGGCAGCTGATCCATGTTTCTCTCTCATCGATGTTGCTAACTCTCTATCGCTCTCACTTCCTCTCTGTAAAAATCAATAAAAATATATTTTAAAAATAAATAAATAAATAAAAATAAAGTTCAAAGCCTGGGAGCCCCTCACCAACTTTCCATTCTTTTTGGCACATAGCTATTGTGGACCCAGCCAGCTCCCAAATACATTTATTGAGACATATGATGTCACAGTCTAGGATGCTCATTCCTCTCCTGCTCCCCACTCCACCCCACCCCACACACAAACATTTGCACTTATAAAGAATGGAAACAGCTCTTAAAATCATATGCTTAAGCATGTTTTGTAAAGTTATGTGGCTGCATGCCCTAGAGACAAAAGAAAAGAAAAATGTTGACTGCAGAGAGAAAAAATGTTGTTGTAGAGGGGGTTTATCCTCCCTAATCAGAATTTTGTGCCCTCTAAAATCAATGAGTTGGCCACTAAACAAATGAAAACAAACAAAAAATAAAACCTCTTGACTACAACTTTAAACCATTTAAAAGGGTGTCTTTTTAAAAATATATATATTTTTTAGCCCTAGCTGACTTGGCTCAGTGGTCTGCAGATCAAAGGGTCCCGGGTTCGATTCTGGTCAAGGGCACGTACCTCGGTTGCAGGCGCCTCCCTGGCCCGGGCCCTGGTCAGGGCTCATGCAGGAGGCAACCAATGGATGTGTCTCTCTCACATCGATATTTCTCTCTGTCTTTCCCTCTCTCCTCCGGTCTCTCTAAGAATCAATGAAAAAATATCCTTGGTCGAGGATTAAAAATATATATTTTTTAAATTGATTTCAGAGAGGAAGAAAGAGGGAGAGAGAGATAGAAACATTGATGACCAGAGAGAATCAATGATCGGCTGCCTTCTGCACGCCCCCTATTGGGGGTCAAGCCTGCAACCCAGGCATGTGCCCTGACTCGGAAGGGAATCAACCCATGACCTTCAGGTTCGTAGGTCCACGCCACACTGGCTGGGCTAAAAAAGCATCTTTGTGAAGTGTCAAATCTCTGGTCCATCTAAAATAGCAACATTTTGACACGTTAGTCTTAGCCCCACTTTGACCCTCAATTGGGGAAAATCCGTCAGTGAACACATAATTTTGAATGATACCTGTGTGCTGTGCGCTGCAACTGGGGTTGAGGGCTAGATATTAGGGAAGTTAAGGTTTCCACTCATAAGAAGTCTGTGGTCTAGTGTGGAAGCCATAAATAATATGTGAAGTAACTAACAAACTGTGCCAGATAATATATAATAAGATGTGGAAGTGTGCCACCGTCCTATGTGTTATAAATGCCAGACTGTGCCTCAGGAGGCAGACTCTAACCTAGAGATTAGGGCACAGGAAGATCTTGGGGGATATTTTTGGGATCCACACTTTGGGGGGGTGGGGGGAGGAAGGACTCAGGCCTGGGCAGTCGGAGAAGTTGGGCTGTGGCACAGGCCCTCCGTGGGAAGCTCTAAAGCCAAAAGGTCCCTTCAGAATGGTCCACACTAGGCCTTCAGGCAGCCCCACACACCGCCACCCATCATTGGTATGGGATGCCCAGGCTGGTAGCCTGACCTAGAGCAAGGTGGCTCCTGGAGCAGAGGCATTTCCCCGGGGCACTGACCGCTGGTTGCTCCCCGCCTGGTCTGCAGCACTCTCCGCCGCTGGGGAAGGAATTATTGAACCCTGGAGGGAAATCCGGTTGGCACACCATCCACAGAACGGAAGGCCCCCCGTCCACCTCCAACTAGGTGAGTAATATAAGTCACCTGACTCAAGCTCAAACGTGCCAGTTTTCCCTGGAACTTGACACTTGGCACAGGGGCAGGAAGGAGCAGTTGTTGAAGCTGAGGCTGTGCCCTACAAAATCTCAACGTTTCTGCTCCTGAGATCCCTGGAGAGTCTTCCTGTCGCCTGGAAGCCAGGGTTTCGGCTCTCTCTTCAGTTCTGCGACCTCAGACCTTCCAAGAAATCCATGTTTGGATCTGTATTCCAGACCTGGATTTTGTTAGTTGCAAAAAATATATAATTGCCCTGCTTAATAGATAAGGATTTTAAGGAGGACTGAAAGAATTTATTATTGGGTTATTTTTGCGCAAATAATGCCTCAACTCTCAGCCCCATAAAGGGAGGGAATAAATCTCCCTTATTTACTGTGGGATTCCCACGTAAGCATTGGAATAGCATGAGCATTTAACAAATATTTGTTTAGTGAGTTAATGAATGAAAGGAGGACTTCTACGTAGGCTGGGATTATCAAAAGGCCTCGTGAAGGAGATGGAACCTGATCTGAGCATTATATGGAAGAATTTAACTGAACAGAGAAAGGGGCTCCGCCGAGAAGAAAAGAGACAGGAATACACAGGCTGAGAAGGCCAGCTCCTTGGAGCAGCGGGTATGGATTACAGGATTGGACCAGATTGTGCAGACTATTGGAATCTAGGGGGAGCAGAGTAAACCTCATGTGGTGATAGGAAGACATTGTTACGTCGTGTGCATAGGATAGCTGGATTCATCATCAGTTTCCTTCCTCTCTAGTGAAAAGTTATGCTGAGAGACAATCTAATGCCAAAACCTACTAGAAATTTCTACCCACTGTCATTGCCAATGAAGCTAGTTAAGAAAAAAATCTAACCAGAGCCAGACTGAAAAGAACAACAAGGCATGTTATACCTCCCTTGGAGTCTACTTCCTGTCTCAGAGAGTGAGGGTCTGTGGCTACCAAAAAAACTGAATAATAAGCTGTGACACAGCCAGAGCAAGACCCCCGAATGCACCCGTCTCTCTGCCAGAACAAGAGTTGCGAGCAAGGGGGCATTGTATGTATCCTGGGAGGCATAGCCCCACAAGCAAAATTCAATCGTTGGAGTCAGGGAAGAAAAGAATCTGGTGGCAGTCCATGAGGATTGCAATCTGTCCTGTAGGGTGTAGCTCCGCCTGCGGACTGGGGTCCTCTTTGGGGATTGCAGTTGTTCTTGTGTCTAAATGGTTCAAAGAACCAGACAACAAGTCAAGGTGGGGGGATCAGGGAGTAGAAAAGCCTCATACCTGAGTATTTCAAGAGCCCCACTAGATGAATCTCTTGGATAATGTGGTAGAGAGATGAGCATATTAATCTGCCCCAGCTCTAGATCTAAGAAGGGAAGTATACAGTGAGTAGAGCCAAGGGCAGTTAATAGCAATTAAAAGTCTATAGCAATCACCAAGTGTAAATAGATCTCCCTCTGGTTTGAAGTTCAGAAAAAGGAGAGTGAAGAAAAACTTGAAGTTTGTGAAATCACTCTTAGAAAAAGGAAAAATGCCCAGAAAGCTCACAGGAAAAAAAAAAAAAAAACAACCCTGCGATTGAAAATGATTCTATGCAAGATACAGAAAAGACGTTAGGAAGTGGTTTGCTATCCTTAATACAATGAAGGCAAGGAGATGCAGGTAATAATTTGTAAAGGTAATAAATGCCATCAAGAGAAAGCAGATTGAAATGAAGGCAACCGTATTCATTATATTAGTTAATACTCTTTACTTGCAAAAAAAATGGTAAAAATAAAAGCAAAAGAAGAGAAGGATTTATTGCAAGAGTAAGGGGTGAGTTACATACCCCTGGGGCAGGAACAGGGAAGGGGCCTCAGAAAGCACTGGAGCCAAGACACTGCGGGAAGAAAGGCAGTCTTCCATCTGAGTTCTCTTTGCCCCACTCTCTCACCAACAATGGATATGATTAATATCCTTCATTTCTGTTGCAATGATAGGAGAAACGATACTATCTCATTTTAATATGCATTTCTTTGATTATTAGAGAAGTTGAACATGTTTTCATGTTTGTCAATATTTCCATTCAGCCTGTGAACAAGGCAGCTATGAGGAATGAGATGAGAGAATAGAAAAAAAATTGAAAACAAATGGAGGCTGCTGTGCTGTTCTACTTTTGTAAAAAATGAACAGTGGTTTATATTGAATACATATTTCAAATAAATTCTGAAGTTCATCAGGTTTCCATTAAAGAAGAGCAATGTGTATGTATACAAAGGCCATTTTGGGTGATGAAATTGCAACCAAGAAAATAAGCACTTGATGGTTTGATATGATATAGATCTGTCATTTAGACCTAAAATAAGCCCCCCCATAAAGGGAGGGAAAGAAAAAAATTGTAAACCTAAAAGAAATTTCATGTAATAGGTCATCTTTCCTAGCCTGTCTTTGTCTGATTTCTGTTGGACTCTGTTTTCTGCAGGAAAAGAATGTGTATGTTCACTTAGCCCTGTTTTCCTCCAGTTTAACCCAACAAAATAAAAATAGCTAATAAGAATTACTTGGATGTGTTTTCAAGGTTAGTTTCCTCAATATAAAAAAAGGAGGGGGGGGGCGGTTAATGCATTTACAGGGTTAGCTTCTCAATGGCATGATGAAGAATAAAACTGAGTTCTGCTCTTCCTCCTACTATAAAGATGGAACAATTCCACATGTGTCTTCAAAAATACATATATTTCCAATTGGGCATTGTTTTTAGAATATTATTTTACATATTTTCCCCCAGTTGAGACTATGTCTTAACTGTAAACTATAAAATACCACACTGTGTGTTATTGGCCCTGAGTCTAACAGGGAGAGGGAGGGGGAGAGAGATGCTTTCCCACTGAGGACCTCCCAGTGTACAGAGCAGTTCCACTGGGCCCCCGGCACCTGGTGGGAAAAGGATCATTCCAACTGGACGAAGGATTTATCTTGGAGTAAGTCAAAGGCCATTAGCATTTTGAAATACTCTGCATAATGGGTTATTATTATAAGAGAAGAAATGTTCTTTATTACTAAAAAGAGGATTGAGCAACCTGCCTCCCACTGAGGAAGGGTTTGTACATCTGCACACAAACATCTATAAACCTTAAAGTCTGCTCTTAGTTCTTTATCCAGCTTCGTTTTCTGACTTCCCACCCCAGAGGTATAACAAAGCAAATGGCACCGAGACTATTTCCATCTAGTTCCTCACAGACCATTTACTTGGTCCACAAAAACATACAATGGTCCACTCCAAAACATACAATGCAAATCTGATCTACATTGAAAAACTTTAAAGTTATTTTCTTGAGCAGAGATAACAGAAACAAGATATCTTATTCTAGTTCCCAGGCTGTTTTTATGTAGAAAATCTTCTCATGCCACCCATACAACAATAAAGGAAACCAAGTGGAATTTCTACACTTCTTCCTCTGTAACTGTGACATTATGCCTTTTCCATGTTAATGATCGGTTCCTGATGTCACTATAAAGCAGCAATTTTCAACGTTTTTCATCTCATGGCACACATAAACTAATTACTAGAATTCTGTGGCACAGCAAAAAATATTTTTGTTGATCTGACAAAAAAAAATAGGTATAATTTTTATTCCTTTACACCAGATGGCTATTGTTGTGTTGGCTATTGTCTTTTTTTGTTTGCTTGTTTTTTTTTGTTTTGTTTTGTTTTTTATTAATCCTCACGAAGGATATTTTTTCCATTGGTTTTTTTTTTTTTTTAAGATAAAGTGGAAGAGAGAGGGAGGGAGAGAGAGAGAAACCTCAAAGTGAGAAAGAAGCATCTGTTGGTTGCCTCTCGCATGCACCCCAACCAGAGCTGGGATCAAACCTAAAACCAAAGTACATGCCCTTGACCTGAATGGAACCTGTGACCCTTCTGTGTGTGAGCTGATGCTCTAACCACTGGGCAACCGGCCAAGGCTATTGTCATTTTTTTATTTGACAATCTAAGGGATAAGAGGTCAGTGCCCCTGACTACATAAATAATCAGGCATTGCATTTTTTTTAAATATATTTTATTGACTTCAGAGAGTAAGAGAGAGAGATAGGAACATCAATGATGAGAGGGAATTATTGATCAGCTACCTCCTACATGTCCCCTACTGGGGATCGAGCTCACAGCCTGGGCATGTGCCCTGATCAGGAATGGAACCGTGACCTCCTGGTTCATAAGTTGATGCTCAACCATTGAGCCACACCGGCCAGGCAGGCATTGCGTGTTTTAAAAATTCTTGCGGCACACTAGTTAAAAATCACTGCTATAAAGTAAAGAAATGGCCTGTTGCAAACAGCTTATGAAAGCTGTCTCAGTATTTCCCAGTGGCACTTTGGATATCTGTGGGTACACATGTGAATAAAGGCTTGAGCTGACTCCTTATGTAATTAGCTCTGTGTGCATGTGTGTTCATGTAAATGTTTGTGGAAGTATGTGTACTACAGGGGAGGAAGAAATTGATCTATCCTCCTAGGTTCTTGTAGATGGTCTAAGAGTTAAATTGATATGAGACAGATTAATAGGAGAAAATAACCAAATTTACTTATGTATGTACAGGGATTCCATAAGACTATGGGGTCCAAAGGCAAATATGCCATCATGAGCAAAGGAGAAGGGGGCAGTGGCTTGGCACCTCAAAGCGGGGAAGGGATGAGACAACTCACATGGAGATGGGAAAGCAAATGTTTGGTAAACAAATTTTTCTGGGTCATGCAAACCCAGTGAGTGGGGTCCCCAGTCACACCCAGTCCATATTCCTGGTATACTGTATGGTGATAGCTCCATCCCTGGAACAGTCCTACCTTCTTTCAGGCAGTAAGGGCGATGATCAAAGCTTCTTTCTGAGTCTTTTGTTTCCTAAAAATAAAATAATCCTCATGCCAGGTTGGCACATTTCCGAGTAGCAAATTTTGCTTCCCAACAGGACATGGGTAAGACATGGGTAAGTGAAGGTTCCCAAATGGTATCTTAATTTCAAAAATGTTGGCTCAGAAGTGAAACAGATCGAAACATTTTATAAAAAGAATAAGAAACAGAAATTGAGTCACAAAAGGGAAAAGGCCAACATCTTATTGAAGAGGTACAAATGCCATAAATTGAAAATAGATGTTTACCAACAGTTATAGTTGTTTGCTATGCTGTGATGTTTAAAAATTACCAACTCCATAATGTAGTTTAAGACAGTATTTACCAACCCTGAATGGGTTTAGACATTTATCATTCACACGTGAAATAAGTTTAGAGCAGGCTTAAGAAAATCTTACTGATAAATATAGTTTCTATTTTATAGACATAATTTGTGATATTTTCATTAACCTACACTATTATGAAATGGTGCATTATATTATAAAAAGAAGTAAAATCTCAGGGACATGATTACCAATTTATCCTTTCTTGTTAATGGAAAGAAGTTCATTCTACGTTCCAAAGAGAAGTAATAAGGAAACCTTTCATTTTGATTGACTTTGCCAATATAAAAATGAAGAAATATAATGTGATGTTTTAAATCTCATGGACAGGGGAAGGAGGTAAGAGGTATTAAAGGATAAAGGGGGCCAAATATATGGTGATGGAAGATGATTTGACTTTGGGTGGTGGGCCCACAATGCAATATACAGATCATGTATCATAGAAATATACACTTGAAACCTATATGATCCTATTAACCAATGTCACCTCAAAAAAGTTAATAATATTTTTTTAATCTCATAGACAGGTTTCGTTTTAAATGTTACAGTAAAGTGGAAGAGGTATGTAGATCTTAGCTGATTTACCCCCAGAACCTGTTTTTTTGAAGGTTTGGCTATTTCACAAATCTCCCGCATTTGTGGAATGGTTTACTGTTTCTCAAAGGGCTTTTGCATTTCTGATCCTTGTTGATCCCCATAACAACTTTGCACCGTGTTTGAGTATTAAGTGTGAGGAAAGTGAGCTACAGAGAGGTCGCAGTCAGTGGCAGCCCCACTGCAAGTAATTCCTGTTCTTCCACCCGTCATTAATGCCTCCCTAAAATAGTACAAAGAGTATCTGCACATGGGGTCCAAGAACTATGGAGACATCCATTGTATTATGTGAAAGAAAGGTTTTATGTGGGGCATTCCTGCTGGGAGGGGGATGCCAAAACCGCCATCCTGATTGTTCTGACTAGCTGGTGCCCTGGCCATGATAAATATTTTAATATCATTTGTGATCACATGTGTAGAGGAAAAGACTCTGGATGGGGATCAGGAAAGTTGAGTTCTAGAACTTGCTTTTATTATTATTAATACTGCAGCCATTGTCGCTAATACTTTCTGAGTGCTTACGATGAATAAGGCATCTTGTTAAGTATGCCACATGGAGAATCTCTTAATTCTCACTGTCATGAAATCGGTTGTCCAAGGACAAGTAGCTAATAGAGTGAGAAGACAAGACTTGAACTTGGCAGTCAGATGCCAGAACTTGGTTTCTTTTCTTTTCTTTCTTTTTTATTTATTTATTTATTTATTTTTTTGAGGGAACCAAGATTGTTCCTGGGTAGCTACCTTAGACCAGATATGAGGTGATGGAGCTTGAACTAGACTTGTAGCTCTTTGAATCGCTGCTGTTCACAGTTGTACAAGAAAGTCCCAAAAAGACAGCTATAAAGGTGATCCAAGATTGTAATCAAGAATAGCTCATTAAATTCGAACGCTAAAGGAAACTATCTTGTCAGTTGCCAAACACAATCAATAAACTGAAATAATAGTAGAGACTGGTCAGCATCTGCATGGCTGTCATTGCCATGGCCCACTCGCGGTGCAAACCTATGGCCAAAACTTACCCACTGCTTTTCTATGAGAGTCTCAAATCCCTTAATGGTGCAGTAATAACTGTCCGGCATCAGCATAGCCAGAGAGGTCAGCTGGGCTGTTCCGTCCTGACCGTTGCTGCAATGCACCACCACTGAGCTTTGCCCAGATTCTATTTTATCGACAATTCTCACTGTCCCGGCAAGAAGCATCCTGATATACTCCAACCAATGTCCCATCCACATTGGATAGCCACCGTGTCTCATCAATTGAAGGGTACACAACCTCTTTTAATTTACATAGTGACTCTCCCATGACATGAATGTTGTGGATCCCAAGAACACAAGTTCTGCATTGGGGTAAGCACTTTCACTTTCGTGCCCTTCCCTGAGGGAGCTCCAAGTGTTGAAAGAGGCTCTAAGAGGAGTTGCAGAGGGGGAGGGGAGAGAGGGAGTGACGTGCTTATCAAGTACATCTTCCAGAACTTGTATTTCTTATCACTGTGATAACCTACCATTCACTGGTTGACTGATTTAGGCAATCTCTTAGTTTCTCTGGGTTCAGTTTCCTCGATTATTTACTAAAAAGGGTTTTACTAAGAGTCCATGTATATATAGAGAGTATAGGAATTAGAAAATATAGGTGAAATGCAACTTCTCCTTTGTTGAGCAGTATGTAAAACATGCTCTGAACTCACCAGAGGAAACTGATGGACTTCAGAATCCCACCTGTTTCCTCCATTTTGAACTTTGTATATCACATTTGTTTATTTCACTTTACATTTTAGATATGTTCCGAGTATGTTACAGACAGAATTTTAAAATCTAAGTGCTAAAATCTATATTTACTGGATAGTTAATCCTTTAAAAATTCTATTGTGAACCTTTTTATGCATGTTGTTATTAAATGTTATTTTTATTATTTTTAAACCACTTTATTGAGTTATGATTGAAATACAAAAAGCTAAATATACTTAATGTATACAACTTGATGTGTTTGTATCATGAAACCATCATAATCTGTGTGCTGTCATAAACCTATCATCACCTCTAAAAGTTTCCTCCAATGCTTTTATTAGTATTAGTATTAATATTTATGATAAGAACACAACATAATATCTACCCATTTAGCTAATTTTAAGTATACAATACAGTATCATTAACTATATGTTGAATCGTTGTAAAATGAAGAATTATCCCTTTAAAATTGCCTTTATAAAAAAGGTTTTTATTATAAAGTGCTTAATTAGAAGGGCTCCTATAATTCAACAGCTCTTTTACATAGCTTTATGCTTTTGTTCCACAACCCTAAAAATGACTCCAAAAAAGTAGTTCAATCTGATATTACAACAACCCTTTCTTTCTTCCCAAATAAATTCTTCACTTGCCTAATTCTATCCAAGGGAGGCTTCTGGTCTCTTCCATGATTTTCATTAACACATCAACAATTATTTTACTTCAGTGACATATTTCATGGTGATAGTTTATCAATAGATTAAGGAAACATTGTAATTTAACACATTCCAGTAAATAATCAGGACAAGATTAATGGTTATATTTAATTAAAGCCATCTGCTTGCTAAAGCAGCTTGCTTATTTTCTTCATTTCATTTTGAATTCCAATAAATTGTGAATGCCTTGAAGCATACGTGAGCCAGGCTGAGTGAACATAATTCTTTGGGAGTAATACCAGTATTTACCTTTTTGAGAATGTTAACCAATATCCACACGGTTGGAAGAGGTAAAGTATAGTCAACTAGACAGACTGTTTTGTTGACGTTATGGCTACCAACAGGCCTGTCTTTTAATGGCCCCCCGCACCCTGGCTAAATGGATTGACAAGTGTTTTCTTGGCACGCAGACATCATCAACCCAGACAGCTAAATTTGCTGGTCTTACGGATCATATTGTACACTCGTCCTCAAAGCATAAAAATTGCATAATTATCTAAAATGAAATAGTTCCTGCCTTGGTGACTGTTTAACCTAATAATTAGAGTAAAATACAAGTTTGAGGGAGCAAAAAAGATTGCACTCAAAAGAGTCTAAAAGGACATATTAAAAAACTATTGACTATTTCTGGAAATGAAATTAAGTGATTTTTATTTCCTTCTTTTTTTTTAATATCTTTTTATTTATTTCTGAGAAGAAGGGAGAGGGCGAGATAGAAACATCAATGGTGAGAGAATCGATGATAGGCTGCCTCCTGCTGGAGATGGAGCCCACAACCGGGGCCTGTGCCCTGACTGGGGATCCAACTGTGACCTCCTGGTCCATAGATCGACACTCAACCATTGAGCTACACTGGCTGGACTGATTTCCTTCTTAAAGTGGTTTATTATTTGTACTTTTAAATGATCTTCATAATCTTTTGTTACCACCTCAATAATCAAATAAAAAACTTGTCTTATGATTAGCTGCAATTATGTCATTCCCTGACTAATATTTTGGTAGCAAATCTGCAAGTATGACAGTAAATAAAAGACTAAAATTTATAAAATTTTAATTTGAAGATTTGTACCTTTTTAAAAAAAACAAACATATTTTATTGATTTTTTACAGAGAGGAAGGGAGAGGGATAGAGAGTTAGAAACATTGATGAGAGAGAAACATCGATCAGCTGCTTCCTGCACACCCCCCTACTGGGGATGTGTCCACAACCAAGGTACATGCCCTTGACCGGAATCGAACTTAGGACCTTTCAGTCCGCAGGCCGACGCTCTATCCACTGAGCCAAACTGGTTTTGGCGAAGATTTGTACCTTTATTCCCACTCTGAAATAAGGGCAAACAAAATTTATCTGAGTAAGTCATTTTCTATACAGCTATGCTAAGTGATGAAATCTCATTCAACTAAACTCTCCATCATGGAGTGACAAGAACACAAGAAATTCTAGTTTTAAAATAGACCCTTCTTACACAAAAACAATTTATTTGGCGATTATTACCTATCGAGCAACCTTAGCTAATCTGAATATAGTCAAGTATCCTGATAATCCAAAAAGGCCTGTGAACAGTCCAAAAACTAGAAGATAAAATGTCTTACTCAAAAGAGAGCCACTTGGGCCTTACCCTCAGTCAATTTGTTGTTGTTGCTGCTCTTGTTGTTTTGCTTTAGATGAATGGATCAGAGGGGCAGCATACAGAAAAAAATTGGGGTCTAATTTATAGAGTCTGGAAGGGTCTTTGGGGGTGGCTACTCTGGTCCTCCATGCTCCTAGGGGCCATTGGAGATCTGTCAGCAGCAGCAGATTAGGACCTCTCAGGCCCAGGTACAGTTCCAGTGGGAAAGGTCTGATGTAGGCTCTAATGAGAATGAGGGCTGGATGGAAGTGCCTAACTCTCCTGATAAGAGCCAGGACCCCAGAGAAAACAGAGTAAAACAGAACAAATTAAACAAAATCTTCATCACTTAAACTGTGCCAAATGAAGAAAATTCCAGGCCTTTTGGGATATAACATAACACTATGGAGGCCGAGAGGAAAGAAGCATTTTCCTATTTTCCTCTTTCAGTTACCCTTTGGTCCATAACCAAGGATCCCCAAACTCAGTGACTTCAAACAGCAAAGCATTTATTTGTTCACAATTTGAGCTGGAGTCAGCTGGGCAGTTTTTCTTGTGGTCTCTACTAGGGTGTGAGTGCTGCTGCAGTTCGTTGATAGCTTAGCTGAGGGCTATCTGGCACTGGCTGGTCTGGGATGCTCTCACATGTCTGGAGCATCAGCTGGGACATCTGTGCCTCTCTCTCCGTGTTGTCTCTCATCCTCAGAGGCCAGCCTATGCTTGTTCCCAAGGCAGCCGTGTTTCAGGAGAGCAACAAGCAACGGCAAGGTTGCAAGGCCTCCTGAGGCCTAGCCTCGGAGGTCAGACAGTGTCACTTCCACCACATTCTGTTAGACAAAGCAAGTTGCAAAGCAGCCTGAATATAAGAGATGGGGTAGAGACTCTGCTCTTGATGTAGGGAGTACCAAAGGTACATTGCAAAGGTTGTGGACACAGCAGGCATGGTTCATTGACATCATGACTGCAATAATGGCCCATACTGACCTGGGGTTGGGGCCAGCCTGACAGGTATAGTGGGGTATATCAGACATCCCAGTTCCTTTGGAATAGTGAGGCCCCATGATGATGGATGGGGGGAATAAAATAAAGAGGGGAGCCCTTGATGGTTTGGCTCAGTGGATAGAACGTCGGCCAGAGGACTGAAGGGTCCCGGGTTCGATTCCAGTCAAAGTCACATGCCCAGGTTGCGGGCTCAATCTCCAGTAGGTAGTGTGCAGGAGGCAACTGAGCAATGATTCTCTCTCATCATTGATGTTTCTCTCTCTCTCTCACTCTCCCTTCCTCTCTGAAATCAATAAAAATATTTTTTTAAAAAAAGAGGAGGAAAAACGTTACCTTATTAAGTTGTTTCTATTTTCTTTTCTGTTCGTTTTATAACCTTTTTGATAACCCTCTTTTCCCCGTGGCTCATGTCCTGGGAAGCACATATATTCTCACTAGTGGCCCCATGCACAGATTTGTGCACATTGAAAGGAAAATTATTAGAAGAAATATTTTAATATTGCTACTTGCCCTTTCTCCCTCAGCACCTGGGAGCCGGGCGGCAGCCCTGCCCCCCACCACCACTGGTCTTTGTCTGCGGGGCAATTGGTGGGGCGATCAGGCCCCGCTTGCACCCGCCTTGGCCTGGTGCCGCCCACTCAGCTGCTGCATCATCCCGCTGAGGTCCCGTTCTCATCAGGGCCCATCGGGGCCAGCAGCACCTTCACTGCCTCCCACTGCCAGCACTGCACCTCCGACACCTGCCACGTTCCGCACCGCCCCCTGGTGGTCAGCGCACATAGTGAGCGGTGGAACTCCCTGTCAAATGACCGCCTGAGGGGACAATTTGCATATTAGGCTTTTATTATATAGGATAAGCTTGATTCACTAGCTTTCTAACCTATAGCAGGTTAAAAGGAGCAAATAGAAGAGGAGTGAAAAAACTATTGCTTCTCAGTTCTCTGACAAAAGGAAAAATAATTATAGAAAGCCTGGCAGAAAGGAAGAGTCAGAAAAGCTATAAAAAGCAAATTCAATAATTCAACAAAACTTAACAATCTGGGGTCATGTACTATTGGGACAGAACATCTTTTATCACAGCTCAACTGTATTTATAATAGCTAAGGCGCCAGAAATTTTTAATGATTTTCAGCATATTCAAGTAAAGAACACAGAAGACCACATATAAACCTCACAATAATGCTAAATTGCAAATTGGAATATAACTTAATTGGTAATTGGCTCCAAAGTGTGGAGGGAGGGGGATAAAGTGATCTCATGATCATTTGGGACATGTTCAGTTAGTGTATGGTCAATTGTGTATAGTATAATTTTCTTACATTGACATTTCAAGGGATTAACCAACCCAGAAAATTCACTTTTATGAATCCCCCAATGATGCCAAACACACAAAGTGTTACCATACTATTTTCTGCCAAGTTAGCACTCATTTCAAAGGAACTGAAATCAACTTTTTTTTCTATTGTACCATACATTTTTGCAAAATGCATTTTATTCACAAATATTTTCTTATTTGATCATTAAAACCATCTTAAAGGACAGACGTGTTTATTGCCCTTTAAAAGGTGAGACTATAAATACTCAAGAAAGGCAAAGTAAATTGGCATGGACACATGGTCAGAACTCACATATTTTGACACTAGTTGAGTTATCAACCCTGTCAGATGCATGTTGACAGGACCTCTAATGTGTTCTACACCCAGTTCTGATTGGGGGGAGGGATGGCCACAACAACAAGGAATTCTCTGAACCAGCTGGGTGTCCTATAATTCAACTCAATTCTGACTCTATCTACCCAGAGACAGAGTCAGATTCCACAGCTTTAGGTTCAGTCCTACAAGATTGCCCACCGTCCCAGGCCCTACTTCAGACACCAATCGCTAACCCAGGTTGTCACCTGTGCTTCTGATTGACAGGCTATAGATGGGAGGTTCCCATGACCTCTTCCTCTTTGGGGTTCAATTAATTTGCTAGAGCAGATCACAGAACTCACAGAAACATTTTACTTACTAGATCACTGGTTTGTTGTAAAAGATATAACTCAGGAACAACCAAATAGAAAAGATGCACAGGGCAAGGTATAGGGAAAGGGCATAAAGCTCCCCTGCTCTCTGCCCAAATCTCCACATGTTCACCAACCCAGAAGCTCTTTTAACCTTTTTATTTTGGGTTTTTATGGAGACTCCATTACATAGGTATGATTAATTCACTGGCCATTTGGGATTGATTCAAACCCCAGCCACTCCTTTCCGTGGAGGTCAGAGGGTGGGAATGACAGTTCCAACTCTTTAATCACAAGGTTGGTTTCCCTGGCAACCAGCCCCACCCCATCTTTAGTTGCTTTCCCAGAAGTCACCTCATTAACATAACAAAAAATATCTTGGAAATACCTTAATACTTAGGAAAGTCCAAGGTTTTTAGGAGTTCTGTGCCAAAAACTGGGAGGAAGCCCAAATATATATTTACTAGTGGCCCTGTGCACGGATTCATGCACATTGAAAGGAAATGAATTAGAAGATTAATGTGTTAATTACATTACTGCAAAAAATTACATGTCAAAATAGTATATATAATATAGTATTATAAAATTAAAGCACACGTGAGATTGGCATCAGTGAGTGCTTTATATGTATTGCGCATACACGAGTCAACATTTATTTTTAAATTGTCAGTGCACATTATATCTACTGCTTGGTTGGTCAGACAGTTGGATGAACAGATGATCAGTCACTTAGCCTTTTATATATCCTATCTAATAAAATGGTAATATACAAATTGACCATCACTCCAACACACAAGATGGCCACCCCCATGTGGTCAAAGATGGCCACCCCCATATGAACACAAGATGGCTGCCACAAGATGGCCATTTGGGGAGGGCAGTTGTGGGCAATCAGGCCAGCAGGGAAGGACAGTTGGGAGGGACCCAGGCCTGCAGAGGAGGGCAGTTGAGGGAGACAAGGCCAGCAGGGGAGGGCAGTTAGGGGCAACAAGGCCAGCAGGGGAGAGCAGTTAGGGGGACCAGGCCAGCAGGGGAGAGCAGTTAGGGGTGACCAGGCCTGGCAGGGGAGGGCAGTTAGGGGCAACCAGGCCTGCAGGGGAGGGCAGTTGGGAGCAACCAGGTCTGCAAGGGAGGGCAGTTGGGGGGACCAGGCCAGCAGGGGAGAGCAGTTAGGGGCAACCAGGCCTTCAGGAAAGGGCAGTTGGGAGCAACCAGGCCTGCAAGGGAGGGCAGTTGGGGGCAACCAGGCCATCAGGAAAGGGCATTTGGGAGCTACAAGACCTGCAGGGGAAGGCAGTTGAAGGGGACCAGGCCTGCAGGGGAGGGCAGTTAGGGGTGACCGGGCCAGCAGGGGTGGGCAGTTAGGGGCAATCGGGCCAGCAGGGGAGCAGTTAAGTGTCAATCAGGATGGCAGGGGAGTGGTTAGGGGTGATCAGGCTGACAGGCAGAAGCAGTTAGGGGCAATCAGGCAGGCAGGCAGGTGAGCGTTTGGGAGCCAGCAGTCCTGGATTGTGAGAGGGATGTCCGACTGCCCATTTAGGCCCAATCCCACCGGGATCAATCCTAAATGGGCAGTTAGGCATCCCTCGAGGGGTCCCAGATTGGAGACGGTGCAGACTGGGCTGAGGGACACACACACACACCCTGTGCACGAATTTTGTGCACCGGTCCTCTAGTGTAGATTATAAATCATAATATCACAGCCTCACCAAAGGTCAGTCAAGGAGGGCCCAAGAGGCAACTTGGGGTTTTCAAAAGAGGCCCTCTCTAAAATAGAATCTATCCACATTAATTAATGGAGCTCCAAAGTGCCCCACTCACTCTGCCATTTCTAGGAATTTGACTTTGATTTCATTAACCATGAATCTGATTACAGCACTTTCCCTACACAGAATGGTATCTTGACACCCAACCCAACACTTGTTTCATATCATAGACTGGAGATTAGCATTCAGTCCATTATGCTCCTGTATTCAACTTCACCTTCTCCTGCTCGGAACCTCATTTTATTCCCAATCTTTGTAAGGGCAACTTGTAGAAAAGTATAAGACAGGACATCTATATTCTTATATACACATATTCGTGATTCATTGCAAGTATTTTTATTACTTCTTTTTTATTTTATTTTTTGTTGTTGCTAATCCTCACCTGAGGATATTTTTCCATTGATCTTTTTTTTTTTTCAAGAGAGAGTGGAAGGGAGGGGGAGAGAGAGACAGAGAGAGACAGAGAAAGAGAGAAACATCAATGTGAGAGACAAATCGATTGGTTGCCTCCTGCATGTGCCTCAACCAGGGCCAGGAATCAAGCCTGCAACCGAGGTAAACATCCTTGACCTGAATCAAACCCAGGACCCTTCAGTCCGCCGGCCAATGCTCTATCCATTAAGCCAAACCTGCCATGGCTTATTGCTACTTCTTATATGGACAAATTGAGATAAAGATAATTTGTAGTGGTTTGCTCAAGTTGGCGAACTAAGTAGATAGTCAAACTAAGACTAGAATCTAATGCTCATGACTTATGTTTCTTTCACTGCTTTAAACCAAAATAGAGAAAAGTAGCTGAAAATTTTATATATTTATTTGACAAACATATATTAGACTACTTCTATAGCACTAGCTCATTTATAGATGTTTATGGAGTGCTACCTCAAGAGGTTTGGTTGAACTAAATCCAGATAAATATATATGAGCATATCACAGATACCATCCTATCTAATAAAAGAGTAATATGCAAATTGGCCATCACTCCAACACACAAGATGGCCACCCCCATGTGGACACAAGATGGCCGCCAAAAGCAGGCTGGCAGGGGAGGGCAGTTGTGGGCGATTGGGCCAGCAGGGAAAGGCAGTTGGGGGGACCAGGCCTGCAGGGGAGGACAGTTAGGGGCAACCAGGCCTGCAGGGGAGGGCAGTTGGGGGTGATCAGGCCACTAGGGGAGGGCAGTTGGGGGTGACCAGGCCAGCAGGGGAGGGCAGTTAGGGGCGACCAGGCTGGCAGGGGAGCAGTTAGGCATCAATCAGGCTGGCAGGGGAGTGGTTAGGGAATGACCAGGCTGGCAGGCAGAAGCAGTTAGGGGCAATCAGGCAGGCAGGCAGGTGAGCAGTTGGGAGCCAGCAGTCTTGGATTGTGAGAAGGTAGGATTGGGCCTAAACAGGCAGTCGGACATCCCTTGAGGGGTCAGATTGGAGAGGGTGAAGGCTGGGCTGAGGGACAACCCCCCCCATGCACGGATTTCGTGCACTGGGCCTCTAGTCAAAGAGATAAAAATCAATTGCTATTTGCTGACAAAGAAAGGAAATAATACCAGCTGTGGGATCAGTTAAGATTTCAAGGAGATATGAACTTTGAGCTGAGCCTTAGCTGGTCAGTTGTATTTGCATATTCAGAAATGAGAGGATAAAGAAAGAACATTCTAGCCCTAGCCGGTTTGGGCTCAGTGGATAGAGCGTGGGCCTGTGGACTCAAGGGTCCCAGGTTCAATTCCGGTTAAGGGCATGTACCTTCGTTGGGGGCACATCCCCAGAAGGGGGTGTGCAGGAGGCAGCTGATCGATGTTTCTCTCTCATCAATGTTTCTAACTCTCTATCCCTCTCCCTTCCTTCTCTGTAAAAAATCAATAAAATATATATTTTTTTAAAAAGAAGAAGAAAGAAAGAACATTCTAGGTGGAGAAAACTTTACAAGTGAGGGCCCAGCTATGATGAGGTTTCTAGTTAACTGCTGCCAGGAGGGTAGAAAGGAAGGCCGTAGGACTCAAAATTAAATTTGCTCAGGGGTGAAAATGTGGGTAGGACCACATTTGAGGGACACAAAAATAGCTTCTGGGGCCTAAAGGAAGTCACCCAACTTTCAGAACTTAATGGCCCAAGCATATGTCAATAGAGAAGGTGATTAAGGCAAATAGACAACATTAGAAAAATCCAGCATGGGATAATGGCAAGACCCATGGACAGGCCAAACTTGGAGACTGGAATCTATGTTCAGGCACCTTGAGGTGCCCTAAAGGCAGACGGCATAAGTCAGGCAGCAGGAATCTCAGGCTTGACCCCATTTAGGGGCTCAGTGTGGGATAATAGGCTTGAGGAAGAAATTGCCAAGAACAAGAGTGTCTTAGTCCCTGAAGGCCTAGCATCTAAGCAAGAGATGATGGTGGGAATTTGGACAAAAACACAAAAAATCTAAGTATCACAACTAGTTGATAAGCAAGACCAAGTTATACACAAAAAAGAACAGGGACACAGGGGCTGAATATGAGGTGTTTAGCTCCAGTTTGTTAGACTCAGTTTTCTTAAATTCACTGGGTTCACACCAGAACTAAAGGGTTTTGCCCACAGGGGAGGTGGGAAAGGGGGCTAGTTGTCCCATTTGTGGGCGGAGGAAGGGTTCAGAACCTTGGAACCCAGAAGCACCCTGATAGGAGTAATGGAAACAAAGGCTAAGAATGCCTTTTTTTATGTTTATATTTATATATTAAAATTGTAAAATCCTACACAAATGTGTTTAAGGACACAGTTTCCAGAAATATGCCTCCTGGATATACCCATTCATAATCCCCAAAGTATGAGGTGTCAAGAGCCTTGACTTATAAGTCAGACAGACCAGGGCTTCTTCATATACCAGCTGTGTAATGTTTGGCAAGTTAATTAACCCTTCTGAGCCTCAGGTTTCTTTTCTACTGAATGAAGATGGTAATACTATAATGGGTCTCTGCGATTTTGGTCTAAGCAGCATCCATTCCTTTGGGGATTTACATCTTCCCCAAGTCATGTGTCAGCTCAGAGTAATCACTCAGTAAATGGTCATTTTTAGTGATTATTATTACACTAGTAGCTGTACAGGACATTTCTATGTCTCTACAAGAAGAAAGAAAATCTACAATAACATGATAAATATACATAAAAGGCTAATATGCTCAGTGTCTGACCATCCAACCAGTTGCTATGATGCACACTGAGCAGCAGGGGGCAGACGCTCAACGCAGGAACTACCGAGCTGCAGTGACTTGGCAGCAGCAGTTTTTGGGTGACGCACCCCAAAACCAGAGAAGAGGGAGCCCGATTCCTCATGGGGCCATGCGATTCCACCTTCGGCCATAGGTTATGTTGTTGCTGGGGCACTGTCAGCCCCAAATCTTGTTTACTGCACACTTGCATTTGCATTCCACACCCTGTACTACAGCAACTTTGCAGAGTGCCCTCTCGCACTCCGGGACCCCTCAGGGGATGTTGGAGAGCCGGTTTCGGCCCAATCCCAGCAGGCCAGGCCGAGGGACCCCACCTGCTGGAGGGACCCCAGTTACTCCACAGACGCCCTTAGAGCCACTGCACCACCCCAGGTGCGGCAGGCCAGGGAGGGACCATGGGAGGTTGGCTCCAGGGCGTGTCCTGCCCATCTAGCCCAGTCCCGCCCCACCAGCCACCTTCTAATTAATTTCCTTTCAAGGCCATGCGTCCCTGGGTCCTGGTGAAGCTGGATCCCGGGTCCGGGTGAGGCCGTGTGCCCCTGGATCTGGGTGAGGCCACACGCCCCTGGGTCCGGGTGAGGCCACGCGCCTCTCGGTCCGGGTGAAGCCGGATCCCGGGTCCGGGTGAGGCCGTGTGCTCCTGGATACGGGTGAGGCTGGGTCCCAGGCCCAGGTGAGGCCACGTGCCCCTGGGTCCGGGTGTGGCCGTGTGCCCCTGGATCCAGGTGAGGCCACACGCCCCTGGGTCCGGGTGAGGCCGCGCGCCCCTGGGTTCAGGTGAGCCGTGTGCCCCTGGATCCGGGTGAGGCCACACGCCCCTGGGTTCGGGTGAGGCCACGCGCCCCTGGGTCCGGGTGAAGCCGGATCCCAGGTCCGGGTGAGGCCGTGTGCCCCTGGATCCGGGTAAGGCTGGGTCCCGGGTCCAGGTGAGGCCACGCGCCCCTGGGTCCGGGGGAGGCCACGCGCCCCTTGGTCCGGGTGAAGCTGGATCCCGGGTCCGGGTGAGGCTGGGTCCCGGACCCGGGTGAGGCCACGCGCCCCTGGGTCCGGGTGAGGCCACGCGCCCCTGGGTCCGGGTGAAGCTGAATCCTGGGTCCGGGCGAGGCTGTGTGCCCCTGGATCCGGGTGAGGCTGAGTCCCGGGCCCGGGTGAGGCTGCGCACCCCTGGGTCCGGGAGAGGCCACGCGCCCCTTGGTCCAGGTGAGGCCATGCGCCCCTGGGTCTGGGTGAAGCTGAATCCTGGGTCCAGGCGAGGCTGTGTGCCCCTGGATCCGGGTGAGGCTGGGTCCTGGGCCCGGGTGAGGCCACGCGCCCCTGGGTCCGGGTGAGGCCACGCACCCCTGGGTCCGGGTGAAGCTGTATCCCGGGTCCGGATGAGGCCGTGTGCCCCTGGATCCGGGTGAGGCTGGGTCCCGGGCCCGGGTGAGGCCACGCGCCCCCTGGATCTGGGTGAGGCCAGACGCCCCTGAGTCTGGGTGAAGCTGTGCCCCTGGGTCCAACCGAGACCAAACCAGAGGGAGTCGGACCTGCATTACCACCATTTGTCCACCATCCAGAGCTGAGGGGTCAGTGCCGACATGTACACATAAGGAACTGGTGGACATTGAAATTGGGTCTCAAAAGAACTGTTGGTCCAGAAAGAAACTCACTACAGACTGATTCATTTGCCTGTCAGCATAACTATTATTGCTCGTCTCACATTCAGTTCTTATAAGTATATCTCTAGTGACACATGATCTCGCTCATCTAGGGGAAATGATGAACAACATAGACTGATGAACAAGAACAGAACCAGAAACAAGGAGGCATCGATCAGACTATCGGGCCTCAGAGGGAGGATAGGGGAGGGGCGGGGGAGGGGGAAGAGATCAACCAAAGGATTTGTGTGCATGCATATGAGCCTAACCAATGGTTAAGTTCAACAGGGGGTTGGGGCATCCGTGGGGAGGGGTGTGGGATGGGAATGGGGGGATGAGGACAAATATGTGACACCTTAATCAATAAAGAAATTTTAAAAATTTAATTAATTAATTAATTAATTTCCTTTCAATGTACAAGAATCCATGCACCAGGTCACTGGTATTCTCATAAAATGCTCTCTCTATTCTATATCATGTAAATTCTGACCTGGAGGGCCTGTGAGGAAAAACACCCCTTACATGGCCACATCCAGAAGTTCATTTTGTTCTTTGTTTTCATCAAACATTTCAGTAACTATCTTAGAGCTCTTTCCAACTAATAGCCCCTGTTGTGAGAGGGATCAGATCACATTTAATGGCATATCTGAGAGATTAAGGGGAAAATGTGGCTAGTGGTCACAGTTTAGCCAAAGTCTATATAAATTTCAATTACTACCTTCAGCTATACCCAGCACATACCCTGTCCTGAGCTAGATTCACTGTTTTCCCTTTACATAAACTATGTAGGCATAATCTATAATTTTCCCCCATCTTCCTCATTCCTTTTTTTATTTTCATTCTTCTCTTCCTACAACTGTAATATTCAAATTAAAATGCCAGCTAGTGAAGCCAATGACATTAACTATGTGTGAGGACATCTTTTATGTTGTGTCAACAAGATAGGTTCTTCCTCTTCCTGCTCTTGCAAAAGTCACAGAGCTGAAAGCACAGGCATGGAGCGCATACCTGAGTCATCTTAAGCCATCCACACCTATGATTCAGGGATTCAGGTCTCCTTCTTCTTCTTCTTCTTCTTCTTCTTCTTCTTCTTCGTCATCATCTTCATCATCATCATCATCATCTTCCAAACAGGTATTTTTTTAATTACTGTTATTTCTACTTTTTTACAACAGAGCATTTTCTGCTGTTTTGTGTGAGAAGAGCTTTATTAACTATGAGGCAGCTGAATCAATGTTTCCCTCTCATCAATGTTTCTAGCTCTCTATCCCACTCCCTTCCTCTCTGTAAAAAATCAATAAAATACATTTTTTTAAAAAGAGAGAAACCAAGATGGCGGCATAGGTAAACACCTGAACTTGCTGCCTTGCACAACCACTTCAAAACTACAACTAAAAGACAAAACAGCCATCATCCAGAAGCACAGGAAGGCTGGCTAAGTGGAAATTCTACAACTAGAAGGGAAGAGAAAAGCACACTGAGACTCAGAGGAGCTGCGGAAGTAAAGTGCAGAGGTACGGAGGCGCGCGCACGTGGAGAGGACTGGCAACTGAATACGCGGCTGTCTTTTTCAATCCACAGGGAGACACAAGCTCACGACTGCTCTGAACTCCAGTTCCGGGCAAGACTCTGGGGACCCAGACTCATACGGGGAGAAACTGGACTGTCTGGCATTGGACGGAACTCAAGGGGGGCTTTCTCTCAGAGGTGCTTGCAGTGATTACTGAGGGACACTGAGACCCGGGGGCCTCTTAGGGAAGGGCTGATGGGAAGCCATTGCTGTTTGCTCCACCCTGAGACTCCGCCCCATCCAAGCTGTGCACAGAGGCTTTTGCATATGCCTGGTCCTTTGAAATCTAAACTTACCTAAAAAACTGCAGCTGAGTCAGTGAGACCCAGAACATCCAAAAGAAGGCCCAAGGCCCCACAGCAGCTTGCATTGCTTCACAGCTGGGCCTCATCTGGGCACCTCCAAAACCCAAACAAAGAAGAGGAATCTGCAGATCTCTCCGTAACTCCTGCTGGGTGGCCTCAGGCAGAGGCTAAATTATCACCTCCTTGGGGATCCAAGAGCCAGTGTACGCAGGAGTCAGAGTAGGACCATTCAGATTACAACTCCTCAGATCCATAAGGGACACACTCAGGGGACAGACTCAGTGAGCACCAAAGCCCCACTGAAGCAAGTCTTGCCTCATAAGGGTGTCTCCAGCACAGAAGTTCTCCCATCGTAGACACAGCTGATCCTCACAGCCAGCTGGCCTGGAGGTCAATTCATCCCAGTGATACCAACAACAATCAAGGCTTAACTACAACAAGACTGTGCACACAACACACAAAGGGGTGCACTAAGAGTGTCCACCTCAGGTAACTGGGGATGCTGAGCCACTGGGCCCTATAGGACACTTAGCACACAAAGCCACTCTATCAACTCAGGGAAGCAGCCAAAATGCAGAGACAAAGAAACAGGTCACAAATGAAAAAAATGGAGGAAAGCAAACTACTGGGTATGGAGTTCAAAACCACAGTTATAACGTTTTTCAAGAATTTTCTAGAAAAGGCCGATAAATTTAGTGAAACCCTTGAGGATATGAAAAAGGAACAGCTAGAAATTAAGCATACACTGACTGAAATAAAAAATAATATACAGAGATCCAACAGCAGACTAGAGGATCACAAGAATCAAGTCAAAGATTTGAAATACAAAGAAGCAAAAAAACACCCAACCGGAAAAGCAAAAAGAAAAAAGAATCCAAAAACATGAAGATAATGTAAGGAGCCTCTGGGACAACTTCAAATGTACCAACATCCGAATTATGGGGGTGCCAGAAGAAGAGAGAGAGCAAGATACTGAAAACCTATTTGAAGAAATAATGAATGAAAACTTCCCCCACCTGGTGAAAGAAATAGATTTACAAGTCCAGGAAGCGCAGAGAACCCCAAACAAAAGGAATCCAAAGAGGACCACACCAAGACATATCATGATTAAAATGCCAAGGGTAAAGACAAAGAGAGAATCTTAAAAGCAGCCAGAGAAAAACAGTTAGTTACCTACAAGGGAGCACCCATACGACTATCAGCTGATTTCTCAACAGAAACTATGCAGGCCAGAAGGGAGTGGCAAGAAATATTCAAAGTGATGAATAGCAAGAACCTACAACCAAGATTACTCTACCCAGCAAAGCTATCATTCAGAATTAAAGGTCAGATAAAGAGCTTCGCCGAAACCAGTTTGGCTCAATGGATAGAGTGTCGGCCTGCGGACTCAAGGGTCCCGGGTTCGATTCCGGTCAAGGGCATGTACCTTGGTTGCGGGCACATCCCCTGTGGGGAGTGTGCAGGAGGCGGCTGATCGATGTTTCTCTCTCATTGATGTTTCTAGTTCTCTATCCCTCTCCCTTCCTCTCTGTAAAAAATCAATAAAATATATTAAAAAAAAAAAAAAAAAGAGCTTCACAGACAAGAAAAAGCTAAAGGAGTTCATCACCACCAAAGCATTATTATATGAAATGCTGAGAGGTATTCTTTAAGAAGAGGAAGAAGAAGAAGAAGGTAAAGATAAAAATTATGAACAACAAATACATATCTATCAACAAGTGAATCGAAAAATCAAGTGAATAAAAAATCTGACGAACAGAATAATCTGGTGAATATAATAGAATCAGGGGCATAGAAAGGGAGTGGACTGACAATCCTCAGGGGAAAAGGGGTGTGGGGGGTGTGGGAAGAGACTGGACAAAAATCATAAACCTATGGATGAGGACAGTGGGGGCGGGGGGGGGGGCGGTAAGGGCATGGGGTGGGGTGGAAACCCGGTGGAGGGGAGCTATGGGGGTGAAAAAGAGCAACAACTGTAATAATCTGAACAATTAAGATTTTAAAAAATAAAAAAATAAAAATAAGTTATAGTGTTAAAATGTTTGTAGCATGCCCTAGCTGGTTTGGCTTAGTGGATAGAGCATCAGCAGTTTTGATTCCGGTCAAGGGCACATACCTTGGTTGCAAGCTCCTCCCCTGCCTGGGCCCTGGTTGGGGCACATGCAAGAGGCAACCAATCGATGTGCTTCTCTCACATTGATATTTCTCTGTCTTTCCCTCTCTTTTCCACTCTTGTCTGAAAATCAATGGAAAAAATATCCTCGGGTTAGGATTAAAAAATAAAATATGTTTGTAGCAGAAACCCTATGCTTAGGGGGTCCAGTTGGTCTGACACACTCCAGTTCTAGCCAACCACTCTCCTCTCCCAGGAGTCCCTTTTGAGCAGCACAGGGGCACTTAGTTTATGTGGCATTCTCTACTTGGTGAGAAAGGATATATTTCCCATCTGGGAGAAATCAAATCACCATGGCTAAAGGTGAATTTGAACACAGTTATCCTACAAATTTCCAAAAACTACATACACAGGAGTTGGGCTGCAAGTGCATTTTTACCTTTTAAATCTATATATATAAAAGCCTAAGCGACCAGCCAACCGGCCAGTAGCTATAATGTGTACTGACCACCAGGGGGCAGACACTCAGTGCAGGAGCAGAAACTACAGGCATGGAAACATGGAATGGGCTGATGAATCTCAGAGGGATGGTGTGAGGGGGGAGGGCCAGAAAAGATTAACCAAAGATCTTATATGCATACTAGAGGCCCGGTGCACAAATTCATGCACTGGTGGGATCCCTCAGCGTGGCTTGCAGGGATCGAGCCGAAAATGGCTCTCCAACATCCCCCAAGGGGTCTCAGATGTGAGAGGGCACAGGCAAGGCTGAGGGACCCCACCAGTGCACAAATCTGTGCACCGAGCCTCTAGTACACCATAATAGCCCTAGCCCAGTAATTCAGTTGGTTAGAGCATCGTCCCGATATGCCAAGGTTGCAGGTTCGATCCCCAGTCAGGGAACATACATGAAACAACCAATGAATGCATAAATAAGTAAAACAACAAAGCAACATTTCTCTCTCTCTCAAATAAATCAATCAATAAACAAACAAATCATAATATACCTTATATATAGAAGCAAGATTGTCAAGCCTTATTATGAGTTAGCTATTGTTTTTATCATTAACATTACTGTTCTCATTTTGTTTCTACAAATTTTCAATATGTTCTAGAGCTCCCTTTTTCAAGTGAAGTCAGCATCCATGAATTCATTTGCTGTTTTGCCTAAACATTTACATTCCCTCTTTTTTATGCTTTTGAGTTTTCATTTATTGCATACACAATCAAATCTTTTCAGTAAAAGCTGCCATAGTTAACTTGGCTAAATATCATTTTAAATGTTTTATTATGAAAGATTTCACACAGAGTAATATAATGAACTCCCCAAACTCAAGTATGGCCATTCCACCATACTTAGTTCATCTACTTCTTTTTGCTTTATTTTCTTTTATTTTTTGTTGCATTAATATTTTAATAATTTCAAGCAAATCTCATACACCATGTCTTTATGAACCTATAAAAACTGAGAACATTTCTGTATATAACCACAATATTATTAGCTTTACCAACAAAACTAATGTTATCTAATAACCAATTCAAAATTAAATATCCTGATTTGCCTCAAAAATTACATTTTATAGTTGGCTTGTTCAAACCAGGATTCAAAGAAGGCCCCCACATTCTATGGAATTGCTGTTTCTTAACACATAACAATGTACTTAAGAGACAGAAAAATACCTCTTTTTTTATTGACTTTTAGAGAGAAAGAGGAAGAAAGAGAGAGAGAAAAAAACACACACTGATTTGTTGTTCCATTTATTTATGCATTTGTTGGTTGACTTTTTTTTTTAATCTTCACCTGAGGATACCCTTTCTCATTGATTCTAGAGAGATGAAGGGGAAAAGGGGAGGATATCAGTGTGAGAGAAACATTGATCAGTTGTCTCCCATACTCGCCCCCACAGGGGATCAAACCTGCAGCCTAGGTATGGGCCCTGACTGGGGATCAAGCCCACAATCTTGGCTTATCGGGATGACACTCCACCAACTGAGCTGCCTAGCCAAAGCAGAACAGTATCTCTTAAGGCTTTTTAATCAATAATATAAAATTACTACAAGACCTAAATTCTCCTTAAAGACCTATTCTAAAATTCACAAGGAAGTGATTTTTGTTTTATTACTAAGCATTTGAGAATGAATTCTTAGTTGGATTATGTTCTTCAAGTACAAACAAGAAACAGAAAAAAGAGAGGGGGGGGGGGAGAAAGAGAAAGAGAAGAAAACCAGAGAAAGAACATGTTCTCACTTTTGTTTCCTTCTCATTGCTTTCTGCTTGTAGACTTTTATTCTTCAACAAGAGGTCCGATGCATGGGATTTGTGCACTGGGGGGGGGGGGGGGGGAGGCATGGCCTGTGGGGATCGGCCCACTGTGGGAGCACCACTCATCCCGGTCTGCCAAGAAGCTGTGGACCCGCCCTCTGAGCGGCTGCTCCCTGGTCCAGCATCTTCTGTGGAACCGGAGCACTCACCTCTCCAGGGGACCTGGTCAGGGCCAGGCCCAGGGACAACAGCACTGAGAGGTGGAGGAGTAGGCCTCAGTCCCACGGCAGCCACCAACCCGCCTCCCAGCCTCCAGGGTCAGCCGTACAAGCCCGAGCCTGGTGGTGGCGCTGCGTGGCCTGCAGGCATCTGGAAGAGGCAGCAGGGAGCAAGGAGGAGGAGCCTGGGACAAGGAGGCAATGATCTCAGCCCGGGTTCCTGCCCGTTGGCAGGAGCAATCACTCATCCCAGTCAGCCAAGCAGTGCTCCCACTGTGGTAGTACACTGACCACCAGGGGGCAGCTCCTGTGTTGAGCGTCTGCCCCCTGGTGGTCAGTGCAAGTCATAGCAACTGGTCATTCTGGTCATTCCGTCATTCAGTCACCGGGCTTTTATTATATAGGGCAGTTACCCTCTGTTATTTCTCACTTCTCCTCCCACACCCTCAACACCTTGTTTTCTTCCCATTTTCCATTTCTTATGTTAGGAGTAATCAAGCAGCATAAAACCATATTATCAAGGATAAAATGTAAAGTCCTATCATCCACTTAACTAGAAAAAATAAGAAATAATCTTATTTTTATTAATTCTTTTTTTTTTAATTTTTTTTATTTTTCAATTGCAGGTGACATACAATATTATATTTGTTTCAGGTATACAACCTAGTGGTTAGACACTTTATAACTTTATTAAAGTGATCATCCCAATAAATCTTATACCCATCTGACACCATACATAGTTATTAGAATACTAGAGGCCCAGTGCACGAAATTCATACACAGGTAGGGTCCCTAGGCCTGGCCAGCGATCAGGGACAATCAGGTTCCCCGCCTCCCCGCCTCCTCCTTCCCTTGCTCCCTCAGCACCTGCCGCTGCTGCTGGTCACCTGCCATGTTCCACACCACCCCCTGGTGGTCAACGCATGTCATAGCAAGCAATCGAACTCACGGTCTCCCAGTCGAACTCCCAAGGGGACACTTTGCATATTAGCCTTTTATATATATAGATTATTGACTATAATCTATATGCTCTACATCCCCATGACTATTCTGTAACTACCAATTGTACTTTTTAATTCCTTCACCTTTTTTCACCCATACCCCTCAACCCCCCTCCCACCTGGCAACCATCAAAATGTTCTCTGTATCTATGAAACTGTTTGTTTTTTTTAATATATTTTTATTGATTTCAGAGAGGAAGGGAAAGGAAGACAGAGAGAGAAACATCAATGATGAGAATCATTAATCGGCTGCCTCCTGCTCACCCCACACTGGGGAACAAGCCCACAACCCAGGCATGTGCCCTGACTGGCATCAAACCATAACTTCCTGGTTCATAGGTCAATGCTCAATCACTGAGCCACACCAGCCAGGCTCTATGAGACTGTTTCTGTTCTGCTTGTTTGTTTATTTTGGTTTTTTTAGATTCAATTATTGATAGATATGTATTTATTGCCATTTTATTGCTAATATTCTTATCTTTCAAAAAATATTTATTGTTGAAAGTATTACAGATGTCCTCCTTAGTTCCTCCCATTGCCATCCTCCACCCAGCTCCCATCCCATCCCTCCCTGCCCTGCCCTGACCCTATTGTCTGTGTCCATAGGTAATGCAAAAATACATATAAATTCTTTGGTTAATCTCTCTCTACTCCCCACCTCTCTTCCTTCTGAGATTCCTCAGTCTGTTACATGTTTCCATGCCTCTGATTCTACTTTATTCATCAGGTTATTTTGTTCATCAGATTCCTTGTTCATTTATTTTGATTTTTAGATTCAATTGTTGATAAATATGCATTTATTGCCATTTTATTGTTCATATTTTTCTTCTTCTTCTCCTTCTCCTCCTCCTCCTCCTCTTCCTCCTCCTCCTTCTTCTTCCTCTCTTAAAGAATACCCTTTAACATTCCATGTAATACTGGTTTGGTGATGATGAACTCTTTTAGCTTTTTCTTTTTTGTGAAGCTCTTTATCTAACTCTCAATTCTAAATGATACCTTTGCTGGGTAGAATAATCTTGATTGTGGGTCCTTGCTTTTCATCATTTTGAATATCATTGCCAATTTCTCTGGCCTGCAAAATTCTGTTGAGAAATCAGCTGACAATCATATGGGAGCTCCCTTGTAGGTAACTAACTGCCTTTCTCTTGCTGCTTTTAAATTTTTCTCTTTGTCTTTAACCTTTGGCATTTTAATTATGTTATATTTTGGTGTGGACCACCCCAAAGAGTAGGTCTTACTTCAGCAGGGCTCTGGTGCCCACTGGTGAGTCCACCTCTTGAGTGTGTTACTTGTGGAGGTGATTGGATGGTGCTTTTGCATGTTCTGAAGCTGTCCACAGGATATGCTGGCTCTGAGGTACAGGCCAAGGTCAGACACCACCTTTGCTCTGCATAGGGTCACTCAGGATGAGCTACAAAGTGATCTGGAAATGGGTGTTACTTGTACTGGACTTTAAGATGCCCAGGAGAGGCCAATCTGGAAATTAAGGCCAGCCGCTGCTAGTGCTAGGCCTAGGGCCACTTAGCAAAAGCTATGGAGCAAGCTGAGGGCAGATGCTCCTTGTTTGAGAGAGTTTAGGAAAGTCTGAAGCATGAATCAAGACAGGCCATTCCTGTGGAAAAGCCACTAGAAACAGCTTGAGTGGGGTGGGCGTCTCAAGGAATCACCAGATAGGGGTAAACAGTGTGAGCCAGGTTGATGGAGACTCAGATATGGCACCTACCTGTTGGTTCTGTGGGGGCAGGGCTCACTAATGGAACAACGGCCTCTGCCAGTACTTCTGTATGAGAAAACACTGCCCTTCCAGCTCTTACCCCTGTACCAGATAACTTAGTTCCCCTTAGTATTTCTCTGGTGCCGTCCAAGCAGCTGCCCCAATGCTGGAGCTCAGAGGGAGCAAGTCCAAGTAAGTCCATGTGTGGGCCCTTTAGAGGGAACTGCCTGGGACTCCAGCAGCCCTTTGTCTCACTCAGCCACAATAACCACTGGTTTTTACAGCCAAAAGTTATGGGACTTCTCCTCCTGGCACTGGAAACCTGGGCTGGGGGCCTGGTGTGGGACTGGGACCCCTTGGTCCTCAGGGTGACCTCAGCCACTGATATATCCTCCTATTTGAAGAAATAATGACAGAAAACTTCCCCTACCTGGTGAAAGAAATAAACTTACAAGTCCAGGATGTGCAGAGTCCCGAACAAGAGGAATCCAAAGAGGCCCACACCAAGACACATCATAATTAAAACACCAAGGGTTAAAGACAAAGAGAGAATCTTAAAAGCAGCAAGAGAAAAGCAGTTAGTTACCTACAAGGGAGTGCCCATATGACTGTCAGCTGATTTCTCAACAGAAACTTTGCAGGCCAGAAAAAAGTGGCAAGAAATATTCAAAGTGATGAATAGCAAGAACCTACAATCAAGATTACTCTACCCAGTAAAGCTCTCATTTAGAAATGAGAGTCAGATAAAGAGCTTCACAAACAAGAAAAGCTGAAGGAGCTCATTACCACCAAACCAGTATTATACGAAATGTTGAAGGGCATTTTTTAAGAAGAGGAAGAAGAAGAAGAAGAAGGAGGAGCAGGAGGAGGAGGAGGAGATTAAAAATATGAACAAAAAATGGCAACAAATACATATATATCAACAATTGAATCTAAAAATCAAAATAAACGAAGAAGAAATCTAATAAAGAAAATAAACTGGTGAATAAAATAGGATCAGAGGCATGGAAGCATGGAATAGACTGACAAATCTCAGAGGGAAAAAGGGAGGGGGTGTGAAGAGATTAACCACAGATCTTACCTATGGACACAGACAGTAAGGTGGTGAAGGCCTGGGGCAGGGTGGGAAGCAGGTAGAGGGTGGTAATGGGGGGAGAGGGGGAAGGAGACATCTGTAATTGTTGGAGGCTAAGACCAACAAGTAGTTAGCAAAATAAATGCAAGAGGCCCGTCAGAAGGCTGATGGACCTTGGGGCTTTAGCAAGGGCTAAAAGCTATGCACCGATTGTTCTGTCGAGACAATGGTGGCTGAAGGCAATCTCCTAACCTGATAATCTTTTACTGTTTACCAAACCTTACCTTTGATATGTCTGTTTGGTTTGCTAAAGGGCAAATGTATATTCTAGTAAATAAAAAGCTATGGGTCAGGACATTCAGAGAACCACTCCACTAGAGAGTAGGTTTCTGCCTGGTTCCCCCCATGCCTTCCAAATTTATATTTCATATCTAATATATCCATTTGTGTGTGGCCCCTTCTCCTGATTCTGAATCCTTGCTGCAAAAGGTTGCGGCATGTAATACTCTCAACAATAAAGATTTTTTAAAATAAATAAATAATGCTGCAATGAACATAGGTGCATATATCTTTTCAAATTAGGGCTTTGGGTTTCTTCAAATATATAGCCAAAAGTAGAATGCTGGGTCATAAAATAGTTCTATTTTTAATTTTTTGGAATCTTCATACTGTTTTCTATAGTGGCTGCACCAATTTTGCAATCTTACCAACAGTGCATGAGGTTCCCTTTCTCCACAACCTCGCCAACACCTGTTGTTTGTTGACTAATTAATGATAGCCCTTCTGACAGGTATGAGGTGATATCTCATTGTGATTTTAATTTGCATTTCTCTGATAATTAGTGATGTTGAGTATCTATTCTTGCTTTGCCCTGGCCTGTTTGGTTTAGTTGGTTGAGCATCGTCCTGTGCACCAAAGGGTCACCGGTTTGATTCCCAGTTAGGGCACATACCCATGCTGTGGGTTCAATCCCTGGTTGAGTGCATATAGGAGGCAACCAATAAATGTTTCTCTCTTCCTCTCTCTTCCTCTCTCTCCAAAATAAAATAAATAAATAAATAAATAAATAAATAAATAACATTAGTGCTTCAACTCTAAAATAGAATTTTAGCCAAACATATACAGAACCCCAAAACATCTCTATGGACCCTCGTTTTAAAACCTTTGTCTGGCCCAGCTGATGTGGCTCATTGATTGAACGATGACTCATGAACCAGGAGGTCACAGTTCAATTCCCGATTCAGGGCACATGCCTGAGTTTCGAGCTCGATCCCTGGTGGGGGGCATGCAAGAGGCAGCTGATCAATGATTCTTCTTCATATTGATGTTTCTATCTCTCCCTCTCCCTTCCTCTCTGAAATCAATAAAAATATATTTTTTAAATGTTTTTAAATAGTCAATCTTTTTTTTAATAGCCAAATGATGGCATTAAGTATGGTATTTATTTTTTTATCCATAAAATATATGACCTAAGGTACAAATAGCTAGACCCCAGAAACCTAGAATTCCTATTGGATTTTCTTTTATTTTTTATTTTACCTCAATTTAAGCTTAGTACATTTCTGTCATTCATAAAATTGTTTACTGAGATCTCGTTTTAATAACATTTAAGATAACACCCTTAGGAGACTCTAAGTCTGAAGGTACATGTCTTTTTTTGTTGTTGTTAATCCTCACCCAAGTATATTTTTCCCATTGATTTTTAGAGTGGAAGGGAGGGAGAGAGACAAAGAGAAACATCAATGTGAGAGAGACACATCGATTGGTTGCCTCCTGCATGCACCTCAACCAGGGCCAGGGATCAACCTGCAAATAAGTTACCTGCCCTTGACCTGAATCAAACCTCAGACTCTTCAATCAGAGGGCTGACGCTCCAACCACTGAGCCAAACAGGCTAGAGCTATGATGAGGCTTTTGCCTCCAGGAAGACAGTGGACATAGTAGCAAGAACTGGTAGCCTAGGAATCACCAGATTCAGGCTCCAGTTCCAGCCCTGCCCCTCGATAGCCACATAATATTAAGCTAATCTCTTCCCCTCTTGAGGCCTCAAGTTCACTGTATGGGAAAGGAGAAGCCAGATCCCATATATAGTTATCAGTTGTTGTTTTTTGTTTTTGTTTTTTTATTTTAGTATTTTTTTATTTTTTTTAAATAAATCTTTATTGTTCAGATTATTACAGATTTTCCACTTTTTCCCCCCATAGCTCCCCTTCACCCGGTTCCCACCCCACCCCATGCCCTTATCCCCCAACACTGTCGTAATCCATAGGTGTAAGATTTTTGTCCAATCTCTTCCCACACCCCTCACAACACCTTCCCCCCGAGAATTGTCAGTCCACTCCCTTTCTATGCCTCTGATTCTATTATATTCACCAGTTTATTCTGTTCATCAGATTTTTTATTCACTTGATTTTTAGATTCACTTGTTGATAGATATGTATTTGTTGTCACTTTGTTGTTCATAATTTTTATCTTTACCTTTTTTTCTTCTTCCTCTTCTTAAAGAATACCTCTCAGCATTTCATATAATAATGGTTTGGTGGTGATGAACTCCTTTATCTTTTTCTTGGCTGTGAAGCTCTTTATCTGACCTTCAATTGTGAATGATAGCTTTGCTGGGTAGAGTAATCTTGGTTGTAGGTTCTTGCTATTCATCACTTTGAATATTTCTTGCCATTCCCTTCTGACCTGCATCGTTTCTGTTAAGAAATAAGCTGACAGTTGTATGGGTGCTCCCTTGTAGGTAACTAACTGGTTTTCTCTTGCTGCTTGTAAGATTCTCTCTTTGTGTTTTGCCCTTGGCATTTTAATTATGATGTGTCTTGGTGTGGTTCTCCTTGGATTCCTCTTGTTTGGGGTTCTCTGCACTTCCTGGACTTGTAAGTCTATTTCTTTCACCAGGTAGGGGAAGTTTTCTGTCATTATTTCTTCAAATAGGTTTTCAATATCTTGCTCTCTCTCTTCTTCTGGCACCTCCATAATTCGGATGTTGGTACGTTTGAAGTTGTCCCAGAGGCTCCTTACACTATCTTCATATTTTTGGATTCTTTTTTCTTTTTGCTCTTCCGATTGGGTGTTTTTTGCTTCCTCATATTTCAAATCTCTGACTTGATTCTTGGGATCCTCTAGTCTACTGTTGAATTTCTGTATATTATTTTTTATTTCAGTCAGTGTATGCTTAATTTCTGACTGGCCCTTTTCCATTTTTTTGGCATTCTCACTAAGATCCTTGAAGGTCTCACTAAGTTCCTCGGAGGATTCTAGAAGATTCTTTTTTTTTTCTTTTTTTTACTTTTTAAAAAATATATTTCTGTATTGATTTCAGAGAGGAAGGGAGAAGGAGATAGAGATAGAAACATCAATGATGAAAGAGAATCATTGATCAGCTGCCTCATGCACACCCCTACTGGGGATCAAGCCCACAACCGAGGCATGTGCCCTTGGCCAGAATCGAACCTGGGACCTTTCAGTCCGAAGGCTGATGTTCTATCCACTCAGCCAAGCTGGCTAGGACTCTAGAAGATTCTTGAGTAACCTTATAACTGTGGTTTTGAAATCTATATCCAGTAGTTTGCTTTCCTCCATTTCTTTTATTTGTGACATGTTTCTTTGTCTCTGCATTTTGGCTGCTTCCCTGTGTTGATAGAGTGGCTTTGTGTGCTAGGTGTCCTATAGGGCCCAGTGGCTCAGTCTCCCCAATCATCTGAGGTGGACACTCTTAGTGCACCCCTTTGTGGGCTGCGTACACAGTCTTGTTGTAGTTAAGCCTTGATTGCTGTTGGTATCACTGGGAGGAATTGATCTCCAGGCCAATTGGCTGTGAGGACCAGCTGTGTCTACAATGGATGAGCTGCTGTGCAGGAGACACCCTTATGGAGCAGGACTTGCTTCAGTGGGGCTTTGGTGCTCACTGAGTCTTCCCCTTGAGTGTGTCACTTATGGATGTGAAAAGTTGTAATCTGGTATGGTCTCACACTGACCACTGGGTACACTGGCTCTTGGATCTCCAAGGAAGTGCAAAGTCAGCCACTGCCTGAGGCCACCCAGCCGGAGCTACAGCGAGATCTGCAGATTCTTCCTCTTTGTTTGGGATTTGGAAGTGCCCAGATAAGGCTCAGCTGTGAAGCAAGGCAGGCTGCTGCTGCCGAGCCTTGGGCCTTCTTTTGGAAGCTTTGGAGCTCTCGGACCCAGCTGCAGTTTGTTAGGTTAGGCTGCGAAAGGACAGGCCATTCATATGCAAAAGCCGCTGCACACAGCTTGGGTGGGGTTGTAAATTGGGTGGGGCAGGGGTCTCAGGGAATCACCAGGGAGGAGCAAACAGCAATGGCTGCCAGTCAGCCCTGCATCGGGGAGGTTCCCGCGTCTCTGCGTCCTGCGCCCCCACTCATGAACAATGATCGCTACGAGCACCTCTGAGAGAAAGCCACCCTCACATTCCAGCCCAATGCCAGACAGTCCAATTTCTCTCCATATGAGTCTGGGTCCCCAGAGTCTTGCCCAGAACTGGAGTTCAAAGCAATCGGGAGCTTGTATCTCCCTCCCAATAGAAAAAAACAACAGCGCACCCAGTTGCCAGCCCATTTCACATACGCCTCTATACCTTCGCACCTCCGCACCTCCTACCAGTCTCAATGTGCCTTTTTCTTTCCTTCTAGTTGTAGAACTTCCACTCAACCAGCTTTCCCGTGGTTCTGGATGATATTTGTTTTGTCCTTTAGCTGTAGTTTTGATGTGGTTGTGAGAGGCAGCAAGTACAGATGTTTACCGATGCCACCATCTTGGTTCTCTCATCCCTTTCAGTTTTAAGAGCATTTGTTTCTGATTCCAGTGCAAAAACAAAAACAAAAAAACCTTAAGCAAAATTAAGTGACATCCTAAACTCAAATTTTGTTGAACCCAACAGAAGCAACCCAGTCCACCCAAAGAGTTTAAATAAATAAACAAACCCATAAAAAAAAAATCAGAGAATAGGAGAGCAAACAAAGCACCAAAATTGTAACAGCTGAAAGGAGATAGTTGAGTGACAGATGATTTAGCACCCTGAAAAAACTAAATCCTAAACCGACAGTGAAAAAAGCCAAGGAACAACTATATTTAAAGCAGAGAAGCCCCCAGAGGCTCAGGAACTGGTGGCATCAGATATCACTGAAAGTGGAGCTGAAATGGGGGCTGGGTGGGACAGGCAAGGAGAATAAAGGAAGAGAGACTGTTGGAAGTATGTTTGGAAAGCAATCTTCATTTTCCCTTCCCAGCTACAGACAACTACTGCCTCATTCCCAGAAAAGACTTCATTTCTGGAGGAGTAATGGAGAGGGGCTTGGGGCTGGGGGCACCACGGAATGATTGAAAGCAAGAGAAAACAGAGGGTTTAGTTAGCACATGCATGTTGGTTACTGAGACTGCCACCCTTTTCCTTCTCTCCTCAGCTTGCAGAACATTAACAACCAGGCTCCTTCCTTAAGCAGGATTTGACAGAGCCTTTTCTACAGAATTTGACCGGCCCCAGAGCAAAGACTTACTTGGAGGTTCCCCACTAAACAGTCAGCCTACTGTGATGTGCAGTCAAAAGGTATCACACACAGCTTTTTAGCTACCCGTGCTTAAATGGGAACTGACACATGGGTAAGAAAGGGGTGCTGTAATAAATCACAAATTCCTGACTGGGAGGTTCATAGTAGGTGGTTATGCCCCAAGATTATAATTTCTTTAGCGAGAGGTTTTTAAGCAAGCCCTGTTCATTGTTTCTGTGCATCTAGATTAACACACCTTTAGAATGCCAGAAGTTATACCCCTTGAAGGGGTAACTCCCCTTAAAAGAGCACATAATCTTATAATCCAATTCTGCCTTGCTTTCTCCCACTCTCATGTAATCTTCCTTAGCTCCTTCCTTAATTTCAAATGCATAAAAGAAACTGCAAAACTATTATTCTTAGGAGCATTTGAGATCTTGCTCCCAGCACATATCATCAGTTTAACTCAAACTCCTAAAAATTCTCTAAGGTTTGGAGGTTTCTCATGTCAACACACCCGGGTATCAACAGACTTTCAAATAAAGCCTCTAATATGAAAGCGGGACACTGTAAAGTTAGAGGGAACAGTCCGTAGGACTGCCCTCACTTCTGACACCAATTGCCAATTTTGGGATCCCTAAAACTACTCTTAGGTTTGATAATTTGCTAGGAGGATTCACAGAACTTACTTGATTAGCCATTATACTCACAGTTATGATTTACTACAGTTAAAGGATACAGATTAAATTCAGCCAAGGAAGTGCTCATGGCAGTCTAAACACAGAGCTCACAGATGTCCTCTCTCCATGGTGTCAAGGACAGCATTAACTCCTCCCAGTAATGACGTGTGGCAATGCACACAAGGGATTGCCTACCAGGGAACTCAGCTTGATACTCACAGTTTTATTGGGGCTCCATCTTGTAACCATAGCTGACTATTCACATGGCTGATCTCAGTCTCCAGCCCCTCAGGATGTCAAGATGATTAATCATCACCCAAAGTGCCCACTCTAAATCATGTTGGTGTGGCTCAAAGCCCCCAGGCAAACAAAAACACTGCTATTAGGCATCACATTCCAAGGATTTAGAGATTACCTCCCAGAAGTCTAAGTCAAAGGCCAGAACTCTTTGGGGGCAAAATTAAATTCTTTACTATATAGGCCACTCCTTGGTTTTTAGCCAAGGCTATCTTATAGCAAAACAATGAGTAACTAGCGTTCCCATGGTAACATGTTCTTGGACAAATCATTTCCATTTAATTATGAAATACTTCTGAGCACTGCCCTCCCCCATAGAGTGGTTCTTCAACATCACCCAAGACATTTTGGGTCTTTCAGGTTTCAAGATTATTTTATGCCCTTCAATCACAGAGGTAGTTTCAATTAATGTCTGATAATAGCTATCATCTCTCAAATGGGAATTTTATGGTCCAAAATCCCAGTAGATGCTGCTCACTATTCAGTGATGCTCACTGGATTCTACCATAAGCCTCAGTCTGCACTCTGCACAGGGCTATTGTATAAAGAATTTGTCCATGCCACAGCTCAAACATCTAACAGGGCATTAACTAAAGCAATCAACTTTTGTCTACCAGATATTCCATACCAGGGGCCCAGTGCATGAATTCATGCACCTTGAAAGGAACTGTGGGCCAAAGGCTGCAGTGGGCACAGGGGCAGGTCTCAGCCCACCCTCCGTGTCCCCACCCAGCCCCTCCTGCTGCAGCCCTCAGTCCCCTGTCTTCGGGCAGCCCCGCTCCCAATGCCACGGCCGCTCCCACACACTGACGGGGTGAAGCAATTGGGGCCAGTGCCAGCAGTGAGTGCGAGCGGCGGCGGCTGCCCCAATCGCCCCTCAGGAGCAGGGGGAGGTGGAGAAGCCCTGAGGGGCAATCTGGGCCGGCAGCCACCACTCGCACCCACTGACAGCACCAAGTGATTGGGGCCGGTGCTGGGCGCCAGCAGCGTGTGGGAGCACCAGATGGGACTGTGGCTCATGGGAGCAAAGAATTTTCAGTAACCACCACAGGCTCACCCCGATGACAGTGACCGGTGCCCCGCCTTGGTCTGGCACCCCTGCTCACCTGCTCCACCATCCCACCGCAGATGAAGCCCGCCATGTTCCGTGCAAGCCCTCTGGTGGTCAGCACACATCATAACGATCAGTTGTTTGGTTGTTCCACCATTCAGTCTACTTGCATATTAGGGTTTTTTATATATATATAGACTAGAGGCCCAGTGCACGAAATTCATGCATGGGGGAGGGAGGGTGTCCCTCAGCCCAGCCTGCACCCTCTCCAATCCAGGACCCCTCGGGGGATGTCCGACTGTCTCTCACAATCCGGGACCGCTGGTTCCTAACCACTCACCTGCCTGCCTGCCTGATTGCCCCTAACCCCTCTGCCTGCCTGCCTGATTGCCCCTAACTGCTCCCCTGCTGATCTGATCACCCCTAACCACCTCTGCCTCACCCCACACCCAGGACACAGGATTCCCTCCTCCAGCCGGTCGCAGGCACCCAGGACCCAGGCCGGCTTTGCCTGGGCTGGCTGCAGCTGCAGGGGACTGTGGGTGTGGGGCTTCACCCGGGCCGCAGCCGAAGGCACCCAGGATCACGGGGTGGTCAGCTTGTCCCTCTCCTGAGCCACAGGCACAGGTGCAGCTGCTGGCACCTGGGACTATGGGAAGGGTGGCTTGTCCCTCTTCTGGGCCACAGCCTGGCTGGTTCCCATTCCTCTCTCGCAAGCTCATTTGTGCCTGGCTGCTCCCTATCCCTCTCTCCCCAGTGTTGAGTGTCTGAGCCTTTACGGTGTGACAGCTTGAGGGCATGATGACCATTTGCATATTAGCTCTTTATTATATGGGATTGTTTCAAATTAACAACTTTTGTAGGCTTGGGCAATCTTATGGGTTTCCATTGAGTATGTCAAATCAAGATTGGCTGAAGGACAAATGCCCTCTGTTTTACAGTACTAGGTAAGAGAGGTGTCTTTCAGTCAGACACAATATCAATACCCATAATACATTCTGGTAAAGGAGACACAAACACTTCATATGAACTCTGTTTAATCATTCCAGTTTTCATCCAAATTTTCACCTCGACCCTATCAACTATTGTATTTCCATATTCTCCTAATTAAAGTGTAGCCCTCTTGATAATTTACCAAGTGATTTTGAAATCACTTGCATTGAGTTCCCATATCAAGAAATCCAAGAGAAGGTTCTTCACCCTCTAACCATTTTAGCCACTCATATGCATATGGCCTTGAGTCTTCAGTCGGGACAGGCCAAGGAACCCAGGCCTTTTGTCAGTCCTTATCGTGATTAAATTGCAGAACCTGCAACCTTAGTGATTACAGATCAGGTTTCTATTTGTCATTTTTGTCTTTAGGCTTTTTCAATTTCTCAAAATGAGGTTAAACAGAGCAGACTTGTTTAGAAGCCTTCAGGATTAGGAAACCAGAGGGGCTCTGGTCCACCCAAGTTCCAAAAGGCTGCACTAGGACCTTTCTTTTGACCCTCTCAATGTCTGCTTTAATCATCCCATTTCTTTTTTTTTTTTTTCTTTTTTTTTTTAAGACAAGCTTTACTTCAAAGCAACCTGACCAGAGCAGTCAGGGGGTCCAGAACTACAAACCAGGAGAAAGGAGAACAGTTACACGTTCAGCTGGCAGGGTCTCAGTCGGGAGTCTCACCAAGTCCTCCCGATCGCCAATCACCTGCTCAGTTTCCTCTTCAGGCTGAACCTAAAAAGGTAGGCTTGAAGATGCCCCTGGTATCTTTGTTGTCCAACACACCTATTTCAAAAAAGAAAACACCTGGAGGCAACTTGAGGGAATCTGCTTGATTGTTAAAATAAATATTTACACTGAAATACAGTTATTTTAGTTCTTCACATTTTCACACTCAAAAGAGACACAGAGATTTCCTTCATGTTTTCAGCAGCTGAGTTGGTAGAGATCCTGTCTCTGTTTCACAGGAAATGTATTACTTTCCGTTACTCCTCACAACAGCCAACTGGAAGATTATTCCATTACTTTTGAAGGACTGGTTGGGTTGGCATCTGCAATGGTTGCCAAATAAATGAGATTTCTATGTAGCACATGCTGGTACTGGACGCACTCGTTCACCCGGCCTTTGTTCTGATACTCCACGATGCAGCGGATCAGCTGGTCATTCTCCTCCAGGAGCTGGTCATTCTCCTCCAGGAGCCGCTGGATGGTCCATCCCATTTCTTAATTACCATTTAAAGAGTTCTACCCAGCCCATATGAGTTCTTTAAAGCTCTTCTTTCTCTTTCTCCATTCTCTTAGGAATCACTCTAATCTTCTTCACTACCTGCAGTTCAGTATCCAACCTTGGCCCAGTTACAAACCAAATTCAGACTATAAACCAGAATCCAAGCTTGACCCAGTGTCAGGATGTGCCCCGACATTTTTCTTTACTTTCATTTTCAGTGCTACAGATAACCATAACCAAGGGATTGTATATTTAGCATGCTTCTTTTTGTTTTACATTTTGTATGCATCCAGTGAGCCAACTCCTTGAAGTTGGATCCATCATTTCTAATTACATTGTTAACTTTTACCTTTATTAATTAACTAGAGGCCTGGTGCACAAAATTCGTGCACTGGGAGGTGGTGTCCCTCAGCCCAGCCTGTACCCTCTCCAATCTGGGACCTTTCAGTCCCTCTCACAATCCAGGACTGCTGGCTCCCAACCATTCACCTGCCTGCCAGCCTGATCACCCCCTAACCACTCCCCTACCAGCCTGATCGATGCCTAACTGCTCCCCTGCCAGCCCGATTGCCCCCAACTGCTCTCCCCTGCCGGCCCAGTCACCCCTAACTGCCCTCCCCTGCTGGCGTGGTTGCCCCCAACTGCCCTCCCTTGCAGTCCTGGTCCCCCCACTGCCCTCCCCTGCAGGTCCGGTTGCCCCCAACTGTCCTCCCCTGCAGGCCTGGTCCCCCTCAACTGCCATGCCCCTCAGGCCATCTTGTGGAGGCCATCTTGTGTCCACATGGGTGTGGCCATCTTTGACCACATGGGGGCAGCCATTTTGTGTGTTGGAGTGATGGTCAATTTGCATATTACCCCTTTATTAGATAGGATGGCAGCAGAGCTACAGTTCTGTACAATAGGTGACCGGTAGCCATCCAGGAATCAAAGGGTCATAATCCCGTACCCTTTTATCTTTCCTCTTCCCAAATCTCAGCTTTCATTGAGTTCTGTGAGTTCTTTTAACAAATTATCAAACCTAAGGTTAGTTTTAGGAACCCTCAAACTTGCAGTTGGTATCAGAAATGAGGTTGGCCCCACTGGTGTGGCTCAGTGGTTGGGGTGGACGTATGAACCAGGAAGTCAGGGTTCAATTCTTGGTCAGGGTATTTACCCAGGTTGCGGGCTCGATTCCCAGTGTGGGGCATGCAGGAAGCAGCCGATCAATGAATCTCCCTCATCATTGATGTTCCTATCTCTCTCTCCCTCTCGCTTCCTCTCTGAAATCAATGAAAATATATTTTAAAATATATATATGCAACTAGGATTTTTAATCTTTCTAATCGCTAATGTAAACAATAAGGAGCTCTTCATGGTTTTTGAAGAAAGAGATGTTAACGTATTACTTACTTACAAATAATAAATGATCAATGTGAAAAAATTACCCAAAAAAATCTAAATTATCTAAAATCTCTTGCCGAAACTGGTTTGGCTCAGTGGATAAGCGTCGGCCTGCGGACTCAAGGGTCCCAGGTTCAATTCCGGTCAAGGGCATGTACCTTGGTTGCGGGCAATTCCCAGTAGGGGGTGTAGAGGCAGCTGATATGTTTCTCTCTCATCGATGTTTCTAAATCTCAATAAAATATATATTAAAAAATAAATAAAATAAAATAAAATAAAATCTCACTCCTCAGAATAACCACTGTTTATGCTTTGGAATAAAACTTCCAGATCTTTCCTATGCAAGCATAAACATAAAGATATATGTTTACAGCCCTAGCTGGTTTGGCTCAGTGGATAGAGCACTGGCCTGCTGACCAAAGGGTCCTGGGTTCGATTCTGGTCAGAAGCGCATGCCTGGGTTGTGGACTTGATCCATAGTAGGGGACATGCAGGGGGCAGCCAATCAATGATTCTCTCTCATCATTGATGTTTCTATCTCTTTCTCCCTCTCCCTTCCTCTCTGAAATCAATAAAATTATAATTTTTTTAAAAGATATATGTTTACAAAGCCCTAGCTGGTTTGGTTCAGTGGATAGAGCGTCAGCCTGTGGATGAAGGGTCCCAGGTTTGATTCCAGTCAAGGGTAAGTACCTTGGTTGCAGGGTCCTCCCTGGCCTGGGCCTTGGTTGGAGTGTGTACAGGAGGCAACCAATTGATGTGTTTCTCTCACATCAATATTTCTCTGTCTTTCCCTCTCTCTTCCACTCTCTCTGAAAGAAAAAAATCAATGGAAAAATATCCTTAGGTGAGGATTAAAAACAAAACAAAAAAGATATATATTTACAAAGATGGGATCCTATTTACTAATTACTTTTTTCATTTAATAATACACAGTGAACAACTTTCACAACAATAAATGTAAGTATAAATCATAATTTCTGATGTACAGTGCAGTATAACTATGATGTACTATGCAGTACTCCATCATAAGGATGTACTATGGTTTGTTTTAAGATTGTTGAGGGTGGGCCCTGACATATGGGAACAGACTTGGGTTCTATCCTTAGCTCTGCCACTTGCTTAGTCCACTTAGACAAATCAAAATCTATACTTGAAGTTGAAAAGTCCTCAATTAGGGAATTATCAGTAAGAAATTCAATTTGAATAAAGAAACCATAGGACTTGTTGACTGGTTAAATATGGGAATTACAGAACAATATTTTAAATAATGTAAATTGATAGTAGACAAAGAAACAACTTTTTTAGAAAACCCCAAGACAGGAATTATACTTTCAAAAGCAGAGAGACCATGATAGCGATGTATATTCTTTCCTTCTCTAAATCATAATGATGCTTTCTTGAAGCTCTAGCTGAAATCTTACCTATGAAGCCTGCTGTGATTTTTTTACCCTCTGATTTCCTGTTATACTTACAATCTAACACAGTGATGGGCAACCTTTTGAGCTTGGTGTGTCAAACTTCGCCAAAAAAACTGAGCATAACTCGGGTAGTGTGTCACTTTGAGGAAAAAACATTATTTCGCAAATGTTTCATCCTCAGCAAATGTTTCATCCTCGGCATGCGGCCGCCTCAGCGGCCGCGTGTCATCAGAAATGGCTACGCGTGTCAGTGCTGACACGCGTGTCATAGGTTCGCCATCACTGACCTAACACATGGCTTATCTCTTAATCTTGGTCTTTTATCCTTCCCCAAATGTTGGTCTTATCTCCCCAACCAGGCTGCAGACTCCTTGAGTATAGAGATGGCCTCCCCAACACCACTTCAGTACTTCCTTTCTGGGTCCACAGTGCCTGAAGTAGTGTAGGGTACATAATAAGTATCTATGAGGGACGTTGTTGATCTTCAGTTTTACAATTCAGTAATCTGACCAGCAGACCACTCTGGTTACGTTTGCATATTTTTTGTCCCCAAAGACAAATCTCTAGGAATCCTTAAATTTACAAATAGTATGTCAAACATAGTCGCCTCAATTTAGACAGTCTCTAAGTAATCTAGCATTTGGGGCTCCCCTCCTATTGGCTCTGGAAATCTAAGCTCCTTAAAGCCTTTTTATTTTCCTGTTTTTTGTTTTTTGTTTTGTTTTGTTTTTTGTTTTTGTTATTGTTGTTACCAAATGACAGCTGCAATGACTTCCAGAGTTCAAGTCAGTATACAAATCATACTACCATGGAAATCCGCAGTTCAAATGTATTTGGTGAGCTCATCACATAATAAAACTTGAGGTCAAAGATTGAATTCTATTTTCCAGCAAACAAAACTTGGTATGACAATATGCAACCAAAAGTCTGTTCAATACAATACTTACGCATTGCAAATTTTGCTTCTGAGGTAGTTAAAACATTTTTATTTTATTAACATTTGTTTATAAAAGCAGCAAAATTCACAATTCTATTTTTCCCTAAAAATTATACACAGCACAGTGACTGCTTTTTCTTTCTTAGTTTATATTAACTCACTTAGAACTCTTTAAATATGAAATCCATCAACTTGCTCAGAATGTCTAGTATTCTCAATATTGGCAATTTTTCCAAAATAATTCCTTGTAGAGAAAAAAAAAACAACTTGCAGTCCTTTTTTCACTCTTTCTTTTCTTCTTTTTTCCTTCCTTCCTGACTCCCTTCTTTCCCTTTCTTTCAGTAAGTATTTAGTGGCTACTGTGTGCCCCTGCTGTACCCGGTACTGCACACACGCAGTAGTGATCATAACACAGTCTAGTTATGGTGACAGATATAAACCAGAGATTCTAAACTGGCAGGTTTCAGATCTATTATGACCCACAAATGAATTTTGTTTGGCCCACATAATGCCTTTTTAAATTGAATTATTTCCCTACATTTAAAAACCAGGACATTTCCCATAAAAAGTCAGAGTTCTGGAGTATATGGAAAAATTGGAACATTCAACACCACTGAGTCCCTTGCTCCCTCAAAGGAACAACTGGCAGATCCAAGTGGGAACGTCCCTGATTACAGACATGGAGTTCTTCCCAGTCCTCACGTAATCTCCTTCACTCAGCACCAAGTTAGCAACTGCTGTGTTAAACAGTCACAGAAATAACAAATGCACGGTTACCAAATGCAGCAAATGCTATGAAGGGAAAATACAGAGCTTTATGAGAGAATGTAAGAGGGGAACATAATTTAGAATGAGGGTGAAAGATTATCTCTTTGAGGGCACAACATTTTTAACTTTGCTCAATAGTGGCATTCACCCCTTATGGAGTACTTATCCAAATAATAAAAAGTACCATTTATTGAATCTATTGGTGTCTGGTACCTTATTTAATTCTCACAGAAATAATTCTGTATAACCCCCTTTTTGCTGTTGAAACATAGGAGATAAAATACTTAAAGTTTAAGTTCAAACAGTTTGTCCAAATACTGAACCTGAAGTCAGAACCAGTTTCAGATTGATTCCAAATTATATACTTACTAGAGGCCCAGTGCATGAAATTCGTGCATTGGGGGGGGGGGGGGGGGGGAAGGGGCGGTGGCCTTCAGCCCAGCCTGCACCCTCTCCAATCTGGGACCCCTTGAGAGATGTCCAGCTGCCCATTTAGGATCAGGCCTAAACGGGCAGTCGGACATCCCTCTCACAATCCAGGACTGCTGGCTCCCAAACGCTCACCTGCCTGCCTGCCTGATTGCCCCTAACCGTTTCTGCCTGCCAGCCCGATCACCCCCTAACCACTCCCCTGCCAGCCTGATTGATGCCTAACTGCTCCCCTGCCAGCCTGTTTGCTCCCAACTTCCCTCCTCTGCCGGCCTGGTCACCCCTAACTGCCCTCCCCTGCAGGCTTCATCACCCCCAACTGCCCTCCCTTGTAGGCCTGGTCCCTCCCAACTGCCCTCCCCTGCTGGCCTGATCATGCACAACTGCCCTCCCTTGCACGCCTGGTCCCTCCCAACTGCCCTTCCCTGCTGGCCATCTTGTGGTGGCCATCTTGTGTGTCCACATGGGGGCAGGATCTTTGACCACATGGGGGCAGCCATCTTGTGTGTTGGAGTGATGGTCAATCTGCATATTACTCTTTTATTAGGTAGGATAGAGGCCTGTTGCATGGGTGGGGGCCAGCTGCTTTGCCCTGAAGGGTGTCCCAGATCAGGGTGGGGGTTCCCTTGGGGCGTGGGGCGGCCTGAGCGAGGGGCCTGTGGTGGTTTGCAGGCCGGCCACAGCCCCTGGTGACCCAAGCAGAGGCCCTGGTATCTGGGACTTATTTATCTTCCACAATTGAAACTTTGTAGCCTGGAGTGGAGCCAACCCTTCTGCTCGCTCCGTGGCAGCAGCCATTTCTGTTGGGACTTATGTATCTTCTATAATTGAAACTTTGTAGCCTTAAGCGGAGGCCAAGGCAGGCCAGGGTGTGCGGAAAGCTTGGCTTCCTCCATCGCCGGGGAAACCCAAGCCTCCCTCCTGCTCTCTCTGTGGCCGCAGCCATCTTGGTTGGGTTAATTTGCATACTCACTCCTGATTGGCTGGTGGGCATGACTTATGGGCATGGCTTGTGGGTGTAGCGGAGTGGTGGTTAATTTGCATGTTACTCTTTTATTAGATAGGATTCCACTAAAACCAACCTAGCATACAAGCAGTTTCACATAAAACTAAACAACCCTTGCTGAAGATGATTTTTTTTTTTTAAATTTCTTTATTGATTAAGGTGTCACATATTTGTCCTCATCCCCCCATTCCCATCCCACCCCTCTCCCCACGCATGCCCCAATCCCCTGTTGAACTTAACCGTTGGATAGGCTTATATGCATGCATACAGGTCCTTTGGTTGAACTCTCCCCCTCCCCCCACCCTCCCCCTACCCTCCCCTATCCTCCTTCTGAGGCCCGATAGTCCGATCGATGCCTCCTTGCTTCTGGTTCTGTTCTTGTTCCTCAGTCTATGTTGTTCATCATTTCCCCTAGATGAGCGAGATCATATGTCACTAGATATATACTAATACGAACTGAATGTGAGACGAGCAATAATAGTTATGCTGACAGGCAAATGAATCAATCTGTAGCGAGCTTCCCCCTGGACCAACAGTTCTTTTGAGACCCAATTTCAATGTCCAGTAGTTCCTTATGTGTACATGTCAGCACTGACCTCTCAGCTCTGGATGGTGGACAAATGGTGGTAATGGAGGTCCGACTCCCTCTGGTTTGGTCTCGGCTGAACCCAGGGGCACGGCGTCACCCGGACTAAGGGGCACGTGGCCTCACCCATACCCAAGGGGCGCGTGGTCTCACCCGGGCCTGGGACCCAGCCTCACCCGGATGGATCCAGGGGCGCACGGCCTCACCCGGACCCAGGATCTGGCTTCACCCGTACCCAGGGACGCTTGGCCTCTCCCAGACCCAGGGGCACGTGGCCTCACCCGGGCCTAGGTGCACGAGGCCTCATCCGGATCCAGGGACACATGGTCGCACCCGGACCCAGGGACGCTTGGCCTCTCCCAGACCCAGGGCCACTTGGGCTCACCCGGGCCTAGGTGCACGAGGTCTCATCCGGATCCAGGGACACATGGTCTCACCCGGACCCAGGGACGCTTGGCCTCTCCCAGACCCAGGGCCACTTGGGCTCACCCGGGCCTAGGTGCACGCGGCCTCACCCGGATCCAGGGACACATGGTCTCACCCGGACCGAGGGACGCTTGGCCTCTCCCAGACCCAGGGCCACTTGGGCTCACCCGGGCCTAGGTGCACGAGGCCTCATCCGGATCCAGGGACACATGGTCGCACCCGGACCCAGGGACGCTTGGCCTCTCCCAGACCCAGGGCCACTTGGGCTCACCCAGGCCTAGGTGCACGCGGCCTCACCCGGATCCAGGGACACATGGTCTCACCCGGACCCAGGGATGCTTGGCCTCTCCCCGACCCAGGGCCACTTGGGCTCACCCGGGCCTAGGTGCACGAGGCCTCATCCGGATCCAGGGACACATGGTCGCACCCGGACCCAGGGACGCTTGGCCTCTCCCAGACCCAGGGCCACTTGGGCTCACCCAGGCCTAGGTGCACGCGGCCTCACCCGGATCCAGGGACACATGGTCTCACCCGGACCCAGGGATGCTTGGCCTCTCCCAGACCCAGGGCCACTTGGGCTCACCCGGGCCTAGGTGCACGAGGCCTCACCCGGATCCAGGGACACATGGTCTCACCCGGACCCAGGGACGCTTGGCCTCTCCCAGACCCAGGGCCACTTGGGCTCACCCGGGCCTAGGTGCACGAGGCCTCATCCGGATCCAGGGACACATGGTCGCACCAGCACCCAGGGACGCTTGGCCTCTCTCAGACCCAGGGCCACTTGGGCTCACCCGGGCCTAGGTGCACGCGGCCTCACCCGGATCCAGGGACACATGGTCTCACCCGGACCCAGGGATGCTTGGCCTCTCCCAGACCCAGGGCCACTTGGGCTCACCCGGGCCTAGATGCACGAGGCCTCACCCGGATCCAGGGACACATGGTCTCACCCGGACCCAGGGACGCTTGGCCTCTCCCAGACCCAGGGCCACTTGGGCTCACCCGGGCCTAGGTGCATGCGACCTCACCCGGATCCAGGGACACATGGGCTCACCCGGACCCAGGGATGCTTGGCCTCTCCCAGACCCAGGGCCACTTGGGCTCACCCGGGCCTAGGTGCACGAGGCCTCACCCGGATCCAGGGACACATGGTCTCACCCGGACCGAGGGACGCTTGGCCTCTCCCAGACCCAGGGCCACTTGGGCTCACCCGGGCCTAGGTGCACGAGGCCTCACCCGGATCCTGGGACACATGGTCTCACCCGGACCCAGGGACGCTTGGCCTCTCCCAGACCCAGGGCCACTTGGGCTCACCCGGGCCTAGGTGCACGAGGCCTCACCCGGATCCAGGGACACATGGTCTCACCCGGATCCAGGGACGCTTGGCCTCTCCCAGACCCAGGGCCACTTGGGCTCACCCGGGCCTAGGTGTACGAGGCCTCTCCCGGATCCAGGGACACATGGTCTCACCCGGACCCAGGGACGCCTGGCCTCTCCCAGACCCAGGGGCACGTGGCCTCACCCGGGCCTAGGTGCACGAGGCCTCATCCGGCTCCAGGGACACATGGTCGCACCCGGACCCCGGGACGCTTGGCCTCTCCCAGACCCAGGGCCACTTGGGCTCACCCGGGTCTAGGTGCACGCGGCCTCACCCGGATCCAGGGACACACGGTCTCACCCGGACCCAGGGACGCCTGGCCTCCCCCAGACCCAGGGGCACGTGGCCTCACCCGGGCCTAGGCGCACGAGGCCTCACCCGGATCCAGGGACACACGGTCTCACCCGGACCCAGGGACGCCTGGCCTCCCCCAGACCCAGGGGCACGTGGCCTCACCCGGGCCTAGGCGCACGAGGCCTCACCCGGATCCAGGGACACACGGTCTCACCCGGACCCAGGGACGCCTGGCCTCCCCCAGACCCAGGGGCACGCGGCCCCACCCGGGCCTAGGTGCACGAGGCCCCACCCGGATCCAGGGACACATGGTCTCGCCCGGACCTAGGGGTGCGTGGCCTCTCTCAGACCCAGGGGCACGTGGCCTCACCTGGACCTAGGTGCACGAAGCCACCCGGACCCAGGGGCGCGTTACCTCTCTCAGACCCCTGGTCGCGTGGTCTCACCCGGATCCAGGGGCTCACGGCCTCACCCGTACTCGGGACCCAGCCTTACCCGGATCCAGGGGCCCACGGCCTCACCCGGACCCAGGGTTCAGATTCGCCCGGACCCAGGGGCACATGGCCTCACCCGAACCCGGAATCCAGCTTCACCTGGACCCAGGGGCGTGTGGCCTCACCCAAACCCAGGGGCGTGAGGCCTCACCTAGACCCAGAGGCGTGTGACCACATCTGAGCCCAGAGGCTCGCAGGCTCGCCTGGACTCGGGTCTCAGCGGGGTTTCGTCTTCTTGATCCCAATTCCTGTTGGTCAATTCCCTCTCAGCAATTCCTTCGGTCATTTTCTCAGAGCTCCAGGGCGGCTGCCGCAGAACTCGTTGGGCGGCGGGCTCGGCAAGGCTCCGGTGTGCCCGGTGCCCGGCGGTGGGAGCCGTCCCCTCAGCCGGAGACCGCCGGGGGAACTGCGCCGAGCACGTTTCAGGCCACCATTGTGTCGCCTGAGCCATAGTTCTTAAAGTGTGGACTTTGGGTCACCGGCATCAGCATCATCCTGCGTACCCCTCTCTTTTATTCTAGTTGTAGAGCATCTGCTCAGCCAGCCCCCCGGTCTTTCTGGCTGGTGTCTGCTCTGCTCTCCCGTCGTAGTCTCAATATTGTTGTGGTAGGCAACGATCAGGCTGCCGCCCTATGTCTCCATCTTGGTCCTCCTTTGTACAGTTAAGTCTTGATTGTTGTTGGTGTCACTGGGAGGAATTGTCCTCCAGGCCAATTAGCCGTGAGGACCCTCTTTGTCCATATAGGAAGAGTTGCTGTGCAGGAGACATGTTTGTGGGCCGGGTCTTGATGCAGCAATGCCTTGGCGCTCACTGAGTCTGCCTCTAGAATGCCTCCCTTATGCAAGTGATTGAAATCTGGTGTCATCTCCCACCAACCACTAGATGCCCTCGTTTCTGGGTCTCCAATGCAGTGTGGGTCAGCCACTACCTGAGGCACTCAGCAGGATAAAGCTTCTGCTCAGCTTGGCTGGGGCGGAGCTACAGGGTGGAGCCTACAACCTTGGCTTCCTGTCAGCCCCGCCCTATGAGGCTCCTGTGTCTGTGTCCCTCTGTATTCCTTGCAAACACCTCTGAGAGAAACACGCCCTGGAATTTCGTCCACTGCCAAACAGTCCAGTCCCTCCCCTAATGAATCTGGACTCCCAGCTTCTCGCCTGGAACTGGGTTTCAGTGCAGTTGGAGCTGGGTCTCAGCGCAGTCTGGCGTCCCTGTCTCCTTCCCAGCAGGGCCACCCAGTGGCGCAGGCAAAAGTCCGTCCTCTGCGCACCTTCCAGTGCGCGCGTCTGGAGCCGCCGCTTCTCTGTGCCTCCGCCACCACAGCCCAAATTCATTCCCCCAGCGTGCGCCTGACTTCCCAGGGTTTCGCCCGGAACTGGGGTTCAGTGCAGTCGGAACTGGGGTTCAGCACGGTCCTGAGCTTATGTCTCCTTCCCGCTAGGGCAGTTCAGTGGCGCAGGCAACAGTCCGTCCTTTGCGCCCCTTCCCGTGCGCGCCTCTGGAGCTCTGCCTTCCCCCGCTCCTCTGTGCCTGCGCCCCACAGCCCAGATTCATTCCCCCAGCCTGCGCCTGGCTTCCCAGGGTTTCGCCCGGAACTGGCGCTCAGTGCAGTCGGAGCCGGCGCTTAGCGCACTCCGGAGCCTTTATCTCCTTCCTGCCAGTGAACGCCGGCCAGGCCGTCAGCCGCCCCCTCCTCTCCGGCTCCATCCTCCCCGCAGGCGAGCGCGCTCGTGTCTCCGCCAGTTTCTCCATACCTCAGGCTTTTACGGCTCCCCCGATTGTCCCCGTGGCCCTCTCCTTCCCCCCAGCTGTGGGCATTTCAGTCCGCCAGCTCTCCTGTGGTTCTGGACGATGTCCGTTCTGACCTCTAGTTGTGCCTTTGAAATTGTTGTGCCCGGCTGCAGGTTAGGTGTTTCACCTATGCCGCCATCTTGGTTTCTCGATGATTTTATAATAAAAAATCAGAAACCACCCCAGGAAATAAACCATTATGAGAACAGATTTTTAAAAGGATGATCACTTATACCCAAGAACTGTTTTTAGAAAACTATTTAAAAGAGAGCATTTAAAATAAGTATATTTAGCCCAGCTGATGTGGCTCAGTGGTTGAGCATCGACCTGTGAACCAGAAGGTCAAGGTTCGATTCCCCATCAGGGCACATGCCTGGGTTGCCAGCTGAATCCCCAGTAGAGAGCATATAGGAGGCAGCCAATCCATGATTCTCTCATCATTGGAGTTTCTATCTCTCTCTCCCTTTCTCTCTGAAATAAATAGAAAAAATATATTCTAAAATGAAAATAAATTTTAAAAGTATGTTTAAAATGTTTCAAGAAATAATGTAAGGGAAGAAAAATCTCTTCGTCTCCCCATAATAGGTTCTCTGGCAGGGTCCTGCAAATTGAACCAAAAGCAGACAGATTAGTAAAAGCATACAAATTTATTTCATGTAAATTTTACATGATAGGGGAACCTTTATTAGGAAGTAAAGACCAAAAGAAGTGATTAAACATGAGCATTTTTTTAAAATATAATTTTATTGATTTTCAGAGAAAGAAAGGGAGTGGATAGAGAGATAGAAACATCAATGATGAGAGAAAATCATTGCATGTCCCCCCACTGGGGACTAAGGCTGCAACCCCGGGCATGTGCCCTGACCAGGAATGAACCTTGACCTCCTGGTTTATAGGTCGACACACTCAACCACCGAGCCACTGGGTGAGCAATTTTTTTATTGATTGATTTGAGAGAGAGAAACATTGATTTGTTGTTCCACTTAATTTTTTAAATATATTTTTATTGATTTCAGAGAGGAAGGGAGAGGAGAAATAGAAGCATCAATGATGAGAGAGAATCATTGATTGGCTGCTATGGGAACCCCTTTCATGTCCCACGTGGTTCAGGGTTCAGGTTCAGGATTCGGGTTCTGGAGGAGGCCGCACACAAATGAAAGAGACTAGAAAGATATTAATTTGGGAAATGGGAGCCAGGCGGAAGCCCAAGAGAGGACTACACCCCGCTCTGGCCTAGCTATCCCTTTTATTAAGACTATGGGATACACCCATAGCCTTTAGGCAGGCAATTCCAATAATAGCCAATCAGCAAGAATTTACATAAGACTAACAGGTGGAGGCTGCTTCAGCTACCAATGTCTCAACCAAACAGTGAGTGATTAGCTCTGACCTTTTAGAGCTTTAAGGTTGACCAACCTTCCGGGTTCCCTGTCCACATCTCTCTACCAGTGAGGACAATGGGCGGCTTCCAGCAGGCTGCCTCCTGCACGCCCCACACTGGGGATCGAGCCTGCAACCTGGGCATGTGCCCTGACTGGGAATCAAAATGTGACCTCCTGGTTCATAGGTCAATGCTCAACTACTGAGCCACACCAGTCTGACTGGGTTTTTTCTTTTGTTTTTTTTTAATCCTCACCAGAGGATATTTTTCCAATGATTTTTAGAGTGGAAGAGAGAGGGAAAGACAGAGAGAAACAATGATCTGAGATAAACACATCAATTGGTTGCCTCCTGCGCACACCCCAACCAGGGCCCAGGCTGGGGAGGAGCCTGCAACTAAGGTACATGCCCTTGACCGGAACCAAACCTGGGACCCTTTGATCCACAGGCCGATGCTCTATCCACTAAGCCAAACCAGGTAGGGCTATTGTTCCACTTATTTATGCATTCATTGGTTGATTCTTGTACTAGTATGTGCCTTGACTGGGATGGAGCCTGCAACCTTGGTATATCAGGATGATGCTCTAACCAACTGAACTACCTGGCCAGGGCAAGCATGCACATTTTTATACTAGGTTTGATGAAGAGTGGAAAGTTGTGGAAAACACGATAGCACAATAGAATAAGAGCTAAGGGTAGTAACCTGGGGGATCCTAGCAAGGCTGTTTGTTCAAATTCCTCTCAGTGTCCCTCTGTCTGTGGAGCTGAGGAATGCTCCTTTTCTCCAGGTATACAAAGGGCACCTCTCAAGACTTCTCAGCTATGGGTCTTGTAACCTGCTTCAGAAAAGACAGAGGTCAGAGAATTCTTCCTGCATTGGCCATTTATCAAATTCCTTCAGCTTAAAATATTCACTATGTCAAGGTGCCATATCTTGAAGTAGCATATCTTGAACCCTGACACTGTGAATCAGTACAGGATGAAGAGATAGAACTGTTTGATCATTATGGTCCTCTCTTCTAACACTGATTCTATAGATAGCAGGTACAAATTTTAATGTGCAGTCTCAGGCAATTAAGAAATATAACTCACTACTGGTGGCAATGTAGATTGGTACAACCACTATGGAAAGCAGTCTGGCGATTCCTCAAAAAACTAAGAATAGAGCTACCATACCACCCAGCAATCCCTCTCCTGGGTATATACCTGGAAAACTTGAAAACATGTACTTGCAAAGATATATACACCCCTATATTTATTGCAGCTTTATTCACAGTGGCCAAAACATGGAAACAACAAAAGTGTCCTATGATGAAGGACTGGATAAAAAAGATGTGGTACAAAGTTGAAAAAAGAAAAGAAGATGCCGAAACCGGTTTGGCTCAGATAGAGCGTCGGCCTGGACTCAAGGGTCCCAGGTTCGATTCTGGTCAAGGACATGTACCTTGTTGCGGGCACATCCCCAGTAGGGGGTGTGCAGAGGCAGCTGATTGATGATTCTCTCTCATCGATGTTTCTAACTCTCTATCCCTCTCTCTTCCTCTCTGTAAAAAATAAAAAAAATAAAAAAAAGAAGATGTGGTACATATACACAATGGAATACTACTCAGCCATAAGAAAGGGTGCAATAGTGCCATTTGGAATAATATGGATGAACCTTGAGAATATTATTCTGAATGAAGTAAATCAGTCAGAAAAAGCTAAGAACCATATGATTTCACTAATATGTGAGATAAAAACCTGAAACTCATGAACACAAACAGCAGAGTGGTGATTGCCAGAGGGAAGGGGGTAGGGAGAGAAGGGGGTCCCAACATATGGTGACAGGAGATTTGACTTTGGGTGGCGTGCACATGGTGCAATATACAGATCTTGTAACATAGAAACCCACACCTGAAACCTGTATGATCATGTTGACCAATGTCAACCCAATAAATTTACTTTAAAAAAAAGAAATGTCACTATTTCCTATACCTTAACTTAATTAATTTTTATTTTGAGTTCTCATTCCATTAATTGGACAGTCATCATCAACTTTTCAAGATTTCCCATCCCCTTCCCTGTTATGTCAACATGCCAGGAAACTTTCTACCAAAGCATTAGAGAAGCAAGTCATTCTTCAAATCACCAAATATCGTTTTTACAACATTGCATTTGCTCAACAAATACTTTTTTATCTAATCTACTAATTTTGCAAAAATAGAAAATTATTTCTAAAAAAAGTTTTTATATGTAACCCACTACATTCTTTAAAACAATTTGAATAACAAAAATACCTATATACTTTTTTTCTTTTTTTTTTGGTTTTTTTTTGGGGGTTTTTTTTTGGGGGGGTGTTTTTTTTTTTTTTCTACTAGTATAATAATATTTTAAAACAGAAAGAAAGGAAATCAGGATCACAGAAAAAGGAAGAAGAAAATATGTTTGTAAGAACTGAAAATAGCATTCTGGCCTAAGCACCTAAGTAGCCAAGACAAGGAGAAAAATTGAGATTCTAATAATATACATTACCAGAAAGCAAAAATCCACTGTTCCTTAATGGAATGAATGTTTTTTAATTCCTTAACAATTAAATTTAGTTTGGGAGGACAATAATATTTAAATGATAAGAGAATAGCAGCTTAATGGTGAACAGAATGAGATAAAAAGATATTGAAGCCCTGGCCTATGTGGCTCAGTTGGTTGAGCATTGTCCCACTGAGAGGTCATCAGTTCGATTCCTGGTCAGGGTACCTGCCAGGGTTATGGGCTCAATCCCCAGTAGGAGAAGTGCAGGAGGCAGCCGATCGATGTTTCTCTCTCTCTCTCTCTCTCTCTCTCTCTCTCTCTCTCTCTCTCTCTCTCTCTCTCTCTCTCCCCCCCTCACCCTCTCCCCCTCTCTCTAAAGTCAACAAAACGTATTTTTTAAAATTTTAATAAATGAATAAAAATATATTAAAACCCAACCAGCGTGGCTCAGTGGTTGAGTATCAACCTATGCACTAGGAAATCATGGTTCGATTCCCAATCAGAGCACATGCCCAGATTGTGGGCTCAAACCCCAGTGGAAGGCGTACAGGAGGCAGCCGATCAATGATTCTCTCTCATCATTGATGTTTCTATCTCTTTCTCCCTCTCCTTTCCTCTCTGAAATCAATAAAAAAAAATATTTTTAAAAGAGATATTAAAGTTAAAACAGTGTGATTAAGTTCTTCAAGGTTTATGAAAAATAAAAAGAAAATCTGATGTACTGTTTGTCTTTTTAAAACAATTTTAGGAAACATAGAAAAATGTATGGTCGTTTATTTATTTTATTCCACAGCTATTACAAAAATTAAAGACTTTAAGACTATATATATATATATATATATATATATATGTATATATATATATATATATTTATGAATAACACTGCCATTTAGTAAATTATTACTGCTATTAATCCAAGTCATCTGAAATTGTTCCTTAAAGGTCTGAGCTAACCTGAGTTAAATCAGAAACTGTATCGAACCATTAACATAATTGAAAGGCAAATTTTGTCAGTAGGTAAAAATCAAATCAAGCAAGCAGTTTTCAAGGCTCAGAAATGAGAACTGGTCTAGCATAAACCTAGTCCAAAAAGCAAATGACAGAGGAAATTAATGATTGAGCTAGAACTAGCACCATCAAGCCCTGCCATGCTGATTTCTAAAGATGTTTAGTGCTTTTTGAAAAAGAAAAATCAAGAATTGTGTTAAAAACTGCTCTCCCATCACCACCTTGTAAGAAAAAGAAAAATGCCAATTTGCTGAATGAAATACATCCAAGAACACCTGTCACTTCAATGATAAGAAAGGTAGCAATAATAATAATTAAATTGTATGCATGTGGATTTTAGAGAAAGCCCATCTAAAACAAAATAACAACAACAAAAAAACACAGAATGCAGTTAATCAGCCTTAATTGTGTTCTAACATTACCCCCTACAGTAGGTTTAAACACTGAGCTTTTTAGGAGCCCCATCAACTGCTCAGGTCCACAGGATGGCTCAAGTGCATTGTTACTGTGATGAATAATTGGCACCCTTCTGACCCGAAAGAGTTAATATGACTCCCCTCGCCCAAAATTTATTACTATAGAGATGGCTGAGATGTTATCTGGCCCTGGAAAGACAAAAGCCTATTTGTTCCCAAAGTTTTTTACTCATAAAGCCCAGAAAAGGCCCTCTTCTTTCTACAGCCAACCCCCCTCTCCTGCCCACCCTAAAAACCATATTTTGTAAACCAAATTTTCTAACTATAAGACTGGTTTTTCTCATGAGACAAAGGGGGGAAAAAACCTCTGTGATTAATGCTTTAGCTAAAAGCATAGAATGTAAAATGGGAAGATTATTTATGGTTCTTCTCTTTAGGAGCTAATAGAGTCAGATGTTAGCCTAAAAGGTTGGAAATCCTACAGTGGGATTTTTTTCTCTCAACAGATAAAAGTGGCTTCTGGAAAGCAGCATAAATACTCTCTGCAGTAAGCCATAAGCACTAATAATTTTGCTATAAGTGCTCAGTCAAAGGGAGATGAACATGTTATATGTTATTAAAAAATGGACAGCATATTATCTTGAAAGCCACAGTGAAATACTAACCTAAGTGACAAGCATTGCTTTCAGTGCCTCTTTTTAAGGTGGACAGTGGTAGGAGGGATTTACCAGGCCACTCTTCCATAGAGTAAAATCACATTCAGTAGCTCAAAATGGAATACGGATTGAATTTTCAATTTCTAGTTAAATTTTCCCCATGGCTGTTAAATTTCTTTTTTCCTAAACTGGTAATCTTTCTTCCAGTTAATTCTGTTTAAAAGACCTGCTTTGCTAATTATCCAAGATAGGCAAGTGAGCATGAAACTTGATTTCACCATCTTTGACATTGTTACAATTTCATTTGGCAGAGAAGGCTTTTATTATTTCTTAATAAATAAGACTATTTCTAGGAAAAGCCTTCTACATTTTTGTTCCCTTTTTAAAAATCAGTAACAGCAAAAGTTTCCTCTTCTTTAGTGGTATTCTTTTTTTTTTTTTAATGGAGTTAATGAATTGCTAGGAACAAATAAAGAAATAGCAATTTAGAAATAAAATGGCGTGAGATGAAATGCTAAAACAAACATATTGCCTCTCTACAATAAGAGATTTCCACAAAACAGATGTGTTGGTTGTCAGTAAGGCAACAATTGCTTACTGGGCTAATTTGAGAGGTGATTACAACACTCATACAACCCCGAATACCACTGTTACCGAATGATTCCATGGATGATACTGGTCAAAGAGACCAATGAATCCCAGCATCCTGGAGGGACAGACAGCTCTGGAGGAAGCCTCCCTTCTCCATTTGGGTGGAAGTAGCCTAGATGTGGGCTAATGTTAGAGGAGTACTCCAGATCACACTTCCTAAATATGCTCAGAGTTGTTGTGCAAACGTTCTATTGACAAGAAAGTGGTTCATGAATCTGCAGTGTTCAATTTCTTAACAGGAAAAAAAAAAATCTAGGACAAACAAGTCATAGATAGATTGATAGATGCAGATCAGTTTGGTTCCAACAGGAAACAGGTATCGCACTCAAACTGGATAATTAGTGCTCGCTTCGGCAGCACATATACTAAAAAAACTGGATAATTAAATATTGTTAAATGAGTAGACTACTTATAAATTTGTGTATTCATTTGCTAGGGCTGCTCTTACAAAGTACCACAGATGGGCAGCTTAAACAACAGAATTTTATTTTCATACTAGAGGCCCGGTGCATGAAAATTCATGCACTGGAGGGGGGTCCCTCAGCCCAGCCTCCCCACTCTCACAGTCTGGGAGCCCTCATGGGTGGGAGGCGACCCGGCAATCAGGGGAAGGCAACGCCCCCATCACATCTCTGCTGCTGTCACTGCCTACTGGGCAGCCGACATCCGAGGCTTGCCTGTGCCTTGGGCTGGACCTAGGCGGCTGGGGGGCTGAGGGGACTGTGGGACTCCGAAGGCAGGCACTCGGAGCGGCTGGACCCGCCTGGGGGTGGGCCCGGCCATGCCGTGAGCCTGCCGCCCTGGTGGGGCTGAGGGGACTGGGCGCCGCCATCTTGTGGCCGTGGGCGCCACCATCTTTGCAACAGCATGATGGTCAATTTGCATATTCCTCTTTATTAGATAGGATAGTCCTGGGGAATGGAAGTTCAAAATCAAGGTGTCAGCAGGGTTGACTTCTGAGAACTGTGAGGGAGGAATGTGTTCCTGGCCTCTCTCCTTGACTTGTGGATGGTCTCTTCTCCCTGTGCCTCTATGATCTGTGTCCAAATGGATAGAAACATTATCAATCAGCTGCCTCCTGCACACCCATACTGGGGATCAAGCCCAAAACCCAGGCATGTGCCCCAACCAGGAATCAAATCTGTGACCTCTTAGTTCATGAGTCAGTGCTCAGACACTGACCCACACTGGCCAGGCCAAAATATTTCTCTTTTAGAAGGACACCAGTCATATTGGATTAAAACCCACCCTAATGACCTCACTTGAATTTGATTCCCTCTATAAACATCCTATCTCCAAATAAGGTCATATTTTGAGGTGCTGGGGGGTTAGGACTTCAACATATAAATTGGGGGAGAGGTATTTATAATTGAACCCATAAAGTTATTTGAGGGCAGCTATAGACAGCATTTGAGGAAACCGACAAGGAAATTAACAGTATCCAAGGACTAATCACAGCAGAGGAATTTCAACCCTAGACATGAAAAGGTTATTAGAACCCAGAGAGAGAGTAACCATGTGGAGACAGCTGTCATATAGGAACCAGGGCTTTCAGTAAAAGGATTCAGCCAATAAGCAGCACCCTGTTAGGACCGGAGCCGGAGAGAGGGAAAAATAAGTGCCCTGACCTCACTCACCTCCCACCTTTCAATCTTCTCGGTCTTCTCATGGGCCAAACCATCTGGAATGAATCTGGATGGATAAGAAGGAGATACTCAGTATACCATCTACTACAATTCATAAAACTGGGTAGTGGATACGCAAGAGTTTCTTATATTTTTCTATATATATTTGAAATAATTCAAAGCAAAATTTTTAAAAGAAACTTATAGTATATTGTTATGTGAGGGGAAAATACATGTAATAATATAATCACTACATATGTTCTGAAGGATATTCCAAAAATATAACAATGTTTATCTTCTGATTGTGGATTAGGGAGAGTTTTTATTTTCTTTTATTATTTTGCTATTAAGAAATGTTTTACAGGGGTGGAGACTCCCCGGAAAATAATGCTGCCAGCAACTGGAAGGGACAAAATAAGAATGAGCAGCATCTCTTTGAGTCAGTAAAGGGAGACTCTGGGAAGATACTTGGAATTCGGTGGGGTTTGCTTATGATGGAAGAGATTCCAGGGATCAGAGTACAACAGTTGGAAGATGAATGGAAAAAGGGAAATGTAGAACAATATGGAACTTAAACCAGAGGAGAAGAGGATACAAAGGGCTTGCATTTTGGGTGATAGCCAGACATTTAGGGGGTTATGTATGAGGCACTGAGGAATGAATTACCTTCAGTATTCTAAATGGAACTCTGAAAAAAAGTTATTTTTAAACCCCAGGTGTCAGGGCTTGACCACACTACTAATCAACAGTCTTTGCTTCAGGCTTTATCCAAAATGTGTGTGAAAATATTTTACAGAGTTTCAAAAAAAAAAAAGAAAGGAAGGAAGAAAGAAAGAAAACCTTTTCCATGGAATGTCAGAACACCCAGTCCTCCTGTGATGGGACATGAACATAGCTTAGATCAGTTCTTTGGAGTCAACATCGTAAGATTTTCTATGTGATTTCTGCAATGTCGTAGTAGGATCTCTGTTTTTATGTTGCTGAGCAGATGTAAAGTTTTAATTTCAATATAAAGGTTACAGCATAAATTCCATATGTCTTTGTAAGTTCTATGACATGATAAATAAAGTAAAAAACCAGCATCTACGCAGATGCTATAAAAATCTCATATCAATTTTCATCAACAGACTAAGAGCTACATACCAAGCATGTGCAAACATGTAATAGTAGAGCTTTCCAACTCAAAAAAATACTAAGCTTTTTCTCAAACTAACAATGATTCTATTCCTCAGAGAGCTATGAATATGTAAAGTTTGAAGTTTTTATGTCCAACTGTTCTTAAAGTTATTTGAGGGCAGAAAAAGGTCACCAGGATTTTTAAAAATCATTTTATACAAAAACAGCTGAACTGGTTTATTCTAATATCCCCCAGCTATGAGATGGGAAGAAGCCTGCCTTGCTTAAACCTGAACAGCATGACAAAACTTCAGAGAGAGAGCAAGAACATTTTTACATTGGAATGCATTCTCAGATTGACTCTTATCTATTAAAGCTGTTTTCACGTGGAAGAATGTGGCTTCTCATGAGAAATAAGACTGATTAAGAAAATAATGTTTTCTGAAATTTGAGTTATAGCAGGTAAAAGAGAAAACAGAAATTCAAAACATCATGACTGAATTATTATATTTATTCTTCCTAGATGTATATTCAGAAACTAGGAATAAAATTCTAAGAAAGAAGCTGAAAGCCTATTTCTAAAACCCAATTATAGCTCAAACTATTCTCACACATTTTAAAATTAATTTTTCAAAGAGACTTGACTTTGGGTGGTGAACACACAATACAATATACAGATGACATATTATAGAATGGTAACTTATATAATTTTATTAACCAATGCCACCCAATAAATTCAATAAAAATTTTAAAATAAACAAATAATTAGTTCCTCACCAAAACATTTATCTTAGCTTTCCAGCAGTGACCTCCTTCTAAAGAGTGCAAGACTTTATAAAGGTTTGGCTGTGCATTATCACTGCATTCTCATAAACAACATGGTATATTTGTTCATTCTAAGTAGTGAACTCCTTATACCATATGCAGATTTCCACTGGCAATAGGGAAAAATCTATACCGTTATATTGATATAAATAAATGTTCAATATATTATTTATTGTTTGGGGGGAGAATTGGAATGATGTCCTTCAATTATTTAAGGAGAACACTTAAAAATGGTTAAGATGAACCTAGCTGGCCCTAGCCAGTTTGGCTTAGCGGATAGAGCGTCAGCCTGCGGACCAAAGGGTCCCAGGTTTGATTCAGGTCAAGGGCATGTACCTTGGTTGCAAGCTCCTCACCAGCCCGAGCCCTGGTCAGGGCTCTTGCAGGAGGCAACCAATCGATGTGTTTCTCTCACATTGATGTTTCTCTCTCTGTCTTTCCCTCTCTTTTCCACTCTTCCTAAAAATCAATGAAAAAGTATCCTCAGATGAGGATTAACAAAAAAAAAAAAAAAAAAGATGAGCCTGCCTGGCATGGCTCAGTGGTTGAGCATTGACCTATGAACCAGGAGGTCACAGGTCAATTCTGGTCAGAGCACATGCCCAAGTTGCAGGCTTGATCCCAGTGTGGAGCGTGCAGGAGGCAGCCAATCAATGATTCTCTCTCAGCATTGATGTTTCTATATATATATATTCCTTTCCTCTCTGAAATCAATAAAAAATATATATGTTAAAAAAATTGTTAAGATATTAATTTTTGTTATGCATATTTTATCACAATAAAAAATTCCCCAAAAATACATGTAGTACAACCTAAATATATATAATTTTTATTTTTTAATCATACTTTAATAAAGCTAGAAAAAGAGTTCAAGGGGAAAATGCCAGAAAAATATAAGATAAGCAATTGCATACATTGAGGAAGTTCTGGTACTGCCTTGAATAAATAATGCAATTGCATCAAGCTCTTTGATTATGGTATGGAAGATCTGTATCTCATGCTCAGCAATGCAGCAAGCCTGAGACAGCCAGCCAGTGTAAGAAAAGAAATCAGGCCACCCACGAAATTTCATGTGGGATGAAGCGTGATTATAGTCACTTAAAGAGTAAAAGTCCTATTTTCTAATTTTTTACTCTAAGAGTTGATACTTATCTATCATCCTAGGATTACAAAAATTTAGGAAAGGAAGAGCCATTTTTATAAATAAAGAATACTAATCCCAGGTGAAAGTAAAGGATTTACTCCAAATCACATATGCTTCTCTGGACTTTGGGTCTCATTGAGTCAACAAATTTGCATTCAGTGCCTAATAGTGCCAGACATTGTGAGTTGTTGGGACTATAAAGATGACCAGGACACTTGAACCCTGCCCTCATAAGAATGCACATTAAGCAGGGGAGTAGATCTAGTTCGATGACCATAGTGTAATGTGATGAGTGCAATAATACAAGCGTGCACTCACTTCCCTGGCAGTACAGAGAGTGATTATCTCTGTCTCAAGGATTCTTTATGATACAGAGTAGAAAAGAATTCATAAAAGAGGTTACTCTTTAACCAGATCTCCATTCAATAAGTAAATCAGGGAGGAAAGGCGGCGTCAAACAGTAAGAACTTCTGGGTAGCTGCTGCACTCAAGGATCAGGGCAGTTGGAAGTGAGAAGGAGGAAAAAATGGAAAAAACGTGCAGTTGGGAGGGAAGGCAGGATTCCAGATGTCTAATGACCTCATGCTAAATCACTTAGATTTTATTGTGGAAGCCACAAAGGCAAGACATTCAAACTGGGGATAGATAACTCTCTCAGTTAGAAAGATAACTCTCACAGTGCACTGGAGGATGGGTTATAAAGGAAGAAACTGGAGCATGGAAGGCCCATCACAAAGCTATGGCAGTGGTCAAGTCGCTACTTTTTTTCCTTTTTCCAGCTAAGGCCTTGAGGTTGATGATTTTTCACCCTCCAGTACAAAACAGAGATATCAAATTATGACAACTACTGTTGTTCAGTGTTGATCAGTCCTTGGTTTCTCTTGATGCTTACACCACCACTCCATCCTCACAGAAAATAGAACCTTCCTTTCCCGTTCCCGCAAATACACCAAAATTTTCTCTTGTCTCCACCCTGGACTTTCCTAGATATCACCTAGCTCAGGGTTCACTCAGGGTTCACTGGTACACAGGGACTGCTGCTTTCCAAAGCACAAAAGTTGAATCAGATCTGACCACTCACTCTATTCTCCCAACCCTTGCATTTCAGTTCCTTTTCCTAGAGTGCATGCAATAGTATACAAATGGGAACAAAGAGTACACAGGTTTGCATCTGAATGTATAGATCTGGAAGGCATCTGTAAACCATGAAGCCGTGGAAAGAATCAAATTGCCCAGGAAAACATACAAAGCAAGAAGAAAAGAAACTTAAAGGGTGGACAGAGGGTTGAAACGAGCAGAGGAAACAAATGAACAGCATGCTAAGGTATTTGGTAACCTTCTGGTATAACCCGCAAGGGCAGCCACAGGTGGGAAAGGTCCTTCAGTCATCCAGGGTCAAGCTATTCTTCAAGATTAGAATTAGCCTGTGGAAAGTGCAAATTGGTACAACCTGTCTAGAGGGTAATTTGATAATAGCTATTAAAATATTTGACCTAGCAATTCTACTCTTAGAGATTTATCCTATAAACATATTAGCACATTGATAAAATTGCTTAAGTGAAAACATGTTTATGATAGCCTGGCCAGGTAGTTCCGTTGCTTGGAGTGTTGTCCTGATGTGCCACAGTTGCAGGGTCGGAGCATGTACAAGGAGTCAACCAGTAAATAAATGCATGAATGGTTGGAACAACAAAATGATGTCTCTCTCTCTCTCCCTCCCTCTCTCTTTCTCACTCTCTCTCTCAAATCAATCAATAAATAATTTTAATATGTTTATTATAGTTTTATTTATAATCAAAATATCAGAAAATCTAAGTATCTTTTAAAAAGGATTAAATACTATGCAGACAAAATTTTTTTAAAAACCTATATGTGGTGATATGAAAAGACATACCCAAGATATATCATTAAGTTAAAAAAAAAAAAAAAAGCCCTAGCCGGTTTGGCTCAGTGGATAGAGCATTGGTCCACAGACTGAAGGGTCCCAGGTTAATTCCAGTCAAGGGCACATACCTCAGTTGCAGGCTTGATCCCTAGCCCCAGGCCAGGGCCCGTGCAGGAGGCAACCCATCTACGTGTCTCTCTCACATCGATGTGTCTCTCCTCCTCCCTTCCACTCTCTCTAAAAATCAATGGGAAAATATCCTCAGGTGAGGATTAACAAAAAATAAAATTAAATGAAAAATAAAAAATATGTGCAGAAAATTATATAAAGTATGTTACCATTTGTGTGAAAAAAATAATGTATAAAAATGCTTGAAATATCTCTTGAAGGTTACTCAATAAATTGACAATGGGGTCTGAATAGCTAGGCAACTAGGAGAGAAGAGTGTTTATTTTTCACTGTACACCTTTTACAAATTTTCTGAAATTTTATATCATGTGTATGTAATACCTATTCAAAAAATAGTTAATTTTAAAAATAAGCAATTACAGGGTGGCAGATTAAGTGGAAGCTACACTGACATTCTCCCAGGACCAAACAGTAGTATGCTAAATAAATATTAAGAAATGAATTAATAACTTGAATAAATGATTGAATAGCATAACTTGGCAATGAAGTCTCCCTTGATCATCCTATATAAAATAATTCCTCATATCTCCCTTATTATCTTTTATTTTTCACCACAGGACTCAGTCACCTGTTATACCATATATATATTTGTTTATGATCTTTCTGTTACTACTAGATTATAAATTCCACTAGGGGCCCAGTGCACGAATTCGTGCACCTTGAAAGAAAATGTGGGCCACGAGGCTGCTGTAGGCACAGGGGCAGGTCTCAGCCCATCCTCCGCACCCCCACCCGACCCCTCCTGCCGCAGCCCCCGTCCCCTGTCTGCTGGCAGCCCTGCTACCCTGCCACTGCTCCCACACACTGACGGCGCCGGCCCCACTCGCATCCGCTGAAGGCACAGAGCGATTGGGGCCAGCACCATCAGCAGGTGCAAGCAGCAGCTGCCACCCCAATCGCTCCTCAGGAGCAGGGGGAGGTGGAGAAGCCCTCAGGGGCGATCAGGGCCGGCAGCCACTGCTCGCACCCGCTGATGGTGCCGAGTGATCGGGACCGGCGCCGGGCACCAGCAGCAGGTGCAAGCAGGGCCAGCGCTGGCAGTGGGTGCAAGCGGCGGCTCCGGGGCCAGCAGCAGGTGCGAGCGGGGCTGGCACTGGCAGCAGGTGTGAGCACCGGGTGGAACCGCGGCACACGGGAGCAAAGAATTTTTAATAACCACCAACTTGCCCCAATGACAGTAACAGGCACTCCGCCTTGGTCTGGCGCCCCCGCTCTCCTGCTCCACCATCCCACTGCGGCCAACGCCCGCCATGTTCCGCACACCCCGCCCTGGTGGTCAGCACATGTCATAACAACCGATTGTTCGGTTGTTCTGGTTGTTCTGCCATTCTGTCTATTTGTATATTAGCCTTTTATTATATAGGACTAGAGGGCCAATGCACAAAGATTCGTGCAAGAATAGGCCTTCCTTCCCCTGGCTGCCGGCACCGGTTTCCCTCTGGCACCCAGGACCTGGGCCTTCGCTCTGGCTGCCACCTCCTGCCTTCACTCCAGGGCCGGGCGCTGCCTCCCGCCTTCGCTCCGGGGCCAGGAGCCACCTTCCGCCTTCGGTCCGGGCCGGCCGCTGCCATCTTTGTCATGTTAATTTGTATATTCCCTCCTTATTGGCTGTGGGTGCCACCATCTTTGTCACAAAGTGACAGTCAATTTGCATATTCCGTCTTTATTAGATAGGATGAGAGCAGAAATGTTGTCTGTGTTTTGTTTTTTCACTGCTGAATTTTCAGTGCACATATTAAATAGATATATATATTAAGTGACCATTATGACCAGACAACCAGCTAGTAGCTATGACTTGCACTGACCACCAGAGGGCAGATGCTCAACACGGGAGTGCGCTCCCACAGCCAACCTCCCTGGCCGGCCAACCTCCCGTGGCCCCTCCCCCTGGCTGGCCAGCCCCGATCAGCCCTGATTGCTGGCCAGGCTGAGGGACCCCACCCATGCATGAATTCATGCACCAGGACTCTAGTTCAATAAATATTTGTTGTATAAATATTTAAGCAAATGTTTATATAAATAAGTAATATCTATCTACCAAAGGGTAGTATAATATTCCATTTGGTATAAGCATTATTTGAGGCTGAAAGCAACTGAGAAGAAGATACAAGAAAAAAAGTTTTTTACATACTTATCAATAATCACTTTATTTTTTTTATCTTTGTTGTTGAAAGTATTACATATGTCCCCTTTTCCTCCCATTGACCCCTTCTAGCCTGCCCCCACCCTCTGCCCCAGGCCTTCAAAGAAAAGTTTTTACCTTCATCCTAAAGCAAGACATAAATTTACAAAGGTGTACCTCCTCTCCTCTCTACCAAGAAGAACAAAGGTTAATCCCGAAGATAATGTTAGATCCTTATCCTTGGAGAAAATGCTGCCAATGGAAATAGGGTTCTTGCACAGGATGGCAAGGAAAGCATTTAGGCGATCCATGTATGGATGCGGAGGCTTCGTGGTAAGATTCATTGTAGAAGTAAAATCAAAGGACTACACCTGGGTTACCAGTGTCCCAGCTCTGTGAGTCTGGCTATGGAAAAAGTTCAGCCTTTTCTTCCTCAGTCCTAGAAGTAAGGCCAGTGTCCAGACATTTTTGTGTCATTGGTCAGTCCATGTCTGTCCACATCTAGCTCGTGTGTCTGTTCCCAGCTGCGCTCTGGCTGGCACGGTGCCAGGCCCAGACTTTGGAGTCTGTGTGGCCTGCCGGGACCCAGGTGGCTGCTAAACCCACGTGGCTGCTACAGAACATGGGAACAAATGGGGCAAGCACTGGTTACCAAGAGAGTGGCTTTTGTTAGGCCGATTATATTCTCTCAGGCTTGGGAAGGACAGGCCCTCTCTCAAACTAACCGATCAACTTCCTAATCTTTCTGAGCGTGCTTTGGACCCTCCCCCTACCAATCCATTTCCTAGCTCTTCCAGGGTTGTGTCCCTTATATAATCTGATCCTTTTCCCAGGCTAGACAGACAGGCCTTTATGACCATCATCTTAGCTTCTACTGCACATCCCTCATAGTAGAAGCACCTTCCCCTGCATCACCTTGACTTTTACTGCTCATGTGCTTACCTCCCCCAGTAATGATCCTTTATGCCTACTTTGGGGGATTAGGTCCTGAGGGTGGAGAATGCCCTGGGGGTTGTGTGAAGCTGTAACTTCCTAGTGAAGCAAGCAGTCTCAGTACCCGATTCAGCCCCCTAGTTTACTAGTATTATCCTATCTAATAATAGAGTAATATGCAAATTAACCATCACCCGTGACAAAAATGGCGGCGCCCATAGACACAAGATGGCAGCGCCCAGTCCTCTCAGGCCCCCCAGAGACCCCCAGTCCCAGGGAGGGCTGCCGATGAGAGCCGGCAGCGCGGCACAGGCTGTAGGCCTGGGAGGTGGCCGCGCCCCCGGCACAATCTGCTACTAGCCTCGGCCCGTGCATCCCTGGCGTGATCTGCTCCCAACCACAGCCCTGGCTGTCCACCTGGGAGGCTCCTGCGCCCCCCCACCTCCCCTCCACAAGATCCGCTTCCAGCCAGGCCGTGGGCCTTCGAGGCGGCCATGCCCTCCGGTGCAATCCGCTCCCAGCAGTGACCCAGGTCATAGGCCTGTCGGCTGGGAGGTGCCTGCGCCCCTCTCAGCGCGTTCCACTCCCAGCCGTGGCCAGGGCTGTAGGCCTGTCAGCTGGGAGGCACCTGCGCCCCTCTCGGCGCGTTCTGCTTTCAGCCCCGGCCATGGCTGTGAGCCTGGGAGGCAGCCACGCCCCTCTCCGCATGCTCCACTTTCAGCTGCTGCCAGGGCCGAGGCCTGTCGCCTGGGAGGTGCCTGCGCCCCTCTCAGCGCGATCCGCTCCCAGCCGTGACCCAGGCCTTAGGCCTGTTGGCTGGGAGGCGCCTGCACCCCTCTCGGCACATTCAGCTTTCAGCCACGGCCATGGCTGTGGGCCTGGGAGGCAGCCGCGCCTTCCAGGCACGATCCGCTCCCAGCTGTGGCCCTGGCCGTAGGCCTGTCGGCTGGGAGACGCCTGCGCCCCTCTCAGCGTGTTCCGCTTCCAGCTGTGGCCAGGGCTGTGGGCGCGCCTCTCCCGTGCGATCCACTCCCAGCCATGACCCGGGCCATAGGCCTGTTGGCTGGGAGGCCTCTGCACCCCTCTAGGCACATTCCGCTTTCAGCCACCGCCAGCTTCTTCCCAACCTGCAAAACTCCAGCTTGATTCCCCTATAAAGGGAAGAGAATAGGACAGGACGTTCCCAGGAAACGGTGACAACTGGTTGCATGTGTGGACTGTGCTGGAGCTGTGTCCATGGCACTGTGGGAACACTGAGGAAGGAGCAAGCAGATCTGGCTGCAAGGATGGGGAGAGGGCCACAGAGACTTGGCCAACCCTCAAAGGGCCCAGTAGAACTTTCATAGGTAGAGAGGATTGAGATTATTAAGAGGAGAAAGGCATCTTGGAAGGAGTATTTCTAGCAGAAGGGAAAAAATGGGCCAAAAGTTTGTGGGAAAATGGGTAAGTACAGTGTTAGTAGACCTCTATGTGAAAAAGCCTTCCATCTTGACACCTACATTACTTAACAGACTTGGCTCCAATTGACTTTGCCCTTTCAAAATAATTTTTGGAGGGAAAGATGGACAGTTGATTACATGTCTATTGTTTATAAAAGAAAAGGAAACTTTTAGAAAATATGAAAAAGTGTGAAATCACCTATAAACCTTCTACTTATTCAAATATAAGCCCAACAACCACATAATATCACCTTTCCAAGGTCTCATGAAATTCCTGTTTAAGGAGTTTATTTTATGACACTTTTAGTTTGGGTTTACATTTTTACTGGTTTGTCAAGACCACAGCAGGTACACTGTCCAAAATGTTAAAGAAAAAACCCTATCTAATAAAGAGGGAATATGCAGAGGAGGGCATTTGGGGGTGACTGGGCTGTCAGGGGAGGGCAGTTGGGGATGATCAGGCCGGCAGGGGAACAGTTAGGCGTCAATCAGGCTGGCAGGGGAACAGTTAGGGACAATCAGGCAGTCAGGCAAGCAGTTGGGAGCCAGCAGTCCCGAATTATGAAAGGGATGTCCAACTGCCTGTAAACAGGCAGTTGGACATCTCCCAAGGGGTCCCAGATTGGAGAGGGTACAGGTTGGGCTGAGGGACACCCCCCCCCCCAGTGCATGAATTTCATGCACCAGGCCTCTAGTCCTATATAATAAAAGCCTAGGTGGTGTCGCACAACATCGTCACAAGATGGCCATCACAAGATGATCACCACAGATGGCCGGCAGGGGAGGGCAGTTGGGGGCGATCAGGCTGGCAGGCAGAAGTGGTTAGGGGCAATCAGGCAGGCAGGCAAGTGGTTAGGAGCCAGCAGTCCTGGATTGCGAGAGGGATGTCTAACTGCCGGTTTAGGCCCAATCCCCAAAGGAGTCCCAGATTGGAGAAGGTGCAAGCCGGGCTGAGGGACACACACATACCCCAACGAATTTCGTGCACCGGGCCTCTAGTATTTAATAATGTCTATTCCCTTTGCTTCCTTCCTTTATTAATATCTAGCTATCTAAGCTAACAATAACACCAATTTAATGCTGCATAACAAATTGTAACTCTTGTTTACTGCTTTTCTTGGTAACCTCCCCATAACTGCTCTCCCCCACATTTTTCTTTCTTTTGTCTTTTGTCTTTAGCAGAAGATGGTATTTAAGCTGAAGTTCTAAGCTCTCTGAGAGTTACTCACTTTTTCCTGGATATGTGCTATATGTACATGACATATCCATGTTAATAAACTTGTTTGTTCTTCTCTTGTTAACCTGTCTTTTACAGGAGTCTCAGCCAAGAACTCAGAGTGTAGAGGAAATATTATTTTTCCTCCCGTACACTACCTATCTATCTGTCTATTAATCTATCTCCCTAACCACTCAAAGACCTTAAAGCAATCTTAAACCAGTGGCAATGAGCATGCTTAGTACCCCTATTTTGTCTTCTAAATACCATCTCTCACTAAATAGAAGCAAGACTTCTTGGAGAAATAGCCAATTCCAAGTCTGAGGCAGAGGGTAGATGGTAAGGCTGGTATAAGTGCTACCATATGCTGTGTCCTGATAAAGTAGAATTCAAGATTTTTCCTAGGTGCAGTTTATTGTATGCCAATTATACCTCACCAAAATTGATGTTTGTCTTTTATTTATTAGGAGAGAAAAGGAGGAGAAATGTCTAATTCAACAGTTCTTAAATTGTGGTCTGAAAATATTGAGGGATCTGCAAGGTAAAAACTTACCATAATATTAACAAGATGTTGTTTGCCTTTTTCCATAATTACATTTGCACAGATGATATAAAAACAAAGGTGGGTAAAAATGCCAACCACTTAGCACAAATCAAGGAAATAGCACCAAACTGTGCTTGTAGTCATTATATTTTTTTATTATCATGCCCTCAAAGTAAAAAAAAAGATAAAGATAGTGAAAAAAATAAAGCCATTTTTACTCAAAATCATTAATTGTATTAAATCTCAATATTACTTGTGCATCTTTTCTTATTTTATGTGACAAGTGGACATAAAACATTTCTGCTACATACCAAAGTAGGATAGTTGCCCCAGGGGAAAGCATTTGTGCAATTTGCTTGAGTTCTGAACTGAACTTGCAGTTTTTTCATGGAATATCATTTTTACTTGAAAAAAACTGACAGACATGCTATGATTATTTTGATTTGGGTATTTGGCACATTTTCTCAAACATAAATTAAGTGATCCTGTCACTTTAAGGAAAACAACTGACAGTGTTGATTGCCAATAATGAAAGTTGAGCTTTTAAGCAAAAATTAGAATTTTGAAAAACTTGAATCTGCCACTGTGAGCTTAACAGCTTCCCAATACCTTAGGGTTTTCTGATGAGATCAGTGATGATAATAACAAATGTGATTATTTTAATATTGTTTACTGAGAAGATCTGCATAATTCGTTACGCTAGTATTTTCCATGTGAGGAATGGACAATGTGACAAAGTTATGTATGGGTAAAAGATCCATCAAAGTGCAAAGGAAATCAACAGATGATTTGAGATTCTACATTGCAACTAAATTTAAGAAATTACCACTAGTCAAATTTTAGTGTGGTCTCAAAGAATAATATCTATGATTATCTAAAAAGGCCACTAAAATACTCCTCCATTTTCCAACTACTCCCACCCAAACAAAATATTGCAATAAATTGAATGCAGATGCAAAAAGAGAATCCAGCATCTTCTATTAGGCCAGATAATAAAGACTTTCATGAAAATGTAAAATAATGTCTTCTCACTAAATCCATTTTATTTTGGAAAATATAGCTATTCTTATAAAATATATTTTATTTGCATTAATATAAAGGGTTTATTATTCTTATTTTAAAACTGCTGAATATATTTTTAAAATTTCTCTATTTTAATTTCTAAACAATAAATATAGGTAAACAGAACCTCCAAAATAAAAGTTCAATAATTTTTTGTTATTGTTGTTAATTCTCATCCGAGGTTATTTTTCCATTGACTTTTCTTAGGGAGAGTGGAAGAGAGGGGGAGAGACAGGGAGAGAAACATAGATGTGAGAGGGTCACACCAATTGGTTGCCTCCCGCACTTGCCCCGACCAGGGCTGGGGATCAAGCCTGCAATAGAAGTACATATCCTTGACTGGAATTGAATCCAGGACCCTTCAGTTCGAGGACCGACGCTCTATCCACTGAGCCAAACTGGCCAGGGCAGTTCAATAATTCTTTTTTTTTTTTTTAATATATCTTTATTGATTTCAGAGAGGAAGGGAGAGGGAAACAGAGATAGAAACATCAATGATGAGAGAGAATCATTGATTGGCTGCCTCCTGCACGGCCCTTATGGGGATCAAGCCCACAACCTAGGCATGTGCCCTTGACCGAATTGAACCTGGGACCCTTCAGTCCACAGGCTGACACTCTATCCATTGAGCCAAACCAGTTAGGGCTCAATAATTCTTAAGAGTGAAAAAGTGTCCTGAGACCAAAATGTTTGAGAACTGCTGGTTTTATCTGAACAGAGAAAGTCACTTTAGAATGCATCTGCTTTTTGTTCAGGAAAAACCCATAAGTGGCCTTTATTAGTCATGTAAATGTATGCTGAACAGGCACCTGCTGCTCTGGGAGGAAGGGTAAGAGGATCCTTTGTGACCTGAAAAAAAGGCTGTTCCTCAAAGCCTGGTACACAGAGGTGGCCACTGTATATTAATTTACATGGTAACCACAAACATCCAGGGAGGAAAGTGATCAAACCCTGATCCTTTCCCTGTGAGATTCAATGTCTTTGTAACCACTCTGAAGCTTTGAGTACTGGTGGGAACACAGAGCATAAAAGCATTCAAAGGGGAACTCACCACAATGGAGAATTCTTCATTGATGATCCAGGTCCCACGTCAGAGCTAGAAGACCAAGAGGAGGAACAGCTCCTGCAAAGTATAAAACTGAACATGGCAAACCTCTCTGGATCCAACTACCAGGTCCAGTAGTTTGGCCTTAGGAGCAATGACTGGACATGAATGTAAACTAGAAGAACTGTTCCTTGGAAGCCACCTGTGAGCCTCCATCGAGATCAGGACTAGCAGGGACATCATTCCTGCAATGGGGACCAGGCCTGGGCTGAACCACTTTTGTGCAGTGATATCACAGAGCAATGATTTAAGGAGCAGCAGCCCTAAACCAGAGCCCACTAATTCAATTTTCTCGCTCTTTCTCTGGCTGATGTTTGAGACCAGAGTGTACCCCTTTGGACTGAATAAGCCCCTATTATTCTTGGATGATTGGCTGGGAGAGGACAGCTTCAAAAAAGAGATATTCTGGACTTCATGCACATGTGAGGCCTCAATTGATTAATAGAAAGAATTTAAAAAATGGTGCTTGTATTAGCATAGCAAGCTGGCAAACCAGGTACAGTTCTGCTAGATGCTGTGCTGTGCTGCCATGAACAAGATACAATTCCTGGCTGCCAGGAAGAAACAAGAAAACAGGCACTTGTGTTACATAGAAAAAAGTTCTGTATTATGAATAAGTACAGAATGCTATGGGAACAAGAAGAGGAGTACTCAACCAAGTCTCAAAGGGTAGGTAGGAGCATATTCCCAAACTGCATTAATCATAATCAAAACATTTATTGCTAGCTGGTAAAACAAATAATACCTCAATGTCAATGATTTAACACAGTACATATTTATTGTTTGTTCAGGCAGAGTTCTTGGTGCTCTCCTTTAAATGTGTCTCAGGGACTCAGGCAACTTCCCTTTTGTGGCCACACCAACTTATAGCTTCAAGGCTACCTAAGCATCAGCCAGCTGGAATATAGGGCAGGAGTTGGGTGGAGTGGGGATGGAGATGGTGTTGTGAAAGGGAAAAACACATCAAATACTTAACAACTTGGGTCTAGAAGTAGCACACATAACTTTCATTTATATTCCACTAGAGGTCCGGTGCATGAATTCGTGCACAGGTGGGGTCCAGCCGGCCCACCGAAATCAGGCCGATCGAGCCAGGCTGGCTAGGGGGAGGGGACATGAGTGGTTGGCGGGCTGGCCCCACCCCCTGGTTGAACTCCCAGTCGAACTCCCGATAGAGGGTAAAATTTGCATATTAGCCTTTTATTATATAGGACTAGAGGCCCAGTGCACGAAATTCATGCACGGGTAGGGTCCCTAGGCCTGGCTGATCTGTGGGGTGACTGGCGGGGAGATGTGGGGGGCCCCCCCCCCCGCTGCTCACACTTGCCTTGGCTGGCCTGGGGCCACCTGCTCGCCAGCCCCGCCCCCTGCTGCTGGCGCTGGTCAGGGCCTGCAGGCTGGGGGCAGCTCCTGCGTTGAGCATCTGGCCCCTGGTGGTCAGTGCGTGTTATAGCAAGCAGTCATTCCACCGGTCGTTCAGCCATTTGGTCTATTTGCATATTAGGGTTTTATATATATATAGATTAGCCAGGACTAGCCACATGGCCCCACTTAGATGCAAGAGTCATAAGTCATATAAGTTTCCTGGGTGGCAGGAAAAAAGTGAAATGATTTGATGAACACACAGCATTGTCTCTGTCACACAGAAGAAGCAATTTCTAAGTTAAAGGATGAGAGGGGGTAAAACAGAATAGATGAGAGTGGAGAGGTGGAGAGGAGGGCACTGCACATTAAAACCCCAGGGCTAAAGAGTCTTGATGTGCTGTGGCTGCAATGAAAAGTATCAGGGGAAGTTGTGATAAGCCATGAGGTTGAAAAGGTAAGCAGAGCCTTAGCATAAAGAGTCTGCAAATTTCCATCCCAAGTTGTATTGGGTCTGAAGAAGAGAAGATGGATTTTAAAAAGAATTAGAGTAGTAATTGAGCATATTTGATGATTGTTTGAATGAGGAGTGGGGAGATGAGGGGTGAGAAAGAGGCAACGATGATGCCATTTACAGAGACAGACTTGGAAAGGGGGAGAGCTATTTTAAAGGGAAATATGATATGCTTGTGGAACAGCCAAGGGAAGCCAGAAGGTATTTGAGAAGCTGGGCCTAAAGACGGATCTTAACTGGAGATGAAAGATGTGATAGTCATCAGTATAGAGATAGTGCTTGAAACTATAACTGTGGACTACCCAGGGAGAGTGCGAAGAGCCGGAATAGAAGCAGTGATGTAAAAAAAAAAAAAAGAAGAAGAAGAAGAAGAAGCAGTGATGTGCTATTAAGTGCTTAACAATCAGCTCTCCAGCAAAAGAAGACCTGCTGCCAAAACCGGTTTGGCTCAGTGGATAGAGCGTCGGCCTGCGGACTCAAGGGTCCCAGGTTCGATTCCGGTCAAGGGCATGTACCTTGGTTGCGGGCACATCCCCAGTAGGGGGTGTGCAAGAGGCAGCTGATCGATGTTTCTCTCTCATCGATGTTTCTAACTCTCTATCCCTCTCTCTTCCTCTCTGTAAAAAATCAATAAAATATATTTTTTTAAAAAAAGAAGACCTGCTGTGTAGCCTTTCCTGATGTCTATGGTATAAATACTCCCACTGAGGTCAATTTCAAACTACCAACTTGTCATCACTGAACATGGAGTTGTGAAGACATGCACCCAGTTGGTTCTTGAGAGCTGCTGCAAGCCAGCTTCAGCACACCACAGAATAGAAAAGAGCCTTGCACACAACCCTAACATGAATATTTAAGGGATAAACAGAACAAAAGAAATATTGAAAGAAAAAAACATTCTAGGAACAACAGGGGGGGGGGGGGAATGCAAAGGAGGAAACAGTTGACAATTCACATTCACCACCCCTCACCCCCAAAAATGAAATACAATGAAAACCAAATAGTGTCCATTATATTTAACATCAAGGAGATCATTAGTGCCCTTTATAAGATTAGTTTTAATGGAGACAGATGATAGTGGGCCTAGAAGTTAATGTGAAATCAAGTATTATAAAACAACAACTGCAGATAATTTTTTTTAAATATATATTGATTTTTTTACAGAGAGGAAGGGAGAGGGATAGAGAGCTAGAAACATCGATGAGAGAGAATCATCGACCAGCTGCCTCCTGCACACCCCCTACCAGGGATGTGCCCGCAGCCAATGTACATGCCCTTGACCAGAATCGAACCTGGGACCTTTCAGTCCGCAGACCGACGCTCTATCCATTGAGCCAAACCGGTTTCGGCTGCAGATAATTCTTGAACACCAAGAATAGTCAAGGTGGATCCTATTTTCCAAAAGAATATAGAGTTGGTCCAATCATTAAAAACCATAATGGAACTCACCCTTACTTCCCTCCATCTCACTCCCCTCACACACATAAATGCCTAGATTCTGTAGTTTGATACCTCTCACAATGGACCTCAAATAAAGTGGCACCATTTTCCCAGGAGGCATAGAAAAATGTATGGTGTGTGTACTAGGTTGTGCTATTGTCAACCTGGTTGACTGCAAGTGATGAAAAACAGCTATTGCAGATTGGAAACGTGATTTGTGTTATACAGCAGGTCTTCAAATAACATTACTTCATTCAACATCATTTTGTTATAATGTTGATGAGATGCTTTGGGAATTTAACTGTTGTTTATATCAATTGGTCTTTGATAAAACCAGTCTCATATATCATTTCGCTTAAAGTCTCAGAACCTATTGGCTATATTAAGTGAAAACTTAATGTATAGCAGTAAAACAAATGGGAACACTGTCACCTATGGTAACTTGGAAGATAGAAACTGTATCTAAGGAACTTTTTTAGATTTAGCTATGGTGATTTCCAAGCAGAATGTTTAAAGCACCAGTTGGTTAATACTAGCTGCATGTGATTAAGTACTGGTGGGGAGGGGGAGGGAGACTACAATTTTCAAGCAGAATTTAGAAGAAATTGAAAATTCAGGACTTGTGTGTGGGGGGCAATGGTAAGATATGTACACATATAATACCTCAATAAAAAAAAAAATTCAGGACTTGCCTCTCTTGGAAAACAAAACTGTTTCCCATCTCCATCTGATCTGTTGTCAGCAGTGAGAACGTTACCAGGTGTTATAACGGTTGGGTCAGATAGGACCTCCATTCGGCAACCTCAATACTTGAGTTCTGGCTAAGAAAGAATTCACAACTAAGACTCAAACTATAAGAGAAAGTTTATTTAGAAAGGATAGAAGAAGGGAGCTGTAGGAGAAATGGGCTCAGGAAACAAGTGACAGAAGCAAAAGGAGGGCCCTTAGAGCTTAGGCAAAAGAGAGGCAGAGCAAACAAGCCTGGGGAGAAGAAAAAGGGGAGGGGAGGGGGGGGAGGGGGAGGAGGAGGGGGACGGGAGGGGAGGGGAGGGGAGGGGAGAAGAAAAAGGGGAGGGGAGGTGAGGGGAGGGGAGGGGGGGGGGGAGGGGAGGGGAGGGGAGGGGAGGGGAGAGGTGTGGCCGTGCTCCCAGGAGGGAGAACGCACTGGGTCCTCTGTCCTAAGGGCTTATAAGGTTGGAAATTTTAGGAGAGATTCTCAATAGACAATGGATCAGCTTTCCAGGTGTGTCCTTTCAGGGTTGTGGTCTGTGCCAGGGCAGGGGGTCATTAGTCAATGCAGCTGGTCCTAATGTCAGCCATGGCATCACTTGTCTGGTTTTGCTGCTTATCTGGAACTAAATAAAACTGAGGTCTAGATGTGTTTAATGCAGGTCAGAACCTCATTATCTTGGGGGCTTAATGCGTAAGAGCTATTCTACAGCCCCTATTTTCGTTCCCCTTCTAAGGGGGTCTAACCCACATGACTAGCAGCATGCCAGGAGAAGAAAGGTCCTGGGGATGGTCTGAACCACATGACCAGCGATATGCTAGGGGAGGAATAGTTACCCTGGGGGCAAGGTCCTTGTTTTACCAGTTTTGCTTGTTGCTACACACCGAGCCTTTCTTCCCTTGTGGCCTTCTGTGCCTGGCCTGTCGTCCTTGTTCTGCTCATGTCTGCCTAACTGCCTCCCTCAGATCCAGGCAGCAAACGATTCTCAGAGTAAAGATCAAATCAAAGGTTTTGACTGTCAGACTCTTTGCTGAAACTTCAAAAACATTAAAGGTGGTGCCTAGTAGACACTCTCAGTTAGTCCAAAGTGCTTCTAGTAATCTTAAGGACATGGTCCCAAAGAGATCTAATCCCAAAATGGCTATGAAAAATTCTAAAGGATGGGCCTGTCTCAGATTGTGGATATGATTTCACCTAATGGAGTGGACTATCAATCTGATACATAGAAAGCCCACAGATTTTTAAGGGGCTTGTATCAACTCAGACTAAAAGAGATTGAGATTGTCCAAATTGCAAATAGACCTTTGGCTCCCAAGTAGAAATCAGGCTGAGGAAACTACTCAGCTACACACACAGGCTGTTTTTTATGGAAAATGGGGTATCTCAGAGAGAAGAGCCAAGATGCCTGAAGATGGAACAGGAGCCTCAAAGAGCCATGAACTGGGAAGCCACTTCACAGAGCAGAGCTGGGCCCTAATCAAGGCAGATTCCTTGTCCCCAATGTAAAGGCTGTGGCTACATGTGCCCAGTTGGATTTCAGAATTGCTATGAACCAATGATTGTTCTGTACACGCTTGGATAAACATAATGTGGTATATACATACAATGGAATATTGTTGGAAGCCACCCATTGTCTTCACTAGCAGAGAGGTGTGGACAAGGAGTCCGGAAGGCTGGTTAACCTTGAAGGCTCTGGCAAGGGTCAGAGCCAAGCACCCACTGTCTAGTTGAGACAAAGGGAGGTGAAGCAACTTCCACCTTTTAGTCTTATGTAAATCCTTGCTGATGGGCTATCATGGAGCTATTACTGGAATTGCCTGCCTAAGGGCTATGGGTGTATCCCAAAACCTGAATAAAAGGGATCGCAAGGCCATAGCAAACCGGAGTCCTTCCTCCTGAGCTGGGCTCCCGCCTGGCCCCCAATATTTCCAAATTAATATTTTCTAGTCTCTTTCATTTGTGTGCGGCCTCCTCCAGAGCCCGAACCCTGAACCTGAACCCTGAACCACGCGGGATGTGGGGGGGTACACTACAGAATATTATTCAGCTTTAAAAAGAAAGAAACTTCTGATACATGCTTCAACATGAATGAAAACTTGAAGACATTATGCTGAGTGAATTAAGATAGTCACAAAAGGACAAATACTGCATAATTCCACTCATATGAGGTGATTAGAGTAGTCAAATACATAGGGACAGAAAGCAGAGTGGGGGCAGTCAGAAGCTGTAGGAAGGAGAGGACTAGGGAGTAGTTATTTGATTTGTATAGAGTTTTAGTTTTGCAAGATGAAAAATTTCTGGAGCTAGATGGTAGTGAAGATTGTACAACAATGTGAATGTACTTAATACCACTGAACTGCACACTTAAAATAGCTAAAATGGTAAATTATGTTATGTATCTCTCTCCTTTTTTTTTTTTTTTTTTAATCCGCACTGGAGGATATTTTTCTATTGATTTTTAGAGAGAGTGGAAGGGAGAGGGAGAGACACAGGGAGAGAAACATCAATGTGAGAGACACATCAATTGGTTACCTCCCGCAAGGTACGTGCCCTTGATCAGAATTGAACCCAGGACCTTTCAGTCCGAGGGATGATGCTCTTTCCATTGATCCAAACCAGCTAAGGCTACCTTTTTTTTTTTTTTTAATCCTCACATGAGGATATGTTTTTATTGATTTTTTAGAGAGGGGTCGGGAGAGAGAGAAAGAAACATTGATGTGAGAAACATTGATCAGTTGCCTCCCTCATGTGCCTGGACTGGGAATCAAACCTGCAACCTAGGTATATGTCCTGACCTATGAATCAGGAGGTCCCAGTTGGATTCCCAGGATGCAGAATCAATCCCCAGTGGGGCACATGCAGGAGGCAGCCAATCAATTATTCTCTCTCATCATTGATGTTTCTCTCTCTCTCTCTCTCTCTCTCTCTCTCTCCTCTGAAATCAATAAAAATATGTTTTAAAAAAAGAAAAAACACCAGCAACCCTTTGATATATGGAATGACACTCCAACCAGGGCTGTAATGTATATCTATGACAATTTTATAAAGAAAAAAGGAATAGCCACACCCAAGGAGCCTTAGCTACCTACATTCAGGTCTAGTGCAGATTAAAAGATAGTGACCTTCAAGTCTGACATGTGTATAAACATGTTGCACATATTGAAGGAATGTGAATAATTTGTATCCAGAGCACAGACTTCAATAAACTGTGAAAAAATGAGCACAATTTTTTTTTCATTGTTGGATGTATGTTCCTTTGTTACATGACTTTGCAGCCCCCTGCCAATCAAGAGTTGGAGTCCAGCCCCAGCCAGGTGTCTTGGTTGGTTGGAACATTGTCCCATACAGCAAAAAGGTTGCAGGTTCAATTCCTGGTCAGGGCACATACCTAGGTTGCAGATTTGAGCCCAGGTAGGGGCATGTACAGAAGGCAACCGATCGATGTTTCTCTCTCTCTCTCTCTTCCTCCCATCCCCCTTTCTCTCTAAAAAAATCAATAAACATATTCTTGGGTGAAGATTTTAAAAAAAAAAAAAAAAGCCTGTATGAAGCCTGATAAGTGTTTTTTATGTGCCCAGCACTGTCTACCCTTTGAATCTGAGTTTGACCATATGACCTACTTTTGCCAACAGGACATGAGCACAGGTGATGTAGAAGAGGCTGAAAAAATGCTTATGTATTGGGGCTTGCCTTCTCTTGCTGCTGGGAATCCTGCAACCACCTTATAAAGAAACCCAGGGTAGCCTCCTAGAAGATGAGAGACCCCTAGAGAGAGACCCAGCCATCCCAGGTATCTCAGCTGAGGCTCCAGACCATTCTAGACCATTCAACCTCGGTCAGTCTGGCTCAGAGTGAAAGACCCACACTCCAACCCAGTGAATCAGAAGAAACAATACTTTTATTTTAAGCCACTATGTTTTGGATGGTTTGTTACTCAGCAAAAGCTAACTGATACAGAATGGTTTTAGATTGTCAAAATGACTGGGGAATTCTATTGACATTTAGTTGGTAGGACCAGGTTTTTTTAATGTCCAGCAATGCACACATGCAGGGCTGCACAATGAAGAATTATGCCATCCAATTGCCATACTGGGACCATGCCTGAGCTTGCCACATCAATTGGAAAGAGAAGAGCAAAAGAAAAGTAATATTTATTGAGTGTCTTTTCTGTACCAGACATTTTACATGCATTAGCTCATTGATTCTACACAACAACCTTCTATGATTAGCCCCACAGATAAGAAAACTGAGACTCAGAGAGGTAACTTGGTTGTTTCCTGTTACAAAGCTAATCAGTGGCAGTACTAAGACTTGAACCCATGTCTGTCAAATGTCATCTCAGAGAGGCCTTCCCTGACCACCTACTCTAAGGTGCCCTCCACACCCACCCACCACCATTACTCTTTACTAGGTTACTCTTTTTTATATATAGCACTTATCTCTATTTGAAATCAGTGTGTTTGTTTACTTTCAGCCCCTATCAGAAAGTAAGACCCAGAGATTTGTGGGATTTATTCATCACTGCGATTCCACTGCCCAGAGCATTGCTAGGCACGTGCAAAAACATTTAGCAAATTATGTTGAATGAATGAAGTGAATGAATGTCTTTCCATTAAATCCAGATGCCTAGGCTTCATACAGGCTGATTTCTCCCAGCTTCTGTTTTCATTGGTCTCAGATTCCTTCTCTCCACTGGCTCTGATTAATGTCACCCAGCCTGAGAACTCTGACATGACTAAAGGAACTTCAGAAATTGTCTAATACAATCCCCTCATTTTCCAAGTAAGAAAAATGAAGTTCACTGACATCTCCCCAGGGATATCCTTTCTTAAGGCATTTGTTTGTCTCAACACTCTTGCTTTCCTGAGCCTGTTTATTCATCTTTAAAATGTGGATAATAGCCACACTGCCTGTTTCACTGAGTTGCTGTATGAATGATATAAAATCATGTGACTTTCTTAAATCCTGGTGAAAATTAAATATAACAACCACAGAGAGTAACCTTGGGCCTGTGGTGGCTTTATATAAGCTGACTCAGACTCAAAAAAAAAAAAAAATGGAGCTTTTCAATTTGATCACAATTTAGACACTTGCTATATCAACAAATTCCCTCTCAACTTTATGATTATTTTAATTACAAATAACAAGACAAGTATGGTTATCTATTGCTGTGTAACAAACCACCTCAAAGTTTAGTGGCTGAGAACAACAGTGGGTTATTGTTTTTCATGATTCTGTTGGCTGGGTGGTTCTCCTGCTGATTTTGCCTAGGCTCATTCATGTAGCAACATTCAACCCAAGGATACCCTGGGGGCTGAGCTCAGCAGGAGTAGCTAGGGCAGCTGGCCCCTCTCTCCTCTTGATCTTTCATGCCAGGCTTCTTTGGACATGGCATTCCAAGGGGACAAAGCTTCTTGGGGCTTAAATTCCAGAACTTGTGCAACATCACTTCCACCATAGCCAACTAGTCAAAGTCACAAGTCCAGCCACGTTCCAGGGGGTGGAGAATAGACTCCACTTCTGGGTGGGAGCAGGGAAGTCACACTTCCAAGGGCTGTGCATTCTGAAATGGGAGGAACTTGAGGCCATTAAAAAATTGTTGTAATTCCTCACTGTATTATTTTCACAGCTCAAACCAATGTAAGTTAATGACATAATTCTGATTTTTAAAGCATACAGGGAAGCAGTCATCAAACAAAGCTACTCTCAAATAGCTTTGTTATAAGATTTTTTTCAAATAGCCTTTTTACAAGATTGTTATAAAACTCAACAAATGTATATCCTTTGCCCTAACTATACACACCAGAAGCAGTTCTCCCTCACCAGTGGCCATTCAATTTCTAGGTCTTTTTAATGGAGAAACTTTCCTTCTACTTTCTAGTTAGCGATGGCAGTTACCTAAATTTCCTACTTATTTTGGCCAACTGCCACCTAGAATATTAAGTTCCGTGGGACAAGCTGTCAAAGGCAACACTCCTGGAACTGCCTTTTGCATTTTTTCCCCCACACTTGTTGAGAATAGCAGGGCTCCCATGGGCAAAGCAGTCTCCTCTGAATCTAGAAGGGGGAAGATCCCAGGAAGAGCCAGACTCTAACTTGTGGCTCCTGGTAAAGTCAACAGAACTGCTTTTTAATAGCTGGTTGGGCATTAACTTTTAATGGTGCCTTCTTCGTTGCTCAGTGACTTCTGGAACCACCAGATATTTTGTAAGAACTAAAAAATAATAACTAAATTTATTTGGAGGAATATTCCTCGGTTATTTTCTTAATCAGCAAAAGAAATGCAAACTAGTGGGGTGGGGGGGTAATAGTAAGATATGTACACATATAATACCTCAATAAAAATATTAAAAAAAAAAAAAAGAAATGCAAACTGTTTTCTTCATCTACTTTTAACTGTTTTTTTAAATTATGTTTTTATTGATTTTAGAGAGGAAGGGAGAGAGAAATAGAAACATCAGTGATGAGAGTGAATCATGGATTTGCGGTCTCTTGCACGCCCTTCACTGGGGATCAAGCCCACAACCCAGGCATGTGCCCTGCCGGGGAATCCAACCGTGACCTCCTGTTTCATAGGTCGACACTCAACTGAGACACACCAGCTGGGCTACTTTTAACCATTTGTTAAAGAACTTGGACAGACTCAGTTCAAGTCCCAAAGTACAAAAATTGTTAAAGCTAGCGTTTTTACATGTCTTGAAACTCTGCCATTGTAGACAAAAGATGTGTAAAATCTGGTGGCATATGACGAGTCCAGAATAAGAAAATAATTAACTAAAGTAAGTAAGCTCTCTAAGTTATCCATAAATATTTCTAAATTTGAATTACTATTCATGTCAAAACATTACATCTGAGATTTTATGATCACTGTATTTGGTACTATTGGCTTAGCTAATAGCATTTGTTCACAAGTAAATAAAACAAAATACATAGAAGAAGAAATAGGTGCCAAAAACTTAGTTATCAAATTTTCTGCTCAAAAGGAAAAATAATAAACAACAGATTTCTAGGATAAATTAAGGAGAATTTAAATTTATTTTAATTTTTCTATTGAATCTAATATTCTAATTCTCATTAGTAATTTTTAAATTCTTATAATGTGCAATTAATTATTTAATGAAAGCTATCAAAAATTTTCATATAAGGAACATGCTAGGGTTCCAATCAATTTTATTTAATTTATAAATAATCATTGTTTATATATGTAAATCCATATGTGTATTATTACTTGACCTTATCTGAAACCCTCTTAAATTTAACAAATTATGAACTTTTGAATAACATACACATTTTCCCTGTTCTTCTTAATATATTGGATATGATAATACAATTCATTTTCTTTTTTGTGGCTATTGTTTAAATTTTCATTTATATAGTCAGACACTGCCCTGAACACTGTTGCTCAGTGGTTAGAGAATCAGCCCACACACGAAAGGGTCTCCAGTTCAATTCCCCATTAAGGGCACCTACCTGGGTTGCAGGTTCCATCCCCACTGGGTGAGGGAGGCAACCAATCCATGTGTCTCTCTCACATCAATGTGTCTGTCTCTCTCCCTCCCCTACCTTCCACTCTCTCTAAAAAAAAAACACACAGCCCTAGTTGGTTTGGCTCAATGGATAGAGCATCGGCCTGCGGACTGAAGGATCCCAGGTTCGATTCTGGCCAAGGGCACATGCCTGGGTTGCAGGCTTGATCCCCAGTAGGGGGCGTGCAGGAGGCAGCCAATCAATGATTCTCTCTCATCATTGATGTTTCTATTTCTCTCTCCCTCTCCCTCTCCCTTCCTCTCTAAAATTAATAAAATATATTTTAAAAATAAATAAATAAAAACACACAAAAATAAGGGGGGGCGGGGAATAGAAAAAATATCTTCGGGAGTGGATATAATAATACAGTTGATTTTGTTTTTTGTGGCTGATGTTTAGATTTTCATTTATATAGTCGACACGAACCTTTCCACTTTTGAATATATCACTTCTTCCAAGGGTTTCCCCCAGAGTGCTACAAATTTGCAATGAGAAGGAAGTATGGGCCAGTGAATAAGAAAAATTTCCAGGAATGAATCCTTGCTAAAGATTGCACACAATTGAATATTTTGCATTTTAAGTTATTTTTATGTTATCTCCAAAGGGTCAGGCATTAAGCTTTCACTCACCCTGATCACCTTAATTAGACTTGTTCCAGATTTATAAGGACTATAAAATTAGGAAACTTTCATTAAAGAAAAAAAATGTAAACCCCCCTGGATGGTTTCCCAAAGCACATCCAGCATTACTTAAGACTTTATTATTTCAGCTAGTTGGATACATTTTATCCATAGCTCTAGGCAGGTCTGAAACAGTTCTGTGACTGATGCCTAATGGAACCAATTTTCACTCCGGCAGAACAAATTCAAGTTCTAATACTAACTTGAATTCCAGTTTCCTTTGGATGCCAGGAATCAGATCCTTTAGGAAGAAAATGTATCAGAGCATCTGCCTATTAAGCGATATTCCATTTATTTCATCTAAATAGCTAGCTAGCAGGAACAATTGACTAAAGTCAAATCTAAAATAGAAAACAAATAGTGTTTTCTTTTAATTACTGAATTTGCTTTATTCCTTTTTTAGATTTCTTTCCCTCTTCTCCTTCTTAGCCTCAATTTTCTACAAACTTTGCCTATCTCAACTGAGGACCACAGACCTTTTTAAACAGGAACAAATGTTTCAGTGCACTCACACTAACAATCATATTACAGTCACAGTTCATTGACCATCACTTACATTTTTATTACCCTGCATCTGATGAACACTGATGCACTTGGGTGTCCTCCTCTGCACTGGAAGAAAAAAATAATAATTTAGATAGAATTCTAAAAGTTAGCATGTTTTGTCAGTAGCTTCATTGTTCCTTGTGTCTATTCATCACATCTCGCCTATTGAAATCTTTCCTTATTTTCCAACATTATTAAAGTCAGTCATTATTAAAGTCATCTCAAAAAGAAATACCTCTGCAACTTTTAAGATACTGTCAACTAGGAATATTTTCAATATTTCAAATTCTATTGTATTTTCAAGCTTCTGAAACAAGCATAATGTTCTCGTGTATTCCCTAAGATGGAATTTCATGTAGACAATCATATGATAGGAAAGATAATGCTGATAGAGTGATTTGGGGACTGCGCCTAGATAACTGTGCTCTTTTGAGAAAACCAGCAATGGTTTTCTCATTATCAGACCACAAAAGTATGTTCTGTCTTACATTTAAGAGAAGGGAAAATACTGGAAAAACAACTTACCGGTTATATTTGTATTCATCTAGTTTTATTGAATATATAATTTGGGCACACATTTTTATAACAATTACATATTATTCTACAATACCACTTAAGGGATTATTGTATTGTTTTAGTTTTAGTTTTCACAAAAATCAAATTTAATTAAAGCTTCAGGAAAAGACCAAAAATAAAAATTATTCCACAGTTCCTAATTTTCCCCTCCTTCAGTAGGAATTAAGTAATTTGAACCAGATAGTTTAAATCGTTGGACATAAAGCTCAGTGAATAAGTCTCTCTCTCTATAGAATGCATGCACTGTTTTAGTCATTTTCAATTAATGTAACGTACTTTTGCCAAAAAAAAAAAAAAAAAAGGATGTCTGCAAATGGGAAGCCATCATTCTGAACATTTGAAATAATTATGGATTGTTTGTATTATTTGTTTATATTGATATAAAGTACTGATTAAACCATTCATTAATGGTATTTCCCATTTAATCACAAATAAACTCAAGGCAAAGGTTTATTGGTTTACCAAAGATCCTTGTTGAAATGCACAAGCATAAAACGAAAGTAGGTCCTCAACAGTGTTGTTCAATGGAAACTTTAAACATGAGCATGGATTTATAGGTCATATATAACCGACTGATTAGGGGGAAGGTTGCCCATGATGTATATCTTATGTGTGTGTTTTGTGTGGGAAAGAAAGAAAGCCAGAAAGAGGGCGGGGAGAACCACAATCTTATGAGAGTTACCTCTCTTAGGAGATTTATTAATGGGAAGTGGAGAAAAAGATAACTCAGGACTTTTCTCTCTGGTGACAATACAATACCAGAAAAAAAGCAACCATCATATATAATTTACTATAGAACCTCTCCTCTTAGAAATAGACTAGAGGGAATACAAACTCTGTTGCATGTGTATATATGTACAGATACATATACACATTTTTTCTCTTCTGAGATTTTTATCTCAAATCTGCTCTATATCCAAATGAGTTGAGCTTCAAACAGGGGCTGGGTGAGAAAGGACTCTCTAAAACTTTCCTTAACCCAGCAAATGCTTTAAAAGTAAACTAATGAGCAGTATCTCCTAATGACATAAACATTCTCCAAGAACTGCCTCCCTGTATTTTGATTTTGAAAGGAAATGCTGGCTTTTAAAGAACAAAGAAGGAAAGCCTTCTCCATTCTTCCTTCTCTCCCTCCCTACCTCTTCACAATTGACCACTGCATTTTTTTCCTAGTTTTTTCTTTTCTTTTTTTAAAATATATTTTTATTAATTTCAGAGAGGAAGGGAGAGGGAGAGAAAGAAACATCAATGATGAGAGAGAATCACTGATTGGCTGCCTCCTGCACACCCCCACACTGGGGATCAAGCCCCTCAGCCTGGGCATATGCCCTGACTGGGAATCTAACCGTGACCTCCTGGTTCATAGGTTCACAGGTTCACGCTCAACCACCGCTCAACCAGCGAGCCACACCGAGTGGGCTAGTTTTTGGGTCTTTGTGGGTTTGTACAGGGACTTGGCCTGCTGACCCAGGTGGTCCCCACTCCCTCTTTGCGCCCTCTGCTCTCCATGCTTCTCTGGGGATCCCCCGAGACTCTGAGCACCCAAGCAAGTTGAAAGTTTTCTCGGGCACCGCGCAGTGTGTCTACCAACTTCTGCTTCCCCCACCACCACCACCCCCAACCCGGGGAAAGCTTCGAGAGACTCTGAGAGCGTCTGCAAGCGCTGCTTCTGGTCGGCTCGTAAGTCTCCGAGCCCCCGGATTGGCTGCCCACGCTTCCCGCCCGGGCTTCCGAGGAACCTTGATCTGGGGCCAATTCAAGGCGCACGGAGCCCCCCAACACCCTAGCGCCCGCATCTACCCATCAGATACAGCGAGAAAGCGCGGGATGGAGCGTGTGGCCTCGGGGCGACCCATGGAGAGGCGGGACGCGGGTGGAGACGGACGCCGCGAGCAGCTCGGGGAAGGGAGAGGGATCGGAACACAGTCAGGCTGCCCCACGATCGGGGACGCCGCCGCCGCCTGCGCGCCCCAGTCCAGGCCCCAAGCGAGCAAATGTGACCTCGGGTCGGTTTCCCTCTAGAGAGCCGGCTTTTTGTTGAGACGGAAAGAAAGTCGGCGCGCACGTTTGTTTTGGTTTTTCGTCTGTTTCCTCCCAATTAAAAGCGGCCGCCTAGGCGACAGCTTTGCGGTTTTCACAGTGTAAAACGGATTAAGGGGAAAGTTCCAGCCCCTCTCGACTTTCGTTTGTGGTTTGCAACCCCCGGGCGGGTGTGACCCAGCAGCACCTGCCGGGGTGAGCTGCCCCCGCGGGGGCTGGCTCCGCAATCTCGGCTTTCTGGGGGAGGGTTCGGCAGGGTGGAGCCCAGGCCGCGCCCCGGGGGAAGGGAGGTTCCCACGGTTCCGCACGCTTCCCGCGGGGCCGCAGCCGCCTCCCCTGCCCGGCGCCCTCCCACCGCCCGGGCGCTAGGGCCTGGGCTCTCTCCGCGGCTCCGGGTCCGGGGGGTGCGGGGGTCCTGGTGCAAACCGCCGGATCCCCCTCTCCAAGAAGCGGAGCTGGAGAGAGCACAGGAAAAGAACGGACTGCAGATCGCACCGCTACGAGTTGCCTTCTCGGCGTCCGGTTCAGGCTCTTAGGTTTCCTCCAAGATTCTCGAGTTCGCTGAGTGCACAGATCCAAGAAACGATGAGTTCACACTCATTTTTAGTTACAAAGGAAAATTGCTCCTTCGTCCTCTCCACGCCCCCTGCTTTCACCAAGGACACAGAGCACGCCGACGAGCCTGGTCTGAAGCCCGGGACGCCCAGGATGCGCAAGGAAGGGTTCCCTGCGCCTCCCCGCTCCTCCCCGGCCTCGGGCAGCCGCACCTGCCCTCGAGTTTGCGGGGGTGTGGGCGCCGGGTGCGATTCTGATCCACCGATCTCATCCGGAAACACCCACGGATAGATCAGCCCCGGACGACCCTTCCCCGCTGGCCTTCTGCCTTTAATAAACGAAATACACGTTTGCTTTCAGGTTAAAGACACGTCGCTCTGGCCTTTCAGCCTGACGCGCGACTTACACCTCCTTTTATACGTCTGTTCCAGCAAGGAACTATCATCCACTGTGATTGTCGGAACCAATGGTGGGGCATCCGCGGACGAAGTCTCGCAAGTAGTGGGATCAAGGATACAGCAGCGGGTCCAGCAGACTACGACCGTCCCGACGGCCAGGCCCGCTCCTCGAGGGAAACCGGCCGCGGCAGAACCTGGGTTGCCAATGCGTTGAACGCGCGGGTGGGAACCCGGCCGGTTCCACCTTAAGAGCCAGGGCGGCGCGGCGGCTGCGGAGGCGCCCGGCACCTGCAGGAGGCGCTGCTGCCTCGCGGTTCCGCCCGCCGCCGCCGCCGCGCACCGCAGCCTCGCAGCTCCCCAGCCACCATCCCCGGAGGGGGTGGGGACGCTGGGGGCGGAAGGGAGCGAGTGCAGCCGTTAGGTAAGGAGCCCGAGCCCTCCCGATTTTGAAGCAGCATCAGCGAGGTGTTGGCTGGAAGGAGCTTTCCGAACTTCGGCCGCGAAAGGAAATACGGGGAGGCGCCCTCCCTGCCCCCATCGCCTGCCTCCCGCCACCTCCGCTCCCGGACCCCGGCCTTGCTTCCAGACCCTTTGTTCTGGAGGTTGGGCGCTGCAGGGGGGGGGGGGGGGGGGGAGGGTTCTCCAGGGAAGAGGTCCCCGTGCACCGCTCAGAAGGGAAGGGGCTCTCGTCTCAACCCCAGCCCCAGCCCCAGTCCCAGGCCTCTGTCCTCCAGACCCCACAGCCCCTGCCTTCGCGTCCCGACGCTGCCTTTCAGAGCCGGGCTCCGCCATCCCCGCTCCTGGGCCTGCTCGGTCTGTCTGCCCGCCCCCTTCCCCGTCCTCTGCCACCTCCGAGGTCTCTGGGTGGAGGGTGAAGACAGGCACAAGCGAGGGGATGGAGAAACACGTCTCCTTTGTGGCCCGGAGAGTCCCCGGGGAGGCTTTTAGGCCCCGACTCCCGGGACTAGCCGCAGAGGAAGGGGTTCCTGGTGCCCCCGCCGCGTCGCCGTGGAGTCCAGCCAGGGGCGCACCACCCGGCGCGGCCGGCCCCCGAGTCCCCAGCTGGAGACAAGGGGACCACGCGGTTGGTGCCCGCGGGAGGCGAAATGCAATCGAACGCCCCCTCCTTCCTCCCATCCGCCCGCGGGCGCCGCCCCGCCTCGCCTCCGCCGTGCGCGACCCGGGGGCTCCCGCGACTGTATCTTGAGTCCAGTGACCACGGCGCTCAGCTTGTTCCTCACTCGGGGGGAGCAGCGCGGCGGGAAGCGAGGGGACAGGGGTGCGGGGGAGGGAGAGAAGCTGGGGCGGGAAAGTGAGTGGGGAGGGAGGAGGACGTGGCCAGGGTCTGAGAGGCGGCCCAGGCTGAGCCCTCCACGCCCTCAGGCTCCGTGGAGGTGTCTCCACTCGGGGCCATCCACGCGCCCAGCACGCTCGCCACCAGGAAGGGGGCTCCGCGCGAGCCAGGCCACAAAGCAGGTGTCCCCCTCCCCCTGCAGCAGAGGAGGCGTCCTCAGCCCTAGGCTTCCCGGAGTCCCCGCCGGCCTCTCCGCCTGACCCCGGACCTCACTGCAGTGTCGTGAGACGCGCCAGCATTTTTCTCGGCAGCGGGTTCCCCGGGACACACCCCGTCCCCACCCCCCAGAGCTGGCGGCCAGCTCGGGATGCCAGGCGGCCGGGCGGGCGCCCTGCCAAATTCCGCGTTCCTCTCCAGGAGACCGGGAGTTGTGTCCCAGACTCGGAAAAGCCAGCAGTTTGGGCTCCGGACCCACTCACAGACCTCTCCCCTCCCCCTACTCCAAGCGCCTGGGACGTCTCTGCAGGTTGAATTCCTGCTCCGTATCACTTCATTTTAATTAATCTTTTAAAACACCGCTGTCACGTCGCTTGCAGAAAATTAATCAAACCTGAATCCTTGTTGCATAGCAAGAATTTCGATCCGAGTCTTTTAAAAAGGACTTGACTTTGCAGAGTCACGTCTTGTACAGTTCCCTCATCCCCCGTTAGCAAGGGAAGTATTGCAGAAGTCAAGACATGTTTGGTTGGTCTTTTCTGTCTTCAAAGTGAAACTTTGCTTATTTCTGAGCTTTATTTTTGTCTTTAGCAAAATAACAATAATAACGAGATAAATTACCTACCTCTGTTAATTCAAAATATAATTCCTTGGAACGATCTTTGTTCAAGAGCCCAGATAAACTAAGATAATCTTAATTTTAATGGGACACGACCCCTATTTTTCCCAGTGAATAATGAGAATAAAGCAGTCATTAATTAATACCACGATATCTCCATAGAAGATGGTATCTGGTCTCTCTGAGACACTGAAACATCAGTTGTATTAGTAATTGATACTGTATAATTGAACATGGAGATAGGTGTCTATTTTTAACCTCAAAGCTCAGAGTTTATTTGGTGATTACTGAGCTCCTAATAATTAATTTTGCTCCTTCTTGCTACAAAAATACTTCTTATGATTCCTGGTTCCCATACAACACAGAGGCCTCTCATTAAAAGCTACCCTTCAAAAATATACGGTTGTGAAGCTATATTGTGCACCAACCCTTTCTGTATTTATTATTTGTAACATATTTGCCCTTTTTATATTTCTTGTTTTATTCCCCTATGTTGTAATTTACCTACCTACTGAAAATAGGAGAACACAACTATGTATTTTACCGGCTTTGTCTTTCTGTATTCTGTTGGTTCAACTTACTATACAATACTTAAAATTTCCAATCTTTTAAGTTTCTGAGATTTGAGGATAAATTCCGTTGAAGAATCAAACATTTTTGTATAGTTAAGTTGCCTTAGGTTATACTCCCACCTACTTAGCCCACATTATCTCACACTTTTCTGTAGTTAAAAATAGACTTTGCTCAAACACATTCCCTTTTTCCACCCTGAGTTGAAGATTATCTCTCAACAATTTCCTGGGTTTTACATTTACACATAAACTCAACTTTTGACATTAAAAAGAAATCCCCTCCCAAGAAATAGAGAAGTCTTCCAAATTATTATGGAAATTTAGACTGCATCTTTAAGGTATCTATTTCTTAGCATCAATTTGCTGATGATCCTCACTTTTTATCCAGTGGAGGGGAATAATATATTTCTCATACATGAAAAAACAAAACTCCCTATGTATTTCTCTAGTATGTCTTCCCAAGTAAATATAAAATATTTTATATCACCTAAATATTAGTACCTATACCACCAAACCCTTACACTTTACTTGTCAGTACCCCTAAAGAAATGAGAAGTATATCAGTTTTCCACTCTTATTTTCCCTTCAGGACAATTAAAACTTTAGGTCAATATATGATGGAGTAATTCTCTCTTGTATTTTATATTTTCCCACTATAATTTAGACTGAAATGGGATTAAAACAGGATCTAGAGTTCTAATCTTGGTTGATGTTTTGGAGTATTCATCTTAATGAGTACTGTTCCCTGGGGTCATGAAGCTCCCAGATGTCAATCAAGCAAACTGATTCAGAAATGCCATTGTTCCAGCTCCCACGTCACTTGCCTTCCTCTCATTTTATTAAACAATACCAGAGTTCTCTGATCAGTCATTCGGAATATGAGGCATTATCTGGGGGAAATTCACAGTGTCTTGATCTTTCTTTGGGAGATACTGTTAAGGGGTTTCCGCAGAGCAGAAAGTGCTTGTTTATATTTCTGTCTTCGGGCCACACCACGGATCGAAAGAACCAGTGAATACCACTTGAAAGAAATCATACCGTAAATCCGTCAAAAATTAATCCATCCAGTTGAATGTTACATTTCTATTTTCCTGTTGGAAGCACCCGGACTTGTCACCGGAGGAGAAGTATGACCACGTCTGGGTCCATTTGAGATGCCCCCCACTTTCAACCCCGCCTGTTTTACCCCATTTAATAATACTAATGTGTTTAGTCTACACTAGTTAACCAATAATTTATCTGGGGGCAAGGAAGAGCCAACCTTTGCCCCGGGAGCAGTACCCAGCCCACTCAGACACCTCGGGAGCCTCTGCAAGTCGCATTTCCCATCCTCGGCCCTGGGCCTGGGTCGCAGCTCCCGACCAGTTCCCAAAGCCACAGGCGTTGACTGTGTCACTCGCCCCCAGCAGCCCAAATTAATCATCAACTTGACTGATGCCGGCTTTGAGCCTTGCTCCTGGGTTTCCTGAAGGCGCCCAGTGCGGAGCCCGGCTCCTGCGAGGACTCCCGCTGAGGGGGGCAGGCACGCGGGGCGGTTTCGTGGGAAAAGATGACACTTGTGTCTTTCACCTAGAGGGCTGTGAGGAAGGAGACACAAACCTACCCTCCCACTACGGGCTTCCCCATCTGGATTCACCCCAAATCGCGACAGCCTCTCGGGCTGGGTCTGCTGGACGCACAAATCCTCGCGTTCGCAGCGCGGATCTCCAAACGCACCAGCCTCGCGCCGGTTGGGGCTGGGCGCACACTTAGGGCCGAGGTGACAAGGGAAGGCGGCGGAGGTGGAGCCCATCTCTGGTGGGGCTCGATCAATCACTTTAAAGTAAAGGGTTCAAAAGTTCCAACCTCCCTTTGGAGGGGAGAGAACATGCTTCTTTCTGTAGCCCGCGGATTCCCCGCAGCCGTGCAGCAACCGCCCTTGGCAGGAGCCACTTCCCGGAGACAACCTCTCCCGCCGCTGACGGAGCTGGCAGGTGGTAGCTGGGTCCCCCGAGGACCCGCAGTCCCTGGGCACACACAGGCACCCCGCCCCGACAAGCCGAGGTGCACGATTTTCCCTTTCTCAGCAAGCGGACGGGCCTGCCTGCCCAGGCCTGGCGGCTCCGGGCCTCGCAGAAACCCGAGCTCTCTCCGACCTGCTCTTCAAGAAGGGGCGGGGCAGACTGCCAGCAAGCTGCCCTGGAGGCAGGCCTAGCGAATTCCTCAGAAAACCCCTTTCTAAAGCACCAAAATCTCCCCAAAATGAGGCTCCGCTCCTCCCCCTGCCTTGCGGCCTTCCATCCAGTCAGTGCCTCCGAGCCACCTGGTCTAGCCCTTGCCAGGCCCTAGCCGCCTCTCTTCTCCCGCCCCCCCCCGCCCCCCACTCCCCCGCTTTTAAGCTCCATCTCCTCCCTGACCTTCCCGAGGCCGTGGCTAGGGTAGCCAGGGTGCTGCAGAGGAAATGAAATTGTTCTGGAGATTACAGTGGGGCTTTGGGCTAGGAGAAGTCCCCCACCCCTCTTTTTCTCATGCTTCCACGTTAAGTGTAAACGTGTATTTCCCATCACAAGAATAGACAAATTTTCTCGCTTATTTGCAGTTTTGCAAAGTTCTACACACAGATCAGTGAACCTTAAGCACCCTGTTTCGGGCCCACATTGTGGAGGTTTGTCAGGATTCCTGGGCAGTGAGCGTAATGACAGGTGAATCCAGCAGCCCCAGGGGAAGTCAGACCTAACCTCCAAGACTTACATCAGGGCAGGGGCCTGAAGCCTCCCAAGCAGCTTCCAGCAACAGGTACCCACCCTACAGCAGGCTTTCAGGATCCCAAAGCTTAGGCCCTGGACATGGCATCTGTTTCTCAGTGACCTGAGACAGAGTCCCCACCAGAACCTCCCCTCCCCCACCAGGGGATTCCTGTTCTCCAAATCACCCCTCAGTCACACAAGCACAGGAATCTCTGCACTAGGAGTCACCTGCCCCCGACACAGCCAGGCCTCCTTTCGGCTTCAGCAGGCCTTCACAGCATAAGTTTATCCTGCTTTCAACCTGCTTGTTCTTCCTGACATGATTTACAAAAAGAAGAAGAAGATGGAAGAGGAGAAAGTCAGGGAGATGCAGAATAAAAGAAGGCTAAGGGGGACCATGGCAATTATCCCAATTGCCCTTAACTCAGTCTTTCCCAAACTCAGGAAGACGTAACTGGTTTCAATAACTCTAGCTTCCCAAAGTAACTTTTTTTTAAAAAAAAAGTGATATTTTGTTTCTGGACCTGAATGGCACCAACCTGAGGAGAAGAAGGAGCCATGTAGCTTTAGGAAGGTAAACAGCTCTCTAGGGCAGACTGGCCTCCCTGTAGCCAGCCTTCATTCCATGGAGCCTGGGAGTTTCAAGCTGCAGGAGCCCAAGCGCTTTGTTGCACAGCCAATCTCAGCCTTTGCCCAGCCCTGGTCAGTTCAAATTAGATTCAAAGGAAATGGAGATGCTTAGGGTTTCTTCTCCTACCTTGACCATCCCCTAGTAAGGAGCTATTAGGACAGAAAGATAGCAAGTCCCTACGACCATGCAAGTGGAAGCTAGTCAACATAACTGGTAGCTAGGATAGAAGAAGACTGGAAGACTGATGGCAGAGAAGGGAGGGGGGCAAAAAAAAAAATGTTTGCTTTTGCCCAACTCTGGGATTCCAACTTACTTAGTACTCAGACCTTCCGGCCCATCCTCACTCACTCAGCTGCCAGGGTAAAATAGACATTAGCCTTTGGGTTATCAGAAGGACTGGTGGGAGACACCCTTTTCAACCCTAGGCTAGTGCATAAGGAAGGCTATAATGGGTATGGGAAGATCTGGCAGAGGGAAAGAGAGGCCTGAGCAGCAATCACAACCCCCAGTCACTCGGAGGAACTCATCCTCATTAAAGAAATCCTTTGTATGATGCTGCATGTCTTTCCCAGATTTGTGGCAACCACACTGAAGGAGGAGGCAGGAGGCAGCTGCGGTGGCCGGTGGCCGCTGCTGCAGGCAGGCATCCAGCAGTGAGTCCCCAGCAGCAGACCTGGTGTCCCCAGTGTGAAGAGCCCAGGCCTTGCCCAATAGGCTGTGACTGAAAACAATGCCCTCACTCCGAGCAGCCCCACAGTGACTGCCCCAAGTCCCTAAGTACATTCCGGGACTTAGAGAAACACAGTTCATAGCATGGATATGTAAGAGTTGGGCTTGGTAGAAAAAACAGAAAACCCCACCCAATTCTGAAATCATGAACAAAATTATGTGTGGTAGTGGGTATTTGTACCTGTATATATGGAAGTTTCTTATTCTTGGCCCCAGAATGACATTTCAAAAATAGTTCTGCCATACTAGCACCAAAGGCTGTTTTTACTATCTTGCTATTGTCAATCAACCTTCTTTAAACCATATTGTACATTTTCCCCCTGGATTTTAATGAAAGAAGAACTGTGCCAAAGCAGCTACTTTGTCCCAGAGCTAAAACAAAGACTAATACACAGGAAAGGAGCAGCTTTTCCAAAACGTACTCTTCTCCGATTTGGATGGAAAGCTCCTAGAGTGACCAGCCCCTAACTGTAGTTGGTATTTAATCCTCCTTAGTACAAAGGCCTATCTTTTCACTAATCAGAAGCACCGCTGAGATAGGACTAACCTTTAGAGTTATATCCCAAACTGGGAGTCGGGCTTCGACTTGGATTGTCTAGGCCTCTTCTAACCTGAACAAAAAGGATCTGAAGAAAATCACATTTTTTTTCCCCCTTGCAACAAAGCATTCCTAATCACTTCAGCTTGTTGGTGAATTTTTATTCCCGTGTCCACTTGGGGTATTGAAATCGATCGCTGCAATATTTAATATATTACACTCCTAGGGTCATTGCTCTCCTAAAACTGAATTCTCTCCCTATGCCCTCAACTCACCCTGGTTTCTCTCCTCCCACTCCCATCTGTCCAGGCCCTCTGTTTTTCTGTCCACATAACGCCTTTAATTCTCAGACCCGTTTATTTTGTTTTCTGGTATGGAAAATACTGAAAACTCTAGGCAGCATGGCACTTAAAAGGGAAAATGAGGAGCTCAGTAGATTGGAGAAAATTAACCTGCCACAAACAACCTCATTAAAGAGCTGCCTACCAAGAGTTAAGAATTAATAGCAAAATGGAAGGGGAAGAAAACCCTTGAGTGAAGAGACCTTAAAACTGCTTTCTCTGAAAGGTGCATAATTTACAAGCCCAACCTAACCTTCAGTTTTATTTCCCTTTCCTAGTGACCTGTCCCATAACCTTGTAATCCACTGCAGGGGCATTTTCTCTTTGGTCCCTTTCTTCTTTTTCACACATAGGTTTGCAAGTCCAAATACTTTCTAATATTTTTGGTTTTAAAAATGCGCTTAAATTGTTTGGGGCCTTTTAATTTTGAAAGACACTTTAAGAGACTCCTGGAATACCCATTGGGAATTCTTCAATGATTTGAAGAGTGCCCTTAAAAGAATTGTGTTTGGATAGTAGAGGGTAGGGGGGAATCATGCAGAAAGAAGCATGAAAAACCAGAGTGAGGACATTTTGTAGATTTAGTGTTCTCATGGTGCTCTGGTTTATTTTGCACATGAAGTTAAAATTTAAGTAAAACCCATGTATATGGGCTGTAAGTTGCTTTTCTAATGTTTTATTGGGCATTGTATTCTATATTGGCATTTTATATGCATAATCTCATTTCAATGCAGAGCCGCATACTAAATCCTGGGGCAAGCAGATGAAAATGTGGTGTGGATATTACACTCAATTTCATTGGCTTCAATGAGACTTTGCACATCGAGATTTCCATTGTAATGGCTTATCTTTGGCTAGAATTTTACACATTGACATGCTATTCCTTTGGTCAGGATCCTGAATGAAGAAACCATGTCAATGGAATAGCCATAATCATTCCATTCACATTATAGCAAGAAACTGGGATCAATGGTCCTAACAGTATTTATAAAAAATTTCCTGCTTTTCTCTTAATAATTATTTTTGCATCTTTTTTTTCTTGAAGGAGATCACATGTAAAAATAACCTCAAAGTACATTCTAAAGCATAGGTTCAAAACAGGAAAAGATAGGAAATTCACAATCAGGATGTTTCCAATTCATCTAGAAATCCTTGTGTCGGAATATTATATTTAAGCCTACATGTTATGTAGGATCATATCCTATTCAGATAAACCAGCTTGAGATTGGTACAAAGGACAAGATTTCAGAAGCTCTTGCAACCTCCCAAAGTTTATTTTTAAAAAAAGCTATATTTGAGTTTTATAAAATAAATTCTATTTTCCTATTTAATAATAATGTTAAATTACAAACAACAGGCTGAAATGTATAGGATAATATAAAATGTTGATGTTTTAGGTGAAGTAAATGTTTTGCATTCGTTTTTTCTAAAGAAGATGGCAGGGATATATAACAAATTTCCTACTTTACTTTTAAAATTTACATACATAAAGATGTAAAAATATTTTTTGAAAAAATCACAATAATTAAATATTTTTATTAAAATTATACAAGCAGCAAACAACTGAACAATTCAAATGTTAACCAAGCTCTTGTACTTAAAATTTTTCATTATTTAAGAGGGACAAAAAAGTACCACCTCTCTTTTTGAATTCAGACAAAAAATACTCTGGTAGTAAGGATGTATATACCCTTTTAATTCTCAACCATATATGTTTAAGATTGTTTTTAAGAGTATTATTAACAGAAAAAAATCAACATTGGTTTTTCTGAAGACCAATTTGCCACATGATATGTAACACTTGGAACAAAATTGAAAGCATCTCTGTGTATTTGCATCTGGCAATGTACTCCATGTTAGAGCCATAGCCATGTGTTTATAGAGTTGAGCTCTCCTGGTCTTGAGATACATGCTGTTTTTTATAGCCTAACCGGAATAGCTCAGCACATGCAGGACAAGAGGCTGGGAAGCCCTGGCCCCTCACCCCAGCAAGGAAGCTCAGGGTCACCGCAGGCTCCCACGAGGCCTCTATCAGCGCTGTTTTCAGTGCAGATTTTTACCGTTTCCAACTCTGGAAAAAGTATTGCTAATTATTGGTATTTCCCCATGAAACCTTCACCTGGGTGCAAGGGTTAGGGAGGAGGAGAAGAGCAAAAGCTGAGAAGGTGGGAGAAAAGAAAAAAGATTTAAAAAGGGGGGAGGAAGGTAAATAAATCTGGTCATGGCAATTCCTACTCTACCAGGCAGGTTTTACTCTGAATGGATATTATAACCAGGCATCTGAAAGCTTAACCATCCACTGCTCTGCATATATGAATCTAATGTAAAGGAAGAAAACTCATCTCTCACATTTGCACCACTGACAATCAGGGTATTCATTTGAGAGGGAGGGGGAAAGAGACAGCAAGAGAGACATGAGGGGGAATGAATGTAAAATGTGCCTTTATTTCTGAGATCCAAGAATCTAGGTCCTTTCCAGTCATTTCAGAGACTGAAACTCTTGCCTACTGGCCAAGTTGTAGCCTAGAGATCTTTTACATGTTTGTGTCATTTCTAACTTTCACAGGAGAAGGGAGGGTGTCAGCCTAAGCTTAGTGCCCTCTCTCTTTCATACTGTTTTTCCCTCTCTACTGCTCATCACTCACCACCACAAGGATTGTGTTGTTCCTGGTGCTAACTTAAATTGCTCTTAAAGAGGGCAAGCACTAACGGTGGAAACTATATTCCAACCTTTCAGTGCCCTACCTGTGCTTGTCCAATTGCCCAGTCTCCAGGAAAACTGAGTTTGCTTGCTTGTTTTGATGGCTTGGGGAGGAGGGCAGGCAACCACTCAGACTGTTTCCCTCCTTTCCTACTGAGCATCCCGGCTGGGGAAGGGCCTTTGCAGACTTGTGAGCAGTTCTTCTTTGCTAGAATGGCGATATTTTAGGGTCTAAGTTTATTGATTGCTAAGCGTCTTCCATCCAAAAGGGTCAAACACATATTGATGACACTGATTATGTGAATAACTGGATCTTACGGGAGAGCCTCTAGGCTGCCAGCCACTCTCTCCCCACTTCTTTCTGTCTTGCACCAGTCCTCCCAAAAAAGAGGTTCCAGGCAGCAGGAGCTAAGGAATCAGGGATACTCTAGTATCCCAGATATTTGGCCTGTTTCTCCTGCAGATGTTCTTTTCAAACTACACAGACACACCTATCTGTGGGTAGCAGGTTGTCTTAAGGTCCTTTCAAAATTCCCCTTCCTCCATGTCTCTAGCCTTAATGTCCCTTGCAAGGGGACAACCACTGTCCTCCCCCTAGAGAGGCACCCCTCCGCCCTGCAGCCATGGCTGCTGCCACGGAACAGCGAGCTGGCTGTGCTGCAACCTACACAGCTGGGCTCTGGGGAAAGAAGTGGTGGGAATCAAGTAATGGCCCAGGAAAAGGCTGCTCCCTGAGCAGTAAAACTTGTATTCAACTGGGCAAACGTTTTCAGAGCACCATGGCTCTAAGAAGAGAAAGGAATGGCAGGCAGCAATGCAAGTGTGAGAGGAGACCTGCCTGGAAGCCATTGACAGGGTTTAACTCCACATGTTTTGCGGGAGTGTCTTTGTAAACCGGGAGTGATTTTTAAGGAAAGCCAAATACACATGATGAAAACATCCTGTTTTGAGAAGCAGGAACGGTGGAACCACAGTTACTGCCTTCCAGTGCCGTTAATCAGTCAGGAAAGGGCTTCAGGAGCCCAAGGCTTGAATTTGGCGAATTCCTACAATGTGGAGCATTTCAACTTAGTATTGATCCCCAAACTCAATTTTGAACACGGCCTCCATGGCAGAAGTGTGGGTTGTGTTATCCCAGTATTTGCACGCATCGATTGGGCTAAAATAAAATGCATCATCCTCTCCGCAAAGAAGGAAGAGGCAGGGACAGTCACAAGAGGAATAGCAGAGAGTGCATGGTTAATACGGGTTATACACGAATCTGCCAAACAAGTGCTTTAAACCCAGGGGGATTTCACGTGATAGGTAATTTGGTGAGAGAGCCCGAGTGTGCAAGCAGAGGGCCATCTGAGAAGGGAAGGCAGGGAGCTGAATATGGGTTTTTCTGACTGGAATTAACATTTCCTTGTGATCTGCATTTGCTAATGTTCAACCCCTTAGTACAGTCCACCTACTCCCGGTTTCCCCCCCCCACGCAGGCTCCCGAGGAAACTCCCTCCCGGTAACGGCGCTGCCCGAGCTCAGAGGCGGCTGCGGCTGCTTTTCCCCGGACCCACCCGGGGTTAAGTCCTGGGAGGCCGGGGGCCGAGCCCAGGGAGGCGCTCGGCGCCCGCCCTCTCCGGGCCCGCAGGGACAGGGTGGGGGAGGCTTTCGCCCCCAAGTTCATCTAAGGACCCAGCGCCGGCCTGGGTTTGCCGGGACCCTTCCTGGAAAGAGACCTGACGGAGATGGGAAAAGGAGACGGGAATGTCTCATCTTAGACTGAAGAAGAAATCGTTACACACACACACACACCTTATTGCTCCTGTCTTCTGAGTCCATTTCAGGGGAGAGAGAGAGAGAGAGAGAGGGAGGGAGAGGGGGGGAGAGAGAGAGAGAGAGAGAGAGAGAGAGAGAGAGAGAGAGAGATCGCACGTGAGACAGGGAAGGGGAAAGGGAAGGCTGAACAAAAGAGGAGGAGGCGCAGGCAGGGGTCTGGAGCTCTCCTTCGGGGGCTGCTCGGCCTGTCGCCCCTCCCGCCCGCCCCCGGCCCGGCATTTTCGGGCGTCCCGCAGGTTGGCCGCCCCGGGCTGCACGCGGCGGAGACCGGGAGACAAAGCCCGAGCGCCCACCGCACCGCAGCGTGCTCCAGCGGGGCCTCCGGGCCGCGGTCGAGGCTGAGGCCGGGGCGGGGCGCCGGGCCGCGCTGCCTCCCCACGGCCCTCGCGGTCGGGGTCGCCCCGGCCCTCCCGGTCCCCCTCACCGCTCTCGCCCAGCCTATGTCGGGGGCCCACGAGTTCAAAACACGCCACATCCTTGCAGAAAGCCTGGAAGGCCCGGCCGCTTCCCTCCCGGGAGGAGACCGCGCCTGCCCCGGGCGCGGCGGCGCTCCCGCGCGGCCTCGGCGGCCGGGCGGCCATTTACTGCCCTCTGATTGCGCCCGGGACCGGGTTAGCTCATAAAGCCTTTCACACTCAACAATGGGGATTTTCCCAACAATTAACAAGAAACAACATAGTAAAGCCATTTACAAAGACCTTGCTATTTACTATAAATTAGGCACTCTTTAAGAGGCCAGTGCGTAATTTCACACACTTCACGGCCGGGGCTGCGTGTCGCACCCCCGGAAAACCAGGAACACCAGCGCGCTGCGTGTCCGCGCGACCAGCCGCCGCACCTCTGTCTCCCCGCCGCCCCCGGGAGCAGCTGTTTGCTCTGCGGCACTCGGCCTCCCCGACCCTTCCCCAGGCCGCTGTCCCCGTTTCCAGGTCATCACTCCACTCGCAGAGGCACCGCGACAGCCCCAGGGACGGGAGCCCGGCGCCAGCCCAGGCAGGCCTCGGCCCGCCACCCTGCCCACTGGGGTTCGCCCGGCGCCCCCCCTGGCTCGGCCCTGGTCTGGGGCCGGCCGGCCCGGGGTGGAGCCCCATCCCTTGGCCACTTGCGTTCCACACCCGCAGTTTGGAAGCCCGGGCCAGCCCCCCGCCCGGCGCAGCAGAGCTGGGCACGTTGGACGGGCAGAGCAGGAGGCCTGGGCGCGAAGGTGGGGAAGGGCTAGGCGGGTGCGTGTGGGGGTCGGGAGATCACCCCAGGACGCACAAAGGAGGTGCAGAGGGAGGGGAGGCGGCCCAGGCCTCGAGGGCCGCGGGGCCGTGGCTGGCGCGCCCGGTCCCCCTGCGCCAGGTTGGCCGGGCCTCCAGGCCGCGGAGCCCGGAGGCCGCGCCCTGGGCGGAGGGAGCAGGAGGGTCACCAGCTCAGAGGAGAGCGAGACCTGGGCGGGAGGGGAAGTCACAAAGACATGGGTTTGTCACCTTGCAAAATGGCGGCATTTACACATCTTTCTGGTGGCGGTGGCCCAGGCCAGACAGCGGAGGGCTGCCCTGGGTCACCGCGGCGGCCAGAGACCGACGCCCGGAGAGGCCAGCGAGGGGGAGAGCGACCCCCAAACCCGCTCGGGCCCCGGGTCGTCCCCGGCCTTCCTGCCGGCCTGCCAGCCCCAAACCCCGCGCCAGCAGCCCCGGACGCTGACCCCTGTTTACAAACACAGCCCGGGGCGGAGAGGGGCCGGGGCGCGGGCTGCAGGGGTGGGGAGGCCGCCGGCCCGCGAGGACGCCACCAGCCGTGAGGAGCGAGGAGTTGGTGCGAGAGAGCCGGCCCGGCAGCTGGAAAGGACTGAACGCCTTGTTTTTGAAACTGTCAATTCCTTCAACCCCTATTGTGAGGGCTTCATGCAAAACATCTCAGGCCTTTTAAAGTAGGAGCTTGTGAGGCCTCCGCAGTTTGAAAGGAAGCGAGAAAGGAGCAGGGGCCTAGGGCTTGGGCTAAGAATGATAGCGGAGCCCCCCTCCCTTTTTCTTTCTTTCTTCTTCTTCTTCTTTTTTTTTTTTTTAATAGCAAAAGAGGGTCTGCCAAACAGGTAAAATGCTTCCCTCCCCCACCTCCTAGATTGGCCCTCCGTCCCCACCCCCAAGCTAGTTTGCAAAATGCCCTTTGGCCTAGGGAGCAAACCAAAATCAAAGCTCGCATTAAAAATAGTTCTTCCAGGAATGGGAAAATCCAAGGGAAGACCAGGGCGACCGGGTGGACTCCCTAAGGTGAACGCCCTGTCCCTCCAGGCCAATTTCCTGAGGTTAGTGGATGGGGAGCCTTTAATTTCTACCCCTCGTCTGGCTCTAGAAGCTCCCTTTTTCACATCCTTTTCAGCAGGAAGTTATTTGTAAGGTGAAGCAAAACTCACCACATTTTTTTGTCTTTTGTAGATGCTAATGCTTTATTTTTTTATGTTTTTTTTTTAAAACATGAGGATTTTCATTTTCTTTGAAAGAAAAAAAAATGCTTTTGAGGAATTAGTCTACATCTCTTCCTGCATGCAAACAAAACTATCGTTCTCATATCAGCAGAAACTTGCAATTCTTGGGACTGGAACTTTGAGGAATTTCTACAGTCACCCAGACACAGATAAGATAAAAATCCACACACCAGCCCATCTAGTTTGTGTTATTGCTGTTTAGTGGTGGCTCCTAGTTGTTGATTTTAAAATAAACAACCATTATTGAGATTACTCCACTGTAATCAAGTAAGCCAGTAGGAAAGAACACCCACTTTCCAAAGTAAATCATGGAATAAGGGCAAGCTGCCTTTTCAAAAAAGGCAGATAACCTGGCTGTTGAAGACAGACTACACACATCTCTTTAAAAAATAATTAAATCTTCATTTCACAATCTTATTAGGAAACTACTTTTCTAGGAGACCCAAAATAAGCTTCTTTCCTCAAAAAGTCAGAGAAAGAGCCCTTTCCTGCATTTTCCTCATGTCTGTAAGTGTTGAGCTTTAGACACAGGAATCAACACTCAGTACTCCTGGGACCATATAGTGCCTTTTAAAAAAATATTCTATCCCCTGAAAACGTTTAAATGTAAAAATGCAATCTGTCAATGGAGGTAAGTTTTGTTTTTCTCTCAATAAGGCTTAAATTTTGGAACAAATGGCACATTTATAGTATCTTAGGAAATCTAGATATTGTCGTTAGTCATAAGACAACCAAAATGAAATAAACTGTCCTAAGAATAATTCCCACAGCAGAATGGGCAAACAGCTAAGGGGCTACCAGAAATTGAAAGAATACCTTGTATTTGCAAGTGACTGAATACCATTTGGTGCACTTTCCCAACAGAAGCCCCAACTCAAAGTTTTGCTGTGGTTGGCTGGCTTGTAGGAGTACTGTGGGGTGAAATTTGTGTTGACTACTTAATTTCTTTCCTTTTGATGGTATCACTCTGGAATGCCTGGGCCTCCATGCTGCTCATTCTCCAGCTCCCATAAACTGAAACTATTGATTCTCTGAGGACTGGAGACCAAGTGTCAAAGCTGGAGGCTGATATTTTATGTCAGAAATTCTATAGGGCGTATTTGTTTTAAAGCATGCTTACTCCATCTCGTGATCCCCCACACCCAAGATCTGTAGGCTTCAAATATATTCTCAATTTATAATTTCATAACAGTGATTCCATAACCAATAAGAAAAGTCCTAGTCTAAATATAGTAGTCATCATATTTTGAACTTTCTTGACTTAGCAGTAAAGACTGGAAATGACAGACTTCCAGTGTGTGCATGTCACACTTTTTATAGATTGACTTTGTAAGACAACTCACTGCACCCAATTTCTGTATTGCCTTCCAAAGAGGAAAGAACGCAGACTGAGAAGCCAATTGTTCAGCTTTCTGGTGCTTTAACTGTAACTTGTACTGGTCTTTGGAATTATGCACAAACATGAAGTCAAGGATAACATCCCCCAATTTTTTGCTTTTACCATATCTATCATGCCAATAAAAAGGGATCCAGTGCACTTACATCTGGCAACATTCAAGAAGGAAAGGAAGGGAGGCAGTTCAAAGCATCTGTTTACTCCATCCAAATGTATTTGGATGCAGGTATGCTCAGCCTCTGTCTTTTACAATAAGAGTCAAACCACAGAGCATATACAGCAATTAGGGCTGAGATCATCCAGATCTATCTGAAACATTTATAGACAAAAGAAAAGTTTCAAAGGGAGTAGGAATTAAAAGGTTAAGGGGGGAAAAAGACTGAATTTCCATGAGAAATAGTGACTTAAATTCACACAGTAAACATTTCATTGATGTTTTGTTTTGTTTTGTGATTTATGATCTATAGATGCAGCTCCTTAAGTTTCAGATGGCAAAGATCTGAGATACATAATTTGTGAGGCTAAGGGAGGTGGACCAAAATTTATTAGATGTAACTTTCATTAAAATAGCAGTTGATCTCTGCTTCACTTTCTTAAACCTGAAACTTTTTGCACTTGCTTTGTACCAAGTTTATAAAGTTTTGTCCTCATTTAGGAAGAAATCTACCAGTGTTTTGCACAGAAACTCACTGGCATCATCAAATGGTATTACAACAAAACACTACACCCAATAAATGCATTTCTTTCAGGCAAAAACATTACAAGTGAAAATGTCAACAAAACCATTCATTTCTGTTAACCATTCTTCAATCTGGAATAAGTAGAAATGTATGGAACCAGGAATTTTAAACAGTGTTTTTAATTGAAAATAAAGCTAAAGCATGCTTTTCAACAGTGCAAATTTCCATAATTTTGATTTACTGCTTCCATCATCACAACATAGTACACCAGCATGGCCCTTACCAAGGGCTAGACCCTAGCCATTTGCATGTTGAACTACTTTGATTTTAAGTGCAAACATAGATAGTCACCTCTGATTGTCACTTGCAGTAGAAACTCTCCTGCTCTATACACAGGATGGTCTGAAAACAGAAGTTTAGAGAGATGCAGAAAAAGTAAAATGTAATAAAATCCAAGTGCCTGAGTTCTAGTACCAAAAAGCCCTGAAATAACTGTTATTTTTTATTTGGGGTATTCTTACAACTGTGATTCATTTTACTTTTCTTGGGAGTTTTTAATGCTTTGACACCATGAGGAGTCAGACCATAAAATATCCTGCCCTTAAGAGAAATGTTTTAATTGTTTTTGCAAGTTTGAATTTTAATTGTTTTGCAAGCTTGAGGAGTCATGTTCAGATTACAAGGTAAGCAGGACGAAGGTACTAGTCACCTTATGTAAAGCATTTGGGTGAGAACACAAAAAGGACTCTTCCAATTGCAAGGAGTGGCTGTAAAAGTAAAATCACACCCTTTACAAAAGAAATACAATCTCATATTTATTTTACTCAGTATATATGAGGCAGCTTTTACCAGCATTCAATCAAGACTCCCCAATCTTTCCACTCAAAAAAGGAAAAATTAAGTGCAACTACTTTTGGAGAGGGAATGAGGGGAGAAAAGGAAAAAGATACCCCACAAAGGAGCTCCAGAAGAGAACATTTTGGGCTCCCAGAAACTTCTTGCTACCTCACTGTGTAACTATGTAACCTAACAAACTTTCACTGAATGAAGTTACACTTTCAGGTCTGAAATCTAGTGCATAAACTTAATGGCTCATTGTAATATTTATTATTCAACCTTTTGACATTTATTTGTAGCAGTTGAATTGAGGTACCGGGTGCATTATTAGCATTAAAACAGTAAAGTGTTCCAGCTCTACCATAATAACTGAGTTTTACTTGAGTCTTTAGCCTGAAGTAGTCTGTGGAATGTAAACCAAGCATTCTCCCACCCCACCCCCACCCTACTAAAAAAAAAAAAAAAAACACAAACCCACAATGGGAAAAAAAAAAAAAAGTAATCCGATTTCTGTCTTCAAAATGTGATAAACCAGGACTCCAAAAGGGGTGTAACATATTAATGGACTTGTACAAACCATCCTGTGCAGTTTACAACAAAAGGAAGGTAATATGGTTCAAGAAAATATCTTCCAAAACACTTTTATGAATTAAATTTCCTGAATTTGTGACTAGGTGGAAGAGGTATTGCAGAACCGCCCAGCTGCCATTTCCAGATAGGATGGGCCTTGTGAGGAGGTTGGGAATCCTTAGTGGTGTTTAAGGAATATGCAGGCCACAAATCCCCATCCTTCCCAATAGTGAGTGATGGTGGACAAGGAAAATTTGCCATGAAATTAAATGGCCTTTTCACTGCTGACGCTACATTGCTGGCTACCTTTTTGCGTCTGTTTATAACTGTAAAATCATCCAGTGTTCCTTCATGTGTCTCAGTTTTACCTGTAGGACGAGGACTTCTAGCTGATTTCAAATTTGGTTTGACTGTAGGTGTCTGAAGTACAGGTCGCTTTCCCAGGACTAGTGTCCGGTAATTTTTTCTCACCCTGGCACCAAATTTATATTCCCCATCCTCAGGTTTTGGAGAACCTAAAGTGCATGATAGGCCCTGTCTCAGAGCCAGTGGCTTTAAGGAAGGAGTTTCTTCTTCAGGGCATGCAAACCCTTCCTTGGCTGTGGTTAGCAAGGCATCCTCCTCTTTGCTTCCAGTCACACTGTAAAACTCACCCTTTGTATCATTGCACTCGCACTTTAGCTTATTGGTAATAAGGTCAGGTTCATATTCTTCATTAGCACTATTGTCTTCGACTTTGATTTTAATATTGTGCAGAAGTGGCAGTGTCTTGTCGCCTGTGTCAGTGCAGGGATTCTCTGCTTTCGTTGCTGCTGCTGCATCCACTCCAGGATCAGTCTGCAAAGAGGGCAAATCCGTAGCAAATTCAATACAAGGGGGGATTTTGGAGTCTTTTTCTGAATTTGCTGCTGCTAGTGAAGAATCCTTGCTGAAGAACCTAGCAGCTATTGTGTTGTTACCTGCACAGTGTGTAGTAGGAGTTGCTTGCAGGCATTTCCTAGTTTCCCGGAGTATTCTTTGTTGTGGAAATACACTGTTTGTCTTTGGGCTAGGTGAAGAGGCCCCCTCTGCCAGGCAGTTAATTGTCAGGTCAGTTCTCTTCACAGTACTGGAAATTTCAGAGTGTGGGAATGTAATCGCAGATACCCTATCGTTCCTTATCTCTGTGAAACAACTCCCCAGGCTGGCTGAGCAGTACACCGGAGACGCTTTGGGAGCCCAGCTCGGCAGAGGCCATTCCTCCGCTGACTCCGCTTTGACACTACCCTTGAGGTCGGGAAGTCGGCCGGCGTCCTCGAAAGCAGCGGGGTGGGTTGCAGCGGCGGCGGAGGCCAGACGGTACAAGAAGTTGGCCTGCGCCTGCACGCTGGGCGGCTTGCAGAAGCTGGTGCGCCTGAAACGGATGCTCTGCACTGACACTTGGCTGGAGCCAGAGCTGGAGTCCGATTCCGAGGATGAGTCCTCCTCCTCCGAGCTGACTTCACTGGAATCCGAGGCCCCAGTGACCCCCTCCTCTTCCTCCTCCTCTTCCTCCTCCTCCTCCTCTCCCTCCTCCTCTTCCTCCGAGGACACAGAGTTGCTGGAGCTGGACAAACTGGAGCCAAAATCCGAGTCGTTGGCTGCGTGGTCCGAGTAGGAGCTGGACTCCGAGTCGCTGCTGCCACTCTCGGGAAAGCTGTCCAGATGGGGCTGTGGCCGGTGGTGATGAGGGGGGTGGTGACTCTGCAGCGGCTGCTGGGCCCGGTGGTGGTGGTGGTGGTGGTGATGGTGGTGGTGGTGGTGGTGGTGGTGGTGGTGGGGAGGTGGGCAGAAGCTGTTAACCAGATGAAACCTTTCCAGGCAAGTGGCCCCGGAGGCCGCCGCCGTGGCCGCTTTGGCTTTGTAGGACCTGGGCAGCAGCAGCAGGCGGCGGGCGCTGGCGTGAGGCGCGAGCAGGCAGTCCTTGGCGCCCCCGCGCTTGCGCTTGCAGCGGTAGGTCGAGCTCACCGGGCCGCCGGCGGCGCCCGCCGCCGCCTTGGGCTGGGGTCCGGCCGCCGATGCCTGGTAGTAGGCGGCGGCGGCGGCGGCGGCGGCAGCGGCGGCGGCGGCGGCGGCGGCCGCGGCGGCCGGGTGCTTGCTGCACAGCAGAGTCCGAAAATAAGCCGGGTCCGAGTGGAAAGCGACGTAGTTTCCCTGGAGCGGGGCAGTTTCATAGTTTAGAGGGGGTTTGCAAGGCGAGCGCACGATTTCTGGGTAGTGCGAGCCCGGGTATTTGCTAAAAATCTGAGGTAGATGGGCGGCGGGGCGCGCGGCGGCGGCGCCCGGGCGCGGGGACTGCGCGCTGATTGGCAGGGGCCGCGCGGCTCCGCTCAGGCCCCGCCAAAGTTGGTGCCGGTCCTTCCAGAAAGCCGGGCGGGGGCTGGCGGCGGCGGCGGCGCGCTCCGGCGGCGGCGCCTTTGTGGCCAGGGCCCGGCCGGCCCTCCGGCGCTTGGTCTTGAGGACCCGCTCGGTTTTGCAGGAGGTGTAGAGCGCCTCCACGTCTTCCCGGGAGATGAGCGTGCATTTGGCGGCGTGGAAGGCGATGCTGTTGATGGCCTTGAGTTTCCGCAACTCCTCCAGATCGCAGTGGTGCTTTTTCACTTTCAGATGATCCATGCGCTTGTGCACGGTCGTCCTCGGGATGTTTTTCAGCAGATCCGTGAAGACTTGGGAGAGGGCAAACATTTGCTTTCCTTTAATGATGAGGTAGCCGAGCCTCACGCCATCCACCTCTTCAAAACCTGACTTCAGGTCTCCCATCTCGGGCACTAAATGATCCCCACCATTTGCAGCAAATATATACGTGACGCATACATACACATGTATGTATGTTAATCCTCCACCAGATGCTGCGTGTGTCTCAAGGCATCCTGCTAATAAAATAACAAAGACTGTTATTCCCGGCGAAGGGAGTGCCAAACTCTAGGCGAAATTATTGGGGGGGAAAAAAACACCAAAAAAAAAAAAAAAAAAAGCCATAAAAAAAAAACCAACAAACGTGAAATTACACTAACTTGATTCTTGCCTTTTTGTTTTTTTGGTTTTCTTTTTTTTAAAAGAGAGGGGAAAAACCATCCGGTTTCTGATCTGCCAGTGTGTTAGTGTAAGTCCCAGATGCAGATCAGTACCTGGGCCCCTCTATTTCTTCCTTCTCCATTGGAGCACTTTGATAATGGAATGTGAAGGGAGAAAGAGAAAAGAAATGCAGCTGCTATTCCCGTCGCTGCTTTAGCTACAAATAAAATGACAGAGTGAAGTGAGCTCGTCCGGAGACACCTTCATCAATTAATTCCCCTAAAGCCAACGCTGATTGGACACTCCTGACAGGTGATGCAATAAAAATTGATATTCCACCCCTTCCCCCCAAAATCTCCCACTAATTAGCATACCCTTATACTGCCACCTCCCCTCCCAAAGTAAATAATACAGTTGGTATATAAATCTTTCCATTAAACTATCGGAGCTCAGAAACAGCCTGACTCACAGACTTCATCTGAACCAGTGTGTGTACGCTTAAAAAAAAAAAAAAAAACCTGTATATTCGCCTTTAAAGGAATATTGCCTATTTTTTGCTTTATTTGCATTTTACCGCTACAGCTATTATTTCAAAGAAAAGCATTTTAAAAACATTATCGAGCTTAAATAGATACACCCCACCCCCCTTTTCCTTTGGAAAATGGAGCGTAAGTGAAAATGTGCAGAATAGCCTGGTATTTCCCTTATGGGAATGGGGAAGGAGACCGGCTCCGAGCTCCAAAGTTAAACCCACGCGGTGAACCGCCCCAGTATGGACTTACGTTTTGAATTTCGCTCGATTTTCCTTTTTTTTTTTTTTTTTTCCTCCTGCAATACTTTTTTTTTTTTTTACAACCAGGAACAAAGTTATTTGACCAAGGAAGCAGTTCAGGGCTCCAGCTCCAAAACACTGTAACAATTCATCTGGATTTGGGTTCTCTGCTGGGGGATGGCGTAGGGAGGAGGTAGTTTCACGTCAGACCCATAACAAAGCATAGATAAGCTAGAAATGTGTACACTTTTCACAATTAACCAGGCTGGACTGGGGACGGGATCCAGAGTCCCCAGCACAGCCTTTGCCTAGGTCCTGTTCACCGCAGGTCAGAATTCCAGGGAGCAGCTCGCTTCTGCAGCAAAGAAAAGAAAACGTAAAACGCCCAAAGTACTTCCAGAGGTTTTACGTAATAACGGTGAAAAAAAAATGCTGATGTACAATGCAGATTATTTCAGTAATCTATGATGCTTTTACTTGGTAGTTTAAATGAATCTTCCACAACTCTCATTTTTCCCCCACGAAAGCCAAGCATCTGCTTTTTAAAAAAATCACTGGATGAATATCAATATTGTTTAACCTCTTCTTATTCAAATTTAGGCATATTTAGGTGTCATTTTTAAGGATATCCAAAATATTGCCAAATGAGAGCAAGGGTCTTCCCAGTTGTGTTACCACAATCCCAAGGCGGTTTGTTGGCTGCTTTGCAAAATTCGGCAAAATCTTCTTAACCCTTAGGTGTTTGCAACTACGGCATAAATGTAACCCATGCATTTATGTTTCCTTGTTCCTCCAAAAATAGACATCCATGAGATCAAAAGAATAAATGGATATTTCTGAGCCTGCAAGAAAAAAAATGTACAATAATTTCTTCCTTCATGTTCAGAAGTTCCAGCTTTCACTCCTCTGGTCTGGCTAGCAAAAAAGATATAGCTCCAAAATAGAAAAAAGATAAAAACTGAGGAATCTTATACAAAAAGGTGGTTTGCATGAAATCTCAGCCATAGTGCCCCACCCCCACCCTTAGATCTCTTGTAATTTCCCAGGAATTTTGAAGAGAATTGGGAATTTCAAGAAGTGCATCCGGAAATTAAGGAAGTCTATTTAAGAGAGTCTGTAACTCAGAGGTTGGGATTTGAAAAGTCAGCCCTGGACTACTGTTGCACTCAGCACAGATGTAATCGCCGCTCTTCAACTTAATCAATGTGTGTACAAACCGCGATGTCTAGTTCTTGCCTTTGAAATCTAAGGCTAGCATTTCCATCCAAGAAATCAGAGCTACAGCAAATTACATTTTTGTCCCTTGAATGAGAGAAGGATCATTGAATGGATCTCGTGATATTTCAGGCTTTAAACGTAACCCACAGGCGGCAATGAACAATGCCTCGTCAC